>NC_030820.1:59642333-59949874 GCF_001704415.2 Capra hircus
CCTGTCTCCTCATCAACACCTCAGTCACTGGCCTGCTGCTCTCATAACATCAACACTGGCATAAACAACCTCAGTCACTGCCTGTTACTCTCATAACAACCTCAGCACTAACCTCTCTCATAACAACCTCAGTCACTGGCCTGTTTCTCCTCATAACAACCTCAGTCACTGGCCTGTTGCTCCTCATAACAACCTCAGTCACTGGCCTGCCTCCTCAATAACAACCTCAGTCACTGGCCTGCTGCTCCTCATAACAACCTCAGTCACTGGCCTGTTACTCCTGCATAACAACCAGTCAGATTACAACTCAGTCACTGCCTGCTGCTCCTCATAACAACCTCAGTCACTGGCATAACAACCTCAGTCACTGCCTGTGCTCCTCATAACAACGCTCAGTCACTGGCCTGTTGCTCCTCATAACAACCTCAGTCACTGGCCTGTTACTCCTCATAACAACCTCAGTCACTGCCTGTTACTCCTCATAACAACCTCAGTCACTGGCCTGTTGCTCCTCATAACAACCTCAGTCACTGGCCTGTTACTCCTCATAACAACCTCAGTCACTGGCCTTTTGCTCCTCATAACAACCTCAATGTGGTGGCTTCTCTCTCAAACAACCTCAGTTCACTGGTCTCAGTTACTCCTCATAACAACCTCAGTCACTGGCCTCTCCTGTCACTGCTCATTATTCCTCATAACAACCTCAGTCACTGGTCTCAGTTTACTCCTCATAACAACCTCA
The DNA here is from genome assembly GCF_001704415.2 of Capra hircus. Lineage (NCBI taxonomy): Eukaryota > Metazoa > Chordata > Mammalia > Artiodactyla > Bovidae > Capra > Capra hircus. Next base: position 59,643,076 of record NC_030820.1, read on the forward strand.
GTCACTGGTTCAGTCGTCCAGTTATTCCTCATAACAACCTCAGTCACTGGTCTCAGTTACTCCTCATAACAACCTCAGTCACTGGCCTGTTACTCCTCATAACAACCTCAGTCACTGGCCTGTTACACCTCATAACACAACCTCAGTCACTGGCCTGTTTCTCCTCATAACAACCTCAGTCACTGGCGCTGCTCCTCATAACAACCTCAGTCACTGGGTCTCAGTCCTCATAACAACCTCAGTCACTGGCCTGTTTCTCCTCATAACAACCTCAGTCACTGGCCTGCTGCTCCTCATAACACCTCAGTCATAACAACCTCAGTCACTGGCCTGTTCCTCATAACAACCTCAGTCACTGGCCTGTTCCTCAGTCAAGCCTCAGCTGCTGTTTCTCCTCATAACAACCTCAGTCACTGGCCTGCTGTAACAACCTCAGTCACTGGCCTGCTGCTCCTCATAACAACCTCAGTCACTGGTCTCACCCTCATAACAACCTCAGTCACTGGCCTGTTGCTCCTCATAACAACTCAGTCACTGGCCTGTTAATCTCAGTCAACATAACAACCTCAGTCACTGGCCTGTTTCTCCTCATAACAACCTCAGTCACTGGCCTGCTGCTCCTCATAACAACCTCAGTCACTGGTCTCAGTCCTCATAACAACCTCAGTCACTGGCCTGTTGCTCCTCATAACAACCTCAGTCAACTCCTCATAACAACCTCAGTCAGCTCAGTCACTGCTGCATAACAACCTCAGTCACTGGCCTCTGCTCCTCATAACAACCTCAGTCACTGGGTTAACCCTCATAACAACCTCAGTCACTGGCCTGTTGCTCCTTAACAACCCAGTCAAATCATAACCTCAGTCACTGGCCTGCAGTCACTGCCTGCTCTCCTCATAACAACCTCAGTCACTGGTCTCAGTAACCCTCATAACAACCTCAGTCACTGGCCTGTTGCTCCTCATAACAACCTCAGTCACTGGCCTGTTACTCCTCATAACAACCTCAGTCACTGGCCTGCTGCTCCTCATAACAACCTCAGTCACTGGCCTGCTGCTCCTCATAACAACCTCAGTCACAGTCAGTCACTGCCTGTTGCTCCTCATAACAACTCAGTCATGCTCCTCATAACAACCTCAGTCACTGGCCTGTTGCTCCTCATAACAACCTCAGTCACTGGCCTGTTGCTCCTCAATAACAACCTCAGTCAGCTCCTCATAACAACCTCAGTCACTGGCCTGCTCCTCATAACAACCTCAGTCACTGGCCTGTTGCTCCTCATAACAACCTCAGTCACTGGCCTGCTCTCAACCTCAGTCACTGGCCTGTTGCTCCTCATAACAACCTCAGTCACTGGCCTGTTGCTCCTCATAACAACCTCAGTCATCAACAACCTCAGTCACTGGCCTGCTGCTCCTCATAACAACCTCAGTCAGCCTGCTCCTCATAACAACCTCAGTCACTGGCCTGTTACTCTCATAACAACCTCAGTCACTGGCCTGTTACTCCTCATAACAACCTCAGTCACTGGCCTGCTCCTCATAACAACCTCAGTCACCTCATAACAACCTCACTGGTCTCAGTAACAACCTCAGTCACCTCATAACAACCTCAGTCACTGGTCTCAGTAACCCTCATAACCTCAAATAACAACCTCAGTCACTGGCCTGTTGCTCCTCATAACAACCTCAGTCACTGGCTGCTGCTCCTCATAACAACCTCAGTCACTGGTCTCAGTCCTCATAACAACCTCAGTCACTGGCCTGTTACTCCTCATAACAACCTCAGTCACTGGCTGGCTCCTCATAACAACCTCAGTCACTGGCCTGCTGCTCCTCATAACAACTTCAGTCACTAGCCTGTTTACTCCTCATAACAACTTCAGTCACTGGCTGTTACTCCTCATAACAACCTCAGTCACTGGCCTGTTGCTCCTCATAACAACCTCAATCACTGGTCTCAGTTACTCCTCATAACAACCTCAGTCACTGGCCTGTTGCTCCTCATAACAACCTCAGTCACTGGCCTGTTACTCCTCATAACAACCTCAGTCACTGGCGTGCTGCTCCTTCATAACAACCTCAGTCACTGGTCTCCAGTAACCCTTCATAACAACCTCAGTCACTGGCCTGTTTACTCCTCAGTTAACAACCTCAGTCACTGGCCTGTTGCTCCTCATAACAACCTCAGTCACTGGCCTGCTGCTCCTCATAACAACTTCAGTCACTAGCCTGTTACTCCTCATAACAACTTCAGTCCACTGGCCTGTTACTCCTCATAACAACCTCAGTCACTGGCCTGTTGCTCCTCATAACAACCTCAATCACTGGTCTCAGTTACTCCTCATAACAACCTCAGTCACTGGCCCTGTTACTCCTCATAACAAACCTCAGTCACTGGCCTGTTACTCCTCATAACAACCTCAGTCACTGGCCTGTTGCTCCTCATAACAACCTCAGTCACTGGCCTGTTACTCCTCATAACAACCTCAGTCACTGGCCTTTTGCTCCTCATAACAACCTCAATCACTGGTCTCAGTTACTCCTCATAACAACCTCAGTCACTGGCCTGTTACTCCTCATAACAACCTCAGTCACTGGTCTCAGTTACTCCTCATAACAACCTCAGTCACTGGCCTGTTACTCCTCATAACAACCTCAGTCACTGGTCTCAGTTATTCCTCATAACAACCTCAGTCACTGGTCTCAGTTACTCCTCATAACAACCTCAGTCACTGGTCTCAGTTATTCCTCATAACAACCTCAGTCACTGGTCTCAGTTATTCCTCATAACAACCTCAGTCACTGGTCTCAGTTACTCCTCATAACAACCTCAGTCACTGGCCTGTTACTCCTCATAACAACCTCAGTCACTGGCCTGTTACACCTCATAACAACCTCAGTCACTGGCCTGTTTCTCCTCATAACAACCTCAGTCACTGGCGTGCTGCTCCTCATAACAACCTCAGTCACTGGTCTCAGTAACCCTCATAACAACCTCAGTCACTGGCCTGTTACTCCTCATAACAACCTCAGTCACTGGCCTGTTACACCTCATAACAACCTCAGTCACTGTCCTGTTACTCCTCATAACCTCAGTCACTGGTCTCTGTTACTCCTCATAACAACCTCAGTCACTGGTCTCAGTTATTCCTCACAGCAACCTCAGTCACTTGTCTCAGTTATTCCTCACAACAACCTCAGTCACTGGTCTCAGTTATTCCTCATAACAACCTCAGTCACTGGCCTGTTTCTCCTTATAACAACCTCAGTCACTGGTCTCAGTTACTCCTCATAACAACCTCAGTCACTGGTCTCAGTTATTCCTCATAACAACCTCAGTCACTGGTCTCAGTTACTCCTCATAACAACCTCAGTCACTGGTCTCAGTTACTCCTCATAACAACCTCAGTCACTGGTCTCAGTTACTCCTCATAACAACCTCAAGAGAAGTGCCTGTTGGTGAGCACTTCATTTCACAGTTCAGAAAACCAAAGCACATAGAGATTAAGTAACTTGCCTGAGGTCACACAGCCAGTACGTGGCGGAGCTGGAATCTGAACCCAAGACAGCCGGGTCCACGCTGTTAATCTTTATGAAGTTGAAGAGGAGGGTAAAGGAGAGGGGAAGAAGAATGATTAGAAAGGCGGAGAGAAGGACAGAAGGCAGAGGGAAGGGAGGAAGGAGAAAAAGAGGAAATGGAGGAAAGAATAACAAAGATGGAAGGAGAGAACAGAAAGAAGAGAGAAGTGGAGAGAGTGGAGAGGGGAGAGGCAAGCATTCTGCAGGGAAGGGGGCCCCTCCTTGGGAGCCTGGGAGAAGGAGGCTGCCCTCTGCCTGTGCCACCCCTGCCCACCCCCCAACCCCATCCCACGTGCAGAGCTGCTTCCTGAGTCACACACCAGGCTCCTGAGAAGGTGGAGAGTTGAAGCTGGAAATGGTGGCTTCCCCAAGAGAGGTGATGAGGCCAGCGGCTGCCCAGGGCCAGAGAGAGGAGGTCGAGGGCCAAAGAACCGGAGGGTCTGCCAGGCAAGGAGTCCCCAGTGTGCCTGTCTGGAGGACTTATTTCTACCCCATGATCCCCCTTCAGGGGGTTTGTCCCCAGTTCAAAGTTGAAGAAACCAAAGTCAGAAGGTGAGGTTAAATCCCCCAGGGCCCAGGACTGGTAAAGCTCCACTGCAGAGCTGGAGCCCACAGTCCACCCAGAGGCTGTTGCACCCTCAGCCTCCACACTCCCCAGCCTCCACACTCCCCAGCCTCCAGAGCCCACAGGGTGGAGGCTTGGGCCAAGTACCAGCTTCAGCAGCAGGAGGAGCTCAGCTGGAGAAGCCGCTTGTACACAATCCATCGGGCATGCTCACCCTCTTCTCTCAAGTGACCTACTCAGCACCCCAGACCCACCAGCCTCTCTGCAGGACAGTCCGTCAAGGGCACAGAGAGGAGAGCCCAGGCCATTCACATTTGGCCTGGACCAAGCTGAAGGCCCCCTGCCGTCAGCACAGGCTGTGTCATTACATAAACATCAGATCAAAGCTGAGGCCCTGCTTACTCCTCACTGAGCTGATGTCCACTAGGGGCCAGATGGGGACTCTGGAGTCTGGGGGGCTAAGATTCTGTTTTAGATGGCCTCAGATCCCTTTGAAAGTGCACCCCAATATAATTCTGTGTATAGGTGACCTTTTCTGGCCTTTGTTTTTCATCAGGCTCTCAAAAGGGGTTAAATCTCCCAAAAGGTTAGGAGTCACTCAGAGACATTCAGCTCAAACAATCAGTGACTTACTACAGATGAATTTAGAAAATCACAGTAAAATAGGAGGCCTGAATCTTGGAACTCTGAGGATAGGGGCCTGGTCTATTGTAAACTGTGTCTCCAATGCCTGGTTCACAGGAGGTGATGGATAAATGTTCGTGAATGAATGAGTGAACAATTTACAGAAGGCCACCAGAGCAATAAACAGGAGGAGCCAAGAAGGGGTGGCTTTTTGTTTGATGCTTATTGTTTGATGATGCAAAACAAATCACCCCCAAACTCAGTGACTTATAACTACAACAACCATAAGTTAACGGGTTTCAGGAATTCTCTGGGTCAGGAATTTGGGACCAGCTTGACTGGTGGTTCTGGGGCTGCACTTATCTGCAGGCTTGACTGGGGTGGGAAGATCTGCTTGCGAAGTGGTTCATTCATAGGACCGGCAAGATGGTGACAGCTGGAGGTGGGCCTTTCCACAGGCTGCTAGAGTGATTTCATACATGGCAGCTGGCCTCCCCAGGGTGACCAAATCCAGAGACCAAGGCACTACATCTCAAAACCTAGCCTTGGAAGCCACATTTCACCATTTCCAGAAAATCCAACTGGTTACACAGGTCCACATTATTAGAATTCAAAGTTTATGTGAATTTCAGGAGAAGGGGATCCTTGGGGGCCACCTTAGTGGCTGGAGGCCACAGAGGAGTCTGAGGAAAGGTGAGATGAGTCAGGAGTCAGTTGAGAGAAAAATATGGAGAACTTAGAATCCTGAAGATCAGAAGTTTCCTGCAGAGAGTAGTCCTACCTTGAAAAGAGTCCAGGTCCAAAGCTTGACCACACTCCCCTGGCCAACATTCCACTCTGCCTTACTTCTGGCCATACCTTCCTCCTCCCTCCACCCACTGTCTCAGCATTCCAGACTTGCTGTGTTTTAATCAATTTCCTAAAAGCAACAGGAATTCTCCCACCTCCAAGTCTTTGTTTCTAGACTTCGCTCTGCCTTGCACGCCCTTCTCACTTCTCCTCTCAAGCTATCTTCTCCAGGAAGCCTCCCTGAACGCAACCCTACCTGAGTCAGTCATCTGGCCCAGTCTCCAGTGCGTCCTCCAAGGCTGCATAGTCACCCTTGTACCACATCTACCTCTCCCACCCCCAGTGCCCTGGGTTGGAAGGCTGACCCACAGGTGCCCAGTGCTGTGTGCCAAATGCATGGATGACAGTAACACCCCACACAGCAGGCACAGAGAGGCACTGAGACATGGCTGATGACCTCCATGGGCCTCAGTGTCCTTCCAGCCCCAAGATTCTGCTCTTCCATCTTCCTATCAGTATCCAAGGGTAGCATTTGCAATTAGAGGAGATGGGTCAGAACAGGGCTCAAACACCAGAGCTTCCAATTACTTCATTTGCATAGTCAGACAAGTTGTTGACCTCTCCACACCTCAGAGTCCCCAGCTGCAAAAGGCACACGTGTTCTTCACCTCCCAGGTGGAGAGGAGTGAGTGCTATAACATGCTGCTGCTGCTAAGTCGCTTCAGTCGTGTCCAGCTCTGTGCGACCCCATAGACAGCAGCCTACCAGGCTCCCCCATCCCTGGGATTCTCCAGGCAAGAACACTGGAGTGGGTTGCCATTTCCTTCTCCAGTGCATGAAAGTGAAAAGTGAAAGTGAAGTCACTCTGTTGTGTCCAACTCCTAGCGACCCCATGGACTGCAGCCTATCAGGCTCCTCTGCCCATGGGATTTTCCAGGCAAGAGTACCAGAGTGGGTTGCCACTGCCTTCTCCAGCTACGACATGAGAGGGGTTCAAATCCTGGCTCCAACTCTGGGCAGATGACTTCATCCCTCAAAGCTTCACTTTTCCCATCTGTTAAATAGGGACATAGCTCAGTTGGTAAAGAATCTGCCTGCAATGCAGGAGACTCCAGTTCGATTCCTGGGATGGGAAGATCTGCTGGAGAAGGGATAGGCTACCCACTCCAGTATTCTCGGGCTTCCCTTGTGGCTTAGCTGGTAAAGAATCCACCCGCAATGTGGGAGACCTGGGTTCGATCCCTGGGTTGGGAAGATCCCCCTGGAGAAGGGAAAGGCCACCCACTCCAGTATTCTTTTTTTTTTTTTTTTTGTACTTACAGTTGGTTTATTCAAATATATTTATATTCTTCTTTTTAATTGGAGAACACTTGCTTTACAATGTTGTATGGTTTCTGCCAATACAGCAACCAAACGGTTGCTGCCATACAGCAACGTGAATCAGCCATAAGTGTGTGTATATGTGCCCTCAGTTGCTTCAGTCGTGTCCAGCTCTTTGCTACCCCATGGACTGTAGCCCGCCAGGCTCCTCTGTCCATGGGATTTCCCAGGCAAGAATACTGGAGTGGGTTGCCATTTCCTTCTCCATCTAGTATTCTGAGATGGAGAATTCCATGGATTGTATAGTCCATGGGATCGCAAACAGTCTGACACAACTGAGTGACTTTCACTTTTGCTTTCTTTCAAATAGGGACAACTAGATTTGAGTTGTCAGATTGCTCTGGTTCTGCAACTACACTCATCCAGGTAAATGTTCTACCCAGAGCCTGGCATGTGGCAAACACCACAGCAGACTTGGCAGGGTGATTTTTCTCCCTTCAAGGGAGAACTTGCCTTGTGGGTACCAGGAGAGCAGTGAGCCGACAGCTTCCAGCTGCAGCAACCTCAGCACCCACCTCAGCTTTTGAGCCAAGGTCACAGCCTTCCTGGGCAATCCCAGGCAATGTCCGAGCCAGCAGGAGACTTCTGCTCAGCGTGGGGCTTCCCTGATGGGTGGACTCTTCTACAGAGCTCCCTGTTGGGTTGGCAGTGCCAGACTGCCACGTGGCAGTCTCAAGTTCTCTCTGTCCATTTCTGCTCCCCACGCCCCTGGTCTTGCATAGCCATCAAGCCCCAATAAACCTCCTACTCTCCTGGCTCCATCTCAGTATCTGCACCTAAAGGACCTGAACTGACAGGGCACTCAGTGGAGCAGTGGTTCTCAACGTGTGTCACCAAAACCAGCAGCATCACTATCACCCAGGAACTGGTAAGACACGCACATTCTCAGGCCCTACCTTAGACCTGGGGGTGGGTTCCAGCCATCTCACGCAGCCTTGAGAACTGCCGGAAGAGAGGAGAGCTATTGTTTAGACATCACAGTGGCAGTGCGGTGGGGGGTGGGAGACGGGGGTCCATCTGTGGGAAGGAGGGAATATTTTATCACAGTCTCAGCAATTGCTACCCACCAAGTCCCTCCCTCATTTATTGCCAGAATCCAGAGGGCTGAACCAACAAGCACCCCTCTTCACCCCATTTGAGGAAGGGATCAGTCTAGCCTCCAGCTGGAGACATCACAGGTCCAGGGTTTGTGAGGCTGCACATAGCCCTGCCTCCTTCCCTCCTGCTCCTCGCCCCTCCTTCTTCCCTCCCTCCCCAGGGGCACCCCAGCCCCACCCGCCTGCCGCCCCTTTGTCTGCCAATCTGTCTCCATCCCAAGATGAGCCCCGGGCCTCTGCCAGCCAGTCTGTGCTCTACCTACAGGACACAGAGAGAGGCCTCTAAGCTCCCGACTGCTTCTCACTTACCCTGGGGAAAGCTCCAGGGGAATAGTTCATACTTCCCAGCCCAGGCCAACATTCGCTACCTCTTCACTGGCCCCAAATCCCCAGGTCTGGAGTGTACTCTCCTATCTAAGCACTCAAAACATCTCCACGTGACACATGAGGAAATGGGACAGAGAGGCACAGAGGTTTGCTCAAGGTCACAGGACAAGAAACAGGAACAGCCAGAATTTGGACCTTGCTCTCTCTTTCCATCTCAGCCTCCCACTCCCAGGCCCCAGCAGGTGGCAGATGACAATTCTGAGATGGTCACACATGTGGCAGGGACATTGCTGGCCCTGGGAGATCAGAGGCCACACAAAAGCAGACACAGCCTATCCCCGTGGCATGGAGGGGCCGCATTCTTCTTTCTCGAGTGGGCATGCTCCTCGTCCTTCTTGCTCATGCCACAGCCCAGTGCATAAGACTCAGAGACAGGCAGACACTGGCCATAAGTCACACAGCTGCTCTCTTCTTTCTCAATGGGAAGTAGGGCGATACTTTATGGGTATCCAGCTCGTCCTCTGTCTAGCCCCACCTCAGAGAACCCTGGACTATTAGAGCCAGAATAACAGTGGCAGTAAGGGCAGGCACTGCCTTCTCAGGTGGCTGAGCGATAAAGAATCCACCTGCAATGCAAGAGACTCAGGTTCGGTTCCTGGGTCAGGAAGATCCCCTGGAGAAGGAAATGACAAATTCTTGCCTAGGAAATTCCATGGACAGAGGAGCCTGGCAGGCTACATTAAGTCCATGGATTTGCAAAAGAGTTGGACACGACTTAGAGACTGAACAACAAAGGATAGGCAGACTTACAGAGCACTCAGTGCATTGCCAGCATGGCCGGCATGTGCTCCACACTGTCCTGCATAATCCTCCGCAGAAGCCCACGACAGGCATGCAGCTGTCAGCCCCACTCCACACATTCAGTCACGAGCCTCGGAGAAGCTAATACCTTAACTCTACCTGCCCTAGACCAACCCCTCCATTTTATTGTATTTATTTCATTTTATTTATTTATTTATTCTGACAGCTTGTGGGATCTTAGTTCCCCAACCAGGGAATGAACCTAAGGCCTCAGCAGTGAGAGTATGGAGTCTTAACCTCCCAGGGAATGCCCCAACCACACCCCCCTTCATTTTATAAATGGGGATTTTGCAGCTCAGAGAGGTGCTATGATTTCTTCAAGGACACATAACTAGTTAAGTGTCAGGATCAGCCTTTCCCAGGCAGCTTACCTAATGAGACTAACCGTAGTCCACTCATGCGGCACCTGATGGCTGCCAAGCTCTCATCCTCTCTCAGTAGGACAAGGGTCTCTTTTGCTTCGCTTCAGTTCAGTTCAGTTCAGTCTCTCAGTCATGTCCAACTCTGCGGCCCCATGGTCTGCAGCACACCAGGCCTCCCTGTCCCTTACTAACTCCTGGAGTTTACTTAAACTCACATCCATTGAGTAGGTGATGCCATCCAACCATCTCATCCTCTGTCGTCCCCTTCTCCTCCCAGACTTCCAGAAGTCTGACCCTTCTCCTCCCAGCATCAGGGTCTTTTCCAATGAGTCAGTTTGTCACATCAGGTGGCCCAAGCATTGGAGTTTCAGCTTCAGCATTGGTCCTTCCAATGAATATTCAGGACCAATTTCCTTTAGGATGGACTGGCTGGATCTTCTTGCTGTCCAAGGGACTCTTTTTGTGCTTAATGAGTATCATTTGGGGTTTTTATATGTTGTGCCAATATAATTCTGAAAACTTTATAAATATTCACTTATTCATTGTTTACAAATACTCTATACAAGGTGGGTGCATTTATTATCTTGATTTTACAAGAGAGGAAACTGAAGCCAGAGAATTTAAGTCATCTGTTCAAGGTCACACAGGCAGGATTCAAATTCAGGCTGCCTGAGGTTTTAACCACTATGATGTCCTCCCTTTGCAGATGAAAAACCCAAGGCTCAAATAGAGGACGTGACTTGCCTGAGGCCACAGTGCTGGGGTGGGGGAGGGAGATGGACAGCAGCTGACCCTCCTGACTCCAAACTCAGTGCTGGTTTTCCTCCCCAGCAGTGCTCTTTCTCACTCCATGTTTGTTGATTAACGTACACTGGTTGGGAAACTTCTTTCCTAGAACAGCCTGCCCCAAAGTCGAGGCAGACAGTATATAGACACTCACAATACCGAAGGAGGTATTGGTACCTCTATGGAGGTACCAAAGACAGCTGTGGGAGTACCTAGCAGGACACTGACTCACCCTGGTAATAAAAGGAGACTTCCAGAAGTCTGACCCTTGAGTGGAGTCTTCAAGTTCAAATGGGAACTTTTCCAGAAGGACAGGGAGATGTAAGGCATCCCAGACTAAGGAAAACCATTGTGAAGAGTTTGTTTCAGCCCTGAGCAAGGGTGGGGGCAGGAATAATTGCACAAGGAGGATCATGAAATGCTTCTGAGAGAGTCAGGATACTGAAGTCCTGACCCCCAAATCCGCCCATATCTCAGAGTGACCTCAGTATTCCCATCCACAAAATGGGAGTGGCAGTAGAAGCTTGGTGTCTAAGGGCCCTGTCAGCTCCAACTTTCAGCTGGTGGAGTCAGGATGGATTTGAACAGGAGGCATGGATTTGACTTCAGGCATGGCTGGATCCAGGAGCTGATGTATTATCGTGTGGACCTTTCTCTCCTGCCAACTTCGTTTGATTTCTACATCATCATTTTCACTCTCAGGGAGTTTCTAACCTCACAGAAGCAAAGGTAACCATCAGTACCTCCAGCATCCACCACACAAACTATACTCCTAATGAAAAAACAGATACGCAAACCCACTCATGGCGTTATCCTGGGCCTTTTTCTTTCCCTCATGTCTAACATTACATCTATCCTCAAATCTGGTTGGATTTACCTATAAAAGAGATCCAGAATCTGCCCCCACATCTCTCCACCTCCACTGATAACAGCCTTGTCCAAACCACCCTCATCTCTATTCCGTTATTTGAGATATTACATTCATGTGGATGAGAACACAACCAGATATACACCTGGTTCAATGAGTTGTCACACGGTCAACACATGATGTAACCTCCATCAAGACACAGAACACTAACAGCACCCCAGAAGCCTCCCTCAAAGTCTTCTTCATTAATACCCCCCTCAACAGTGTATCCTTTTATGTGTCTGAGTCACCATCCCTCTCTCCTGGTTCAGTGCACCAGTTCCTGGCTGTCTCAAGCGTTCACTCTTGCCTCTCTTGGTTAATTTGGTTAATTTAGTCAATTCAAAGATCCTATAAAGTGTACGTCAGAAGATCTTCCTTTGTCTGCCCAAACCCTCCCACAGTTCCCATTTCACTTATTATAAAAGGCACAGTTCTTACCATGGCCTGCAAGGTCCTACACAAGCTGGCACCTCATCTCCTCTCCCAAGTCACCCCCCTTCCCTCAGCATCCCCTGCTCCAGGCACACTGGCTCCTTTCTGTTCCTCAAACACTCTCAGGAACACATGCATAGGACCATTGTCCTTGTCTGGCCCCATTATCTGGATGGAATCATCTTCTTCCCCCTTACACCCATATCGCCATGGTTAACTCTATAATCACCCCCTTGAAGTCTGTGAAGGTTCCATTCTGATGCCTGCTCCCACCCAAGATGGAGTAACAGGAACTGAATTTACTCTCCCACTTGAAAGAACGAAAACCAACCAATCAAACAAACCAAAAAAAAAAAAAAAAAAAAAGACAAAAGACATGAAATGACAGTTTTCAAGGCAGTGGGTATCAGGCAATGAAGAACAGTGATTCCTGAGTGAGGAGAAGCAAGCAATATGAGCCCTGTGATTACTCAGGTTTACTGCCTGGGAGGAGTTTACAGATCCTAGTACAGGAAGGAGGTGATGCCCAGCAGACACTCTGAGTTAAGGAAATGCAGCTGAGAGTCCACGAAGACCAAGGAAAGCAGAGTTTTCCCTGGTGGCTTCAGTGGTAAAGAATCCGCCTGCAATGCGGGAGACCCAGGTTCAATGCTGGGATAGGGAAGATACCCTGGAAAAGAGAATGGCTACCCACTCCAGTATTCTTGCCTGGAGAATTCTATGGACAGGGGAGCCTGGCAGGCTACTACTGAGCAACCAACACTTTCACTTTCACATCAGGAGAGAGCTGCACAAAATGAGAATTCTAGAACTCTTCAGGAAGTTCCCCTACCCTAGAATATTACACTGAGTACTGGGTGGTGCTTTTGTGTAACAAAACTACTCCGGGCTGGGAAAAGCACGGTTTAAGAATAGAGAGCACTGCCTAGCAGTCACACAGGACCAAATATAGTGCCAAACAGAGAAAAATCATAATTCATGGGGTAATTGTTAGAGTAATCAGGAAGGTCGTCTCTCAGTATTGGTACAGAATTAGCCTTTAACAGAGCACTGCTCTGGACACAGAAATACAAATCATAATAGCAAGACTTGAAAGGATCAAAGTATTTCCAAGCAACCTAATTGAATCTCAGAGCAAAACTCAAGATTTATCAGTTCAGTTCAGTTGCTCAGTTGTGTCCGAATCTTTGCAACCCCATGGACTGCAGCACACCAGGCTTCCCTGTCTATCACCAACTCCTGGAGCTTACTCAAACTCATGCCATCCAACCATCTCATCCTTTGTCATTCCCTTCTCCTGCCTTCAGGGTCTTTTCAAATGAGTCAGTTCTTCCCATCAGGTGGCCAAAGTATTGAAGTTTCAGCTTCAGCATCAGTCCTTCCAATGAATATTCAGAACTGATTTCCTTTAGGATGGACTGGTTGCATCTCCTTGCAGTCCAAGGGACTCTCAGGAGTCTTCTCCAACACCACAGTTCAAAAGCACCAATTCTTTGGCACTCAGCTTTCTTTATAGTCCAACTCTCACATTCATACTCAACTACTGGGAAAACCATAGCTTTGACTAGATGGACCTTTGCTGGCAAAGTAATGTCTCTGCTTTTAAATATGCTGTCTATGTTGATCATAGCTTTTCTTCCAAGGAGCAAGTGTCTTTTATAGAAATATAAAAACCTATAGCATCCACCAAAGGTAAAATTCACAATGTCTGGCATCCAAATGAAGATTACAGGCATGCAAAGAGGCAAGAAAACATGGTCCATAGTGAGGACAATAATGAATCAGTTGAAACTGACCCAGAACTGACACAGAAGTGGTGGATAAAAACATTAAAACAATTAAAAAAACTGTATTCTCTATGTTCCTAAGTGAAAGAGATAAGTGGAAGATATAAAAAGATCCAAATCAAACTTTTAGAGATGAAAATTACAATATCAGAAATGAAAAATATGCTAGAATTAATGGCTGACTAAACACGGCAGAAGAAAAGATTAATGAATTTGCAGACACAGCAAAGAAAAATCATCCAAAATGGAACATGTAGAGGGGGAAAAAGTTCTTTAATAAAAACGAGAAAAGTATCAAGAAATGTGGAACAACTTCAAATAGTCTGCTGCTGCTAAGTCACTTCAGTCGTGCCTGACTCTGTGTGACCCCATAGACGGCAGCCCACAAGGCTCCCCCGTCCCTGGGATTCTTCAGGCAAGAACACAGGAGTGGGTTGCCATTTCCTTCTCCAATGCATGAAAGTGAAAAGTGAAAGGGAAGTTGCTCAGTTGTGTCCAACTCTTAGCTACCCCATGGACTGCAGCCCACCAGGCTCCTCCGTCCATGGGATTTGCCAGGCAAGAGTACTGGAGTGGGCTGCTATCACCTTCTCCATCAAACAGTCTAATATGTGTGAAACTGAGTTCCCCAAAGGAAAGGAAAATTTGAAAAAGAATGGTTGCTGCTGCTGCTGCTAAGTCGCTTCAGTCGTGTCCGACTCTGTACAACCCCATAGACGGCAGCCCACCAGGCTCCTCCATCCCTGGGAATCTCCAGGCAAGAACACAGGAGTGGGTTGCCATTTCCTTCTCCAATGCATGAAAGTGAAAAGGGAAAGTGAAGTCGCTCAGTTGTGTCTGACTCTTAGCGACCCCATGGACTGCAGCCTACCAGGCTCCTCTGTCCATAAAGAATGGTTGAGTATATTCCAAATCTGATGTAAACTATGAACTCACAGATGCAAGAAGTTTAACAAACCTCAAGCACACACAAAAAAAACCAGAAAATTACCTATCATGATCAAATGGCTCAAAACTGGTGACAAAGAGGAAAATATTTTTTAAACTGTCAAAACAAAAAGGTATGTTAAGTACAGAGGAACAAAGATAAGGATAATGGCAAATTTCTTATTGGACACATGGAAGGGAGAAAACAGTAAAGCCACATCTTAACTTACTGAAAGAAAAATAAACGGGTCAACATAGATTTCTGTTTCCTGTTAATATATCTTTCAAACATGAAAGTGAAATAAGATGTCTTCAGACATACAAAAGCTGAAAGAATTCTTTACCAACAGATCTGCACTACAAAAAATGATAAATGCACCTCTCTCCTGCACATGTCTTTTCAGGCAGAAGAAAAATGATACCAGACAGAAATCTGAATCTATAGAGAAATAAAGAGCAAAGGAAAAAATGGTAACTACATGAGTAAATACATAAGATTCTATATTATCATTTAGTTGTCCTTAAAAGGTAATTTGCTGTTTAGACAAAAATAATAATATTTGGTGCAGTTTGTAACATCTACATAAGTAAAATGCATGACAATAATAGCATTAGAGTCAGGAAGAGAGAAATGGAAGTATATTATTATAAGGTTCTTACACTACATATGAAGTGGTATAATATCACTTGACAGTAGACTGACAAGTTAAAGACATATACCATAAATTCTAATGCAACAGCTGAAATAACAGAATGAGGAATTATAGATAATAAGCCAATAAAGGAGGGGAAATGGAATAATGAAAAGTGCTCAGTTAATCAGAAATGAGGCAGAAAGAGAGACTTATCCTGACAGTCCATTGGTTAGGACTTTGCTTTCTAATGCAGAGGGTGTGGGTTTGATCCCTGGTCAGGGAACTAAGATCCCACATGCCTCAGGGCCAAAAAATCAAAACATAAAACAGAAGCTATGTTGTAACAAATTTAATAAAGACTTTTAAAAATGGTCCACATCAAAAAAGAAAGAAAGAAATGAGGCAGAAAAAGAAAAAAAGGAAAGAGCAAATGGGACAGAGAAAGAAAATATGAGATAATAGGCTTACATCGAATCATATCAATAATCACATTAAATGTAAATGGTCTAAACACTCCCAATTAAAAAGCAGAGATTGTCAGACTGAATTTTTATAAAGACCTAAATACATGCCATCTACCAAAACAGAAAAAAAAAAAAAACACACATCCATTTCAGATATAAAGACACAAGTTAAAATTACAAGGACAGAAAAAGATATACCATACTAACACTAATTAAAAGAATACTAGAGAGGTTAGGTTAATATCAGACAAAGTTCATTTCAGAGCAAAGAATCTTACCAGGGATAGATAAGGTCATTTCATAACAAGTAAATGATTGATTAATTAAGAGCATAAAACAATTTTAAATGTTTATACTCCTAATGGCAGAGATCTCAAATATGTACAGCAAAAGCTGGTAGACCTCCAAGGAGAAACAAATCCATAGTTATACACTGAGATTTCAAATTTCAATAAATGAAAGAACAAATAGAAAATCAAATATGACCTTCTTAGTATGTCCTACCTTGACCATCAATTTGAATTGTACTCCCTCACTCCCTACCCCTCCCTCCTGCACATGTCATCTTCTAACAAATTGTGTATTTGTCTATTTATTCATATTTAAATTTATTTATTTGTATAATCCAAGAATAGTGTCTGGCACTTAAAAGATTCTTTAAATAACAACAGAAAGAACTGTTGAATAAAAGCATGATTGAAAGGCTGTTAGTTGCTATCATTATGACAAATCAGGTGACTCTGCATGGAGTCTTTCTCTTTTGTTACTTCAATGAGTAGTCCCCAACAAAAATCAATATTGGGGCCCCAGAATTCTAGAACACAAGGGTAGAAATCATAGACATCCAGAATGTTCATGTAAGATGCATAGGATGTTAATATTCTAGAACGTCAGAGTCTACAACTCTGAAGTCTTAGAATGTTTAGAGCCAGAACATTAGAATCAGGGACTAGAGTGGACAAGGGGTCTAAACTTAGTCTGTACTGGGGAGAGGAGGGATGGTGCACTCAGAGTCAAATAGTATTCTCTTTATTCCACTTGCTGGTTCTGGGTGTCTCCTAACTTTAGTACCCATCAGTTCAGTTCAGTCGCTCAGCTGTGTCTGACTCTTTGCATAAGGAGGTATATACCCAGCTCACTAACTCAGCTTAGCAAGCCAAATGGACTAAGAAACTATTCACCCATGGCCTCAGGGGCTGTGGGAATGAGGGAAGTTGGGCCAGGGGAGGGAAAAAGGAGGGGAGGAAAGGGAGGCTGTATTTCTCCATTTTAATTCAGCTTCTGCTCACAGGGCCCCTTCTGGACTATAAACCCGTGAGACCTTTCCGTCATGCAAGACTGGAGGCTGTCATTATCAGAAGGAACCACCACCACCACCTGCACAGGAATAAGGGGGAGAGCCCACAGCAGACTGAGCCGGCCCATCATCCCAGGGACCCTGCCCCTGGGATGGCCACAGATCTGGCTGGGGGGCTTAGGTCCCTGGGAGTAGAGAGATAGGTTGCAGAGAGTCAGGGCGGCCTAGGTCCCTACGTTCCAGAGTGCAGGCTTCATTCCCTGGGCATCGGGGCATCCTGGTGGTGGTGGGGAGGGGCTGTCCAGCAAGTGGGGCCCACACACCAACTCAGTTGTCCTGCCTTGCTTTTATCTCCAGCTCTATCATCTCATGACTTCTTTGTTTATCTTCTTTCTCATCCATCTCTCAGACTAGATTGTGAGCCTGTGAGGACAACAAGCAGCTCTGCTTTGCTCATGCTGTCCTAGCATCTAGGGGTGCCCTTGTGAACTCTGCAAACAGTTCAGTCAGCATTGCTGGTGGATTACCCCAGTGAAGCTGCTTTGCCAGCCCTCTCCTCAGGGATTCTGTGCACACTGAGTCACACCCTTATTATGAGCACTAGTGAAGGCTAAGAATCCTTTACTCAAACAGAACTCCAACCCTTCACAAGCTGGTGCAGACACTTCCCAGGGAACACACACACACACACACACACACCAGCCCTAAGCTCTGCACAGACCACACGCTTTGCACCCATGCCCACTGGCCCTGGAGCAGGAGGAAACTCAAGAGCCTGTTTCCAGCATCATCTTTCACCCATCAGTTTTCAGTTCCTGTCCTGTGTCGTCCAGGGAAGGCCAGAGAAAATCCCAAGAATTAGCACATGCTGGATGCCTAGCGCTGACAGCCCGTGGGCTCCACCACCCCTGGGCACAGAGCTGCTACCTGAAACACAGCCTCCCACAGTGAGTTGGGAGCCCTTTCTGAACCACCTTATTGTTATTGGTCTCTACAATAGTCCTTCATTTAGCCTCCATTTAGGACCTGGGTTCTCAACACTCACTAATCACAGGCTGCCTTTTTGAGGCTGGGTCAACTGCTGGCAAAACACCAGAAAAAAAAATGCACAAAGAAGCTAGACTTATCAGACAAATTTCCAGGGCCTCTCCTTCTCTTCTCCTACCCCAACCGCAGCCACCCGAGTCTGCAGAGCCCCAAGCGTGTAACCAGAGGTTACACTCCCCGGTACAGAATGGGTGGCAGAGCTCCTTCTTTTTTTGGACACAGCTCGGAAACCCCTCCATTCCTTAGACTGCTGCTGTGCCTCACGCCCCCCACTTCTTAATTACTACCGCGCTGCTTAATTGGGCGCTGTGTGTGTGTGCGCGTGTGTGCGTGTGTGTGTTTCTCTGGGGCTGGGGGGCGTCACTCCTACACATGGAGCGACCGGGTGGAGGGGGTGCTGGCTCCCGGCCCGAGAGCGAGACCCCTCCCCCGCCAGGCCGCTGGAGGATTGCGCAGCTCAAACAGATGGACCGAGCCGAGGGGGCGGGGGCGCGCTGACGGGGTGCTAGACGGCAGCGACGGCCGCGCCTCCCCGCGCGCGGACAAAGGCGGGGGCCGGGCGGCGCGCGCGCCTTATCAGCGCTAGCAGACCGGCCGTCCGGGCGGGCGCCGGCGGCCCGCGTGCAGGCGCACAAAGGCCCGGGCCGGGCGCGGGGGGCTGGGGGAAGCGCGAAGATTAATTGCCCAATCAAGTTGTCGGCGCGGGGCGGGGGCGGGGCCGCGGCCCCGGGGGGACGCGGGGCGGCGCATAATGAAGTGTGCAAAAAGTTAATTTGCTCGGCGATTCGCTGCTAGCCGTAATCAAAGGCGGGCGGCGGGGAGGGCGGGAGTGGGGAATATGCCCCCCCCCGACCCTCGACCCGGACTGCGATCCCGGGGGGCGCCGGGGGAGGGGACCCAGGACAGCCCCCAGCGCCGGAGCAGGGGAAGAGGTCTCGAGACGCGCGTTCCACTCCTCCACTTCCGCCGGCCGAGTGTCCCAAGCTCCACTCGCCTTTCCTTTAAACACAAAGGTTGACATTTCTGGAGCGTTCACTCCGGCCCGGCTCTGCGCCAAGCGTTTCCGGGCATGATCTCCACTTTCAACCTGAGGAGGTAGGGCCGGTGATCATCACGTTTTGCAGCAGAGGAGCCCGGAGCCCAGAGATGCTTAGGAAGTGATCCAAGGTCACACGCGGGGCTCTAAAAAGGCTCGGGAGCCTTAGCTGAAAAACGGCACAGTGGAAGAGTGTCAAGGACAAAATACATCAGACAATGGGAGAGGTGATTTTTTTTTTTTCAAGCTCCTGCAATGGAGAGGCACCCGCGAGCCCAAGACCACGGTGTCTGGGCTGGACCGGTTTGCCTGACTTTTATAGGGTGGAGTAGACAGGTTACAGGTGGGGGATGTTTTACAATCAGGGGAAGTCGTCTCAACCAGCTGAACAGGAAATGTTTATCTCTGTTTCTAGTTTCAGATGGCACAAACAGTTCTAACCTCAGCTAATCAACCAGGAGACAAAGAATGGAAAGGTCTTTGTTTGGCCTTAGAAGGCTCAGGCAAAAGAGAAAAGGTCACAGACAAACAAGGGGAGTCCAATCTTAGGGGAGCCCAGTCTTAGGGGAGCCATGAGAAAGATGGATAGAGTCTTACCTAAGTATTATGGAGTGGTGGAGTATTCTGGTGGTGGCTTGCAGTTAGCCATTTACCATAACAAAATGGGTAGAGGGACTGCAAAAAAACAAAAGGTTGAGGAGATTTCTTAACCATCCATATTTCCTATGGGCACAGGTAAAGTTTAACTTTGTCAAAAGGTTGGCAGATGGTAAGGTAGAAGCTCTGATTTCCTGTGACAGCAGCTTTGCTGAGTGGTTTAGAACCACTGCTTGTGAGGCACTCGTCCTCAATAAATATAAATGCCCCTTTAGTCAGCTCCCCTGGGGTTGTATCCTTGGGCAACTCATCTGACCTCTGCTCATACAATGGGGGCCATAATAAAATACCCACCCTATAAGACATAGTAAGTCCCCCACATATAAACAAGTTCCTTTCCAAGAGTGTTGGTAAGTCCAGTTTGTTCGTAAGTATAACAAAGTCACCCTAGGTACCCAACTAACACACCTAGCTATATAATACTGTACTAGGTTTATAATACTTTTCGCACAAATAATACATTAAAAAAAAACAAAGTATAAAACATTTTAAATCTTACAGTACAGTATCTTGAAAAGTACAGTGGTACAGTATAGCAACTGGCATACAGGGCACGTTCATGTCTTTGAAAGTTCCTAACTTAAAGTTTGTATGTGGGGGACTTACTGTATTATTATCAGTGAGAGCCTAAACAGTAAGCACCAAGCAAACCACCTGGATCGTGGTAGGTGCATCATTCCTGTTAGTATGAGTGCTAGCATTTTCTCAGAAACTAGAGGTGTCAGGGTTTGAATTCAAGCAACATGGTTTCAGAAACTGCGAGCTCACCCAGGTGCACAGCCCGATCTCTGTGTACTGCTTCAGTTCTCCAACACCAGATACATCCAAAACCTATGTCCCAGGTACTGGGTGTACAAGAAAAGGAGCAGGCCCTGCCCTCCTGGAGTGGGTCATTCTGCAAGGCTGGCCAACCCCAGACAATGGCAGGAATACCACAGTGGCCATGGGAGGACAGCAGAGGTGCCAAACCTGGGCTTAGGGCTGGCTTTGGGAAGGCACGGTGGACATGCCCCACATGCCCAGGACAACTGGCACAGAGGAGTGGCAGCCATGACCCGAGCCCCATCAGATTTCCACCCAGACCCCCTCCTCAAGAAGCAGCTTCCACGCCCTGGAGCTGACTAGTGGCTCCTGAATCCTGGTGTTATGATCCGTTGCCCAGGCCTGTCCCTGAGCCCAGGCAGGACCAGGAGACTGGAGAGGAAGCCCTTGAGGGTGACAAGAGCCAGGCTTGCAGGCGAGAAGGGGCAGGATTACAGCCAAGCCAAGATTTATGGGCCCGATCATAATAATGAAAGAAAGAAAGAAAAAAGGGACGCGTGTTCGGCAATGCCCAGGGACCAGGGCTGCTGCCCTATTACCAAAAATGTCGTAGCTCTCGACTCTGCAAATTAGCATAAAACATGCTGTTTTGCATCTATTTGCATGTAATTTACATGCTAATAACTTGATGCCACAATGCACCCAGTCCCCTAAGTGGCTTCTGGTCCTTGCTTTTCTCCCAGCTCCTGCACCTTGTCTTGCTTTGAGAAAACCAGGGTATCTTGGTTCTAGGCTAGGCTGAGCCATTCAATCCCTGTGGGACCTGGGCTGGTCCCTGTCCTTCTCTTGAGTCTCAGTTTCCCTGACTGTGACCTGAAGGAGACAAACTGAGCAGGAGTTCTCAAATTATGCTCCAGTATCCCCCTTGAGGGCTGCAGACACAGAGACGGGGAAGCAGGTGGGGCAGGCACCCCCTCCCTTTATCCCCTTGAACAGCTGGGCTTCTGAGTAAAATTTCTCTTGAGCAATGCAGAGCCTCTTGTTAAAAACAAAGACCAAAAAGTTTGCAAACAAACAGACTCGGTTATCTTAGAGTCTTTCTAAGTCTTTCCAGTTCAATGTTCTCTAAAGATTTGAATAATAATACCAATCAGAGTTAAATATAGCACTAACCATGAGACAAGCAGTGTTCTAAGCACCAGGCACAGTCTTCTAAGCACACATAACTCAGTCTTCAGATAACCCTTGAAATAGATGCTATTATTATACTCCCATTTTATAGATGAGTAAACTGAGGCACTGAAAACAATTTACCTAGGTTCAAATAGCCACTACATGGTAAAGTGAAGATTCAGACAGTCTATCTCTAGAGTCTACATTGAATTTAGTCAAGTCAACCCTTCCATTGTACAGATGAGGATACTGAGGCCCAGAGAGGGAGACTGAAAATTTCTAAGCATCACAGCTAAACTGACACTTGCACCTTGCTTCCTGCATGAGCCCCAGGCTCTTTGCCATCTGGGGAAAGGTGAACAGAAAAGGAAGTCTGGAGTTTCCTAGGTGCCCAGGACTACTTCTCTCTGGGTCCAATGGGCTTGCCAGGGTGAGACATGCTTTCTACCCGGGTTACTATCAGAGCTTGCTTCCTCCTCCTCAGCCAGCCTCATCCCAGCTGGTGGACCTTGGGGAACAGGCCCTGAAACCAGCCAGGATGAGCCCCTAAATCAGGACAGACAGCAGGCTAGTGAGAGCACCAGGTGTGCCTGTCAGAGCCAGCACACAATGCCCTGGCCGGCTGTGCAGGTGGAGCAACTGCCCAGGGGGGCTCCACTGCAGGGGGCCGTGGGGCTTTATCTCTGCAGAGGCAGACAGTGCCAGGCCAGCAGGTGCTCAGCACTCCCCCTCGGGGGTCTGGCTGGGAAACCCCCAGATGTAGGGACGACTGGCCTGCCCGAGCAGTGCCCACTGTGGGTCTAGTCATCGCTCTCTCGATTCAGTGTCCCTCGATGGCACCCTGGCCCTTCTCGCGTCCCTGTCTGACCTGCCACCTCTAACCCTGCTCCAGCCACCTGGCGTTCTCTCTGCTCCTTCCCCACCCCTCCAAGCTCAGTCCTACCTGGCCCCTTTGCACTTGCTGTTTCCTCCAACTGGAACCCCCTGCTTGGCTGCTTCGTGCCCTTCAGATCTCAGCTCCAGCCCTTTCAAACCTTCCCTGACCACACCCTCCAAAGCTCTGCTTCCCCTCCCCCTCACTCCCTAGCACTTAACCTTGATGTCTTCTCTGCCATTATTACAATCTGAATTTATCTTGTTTATTTATGTGTCTCCTCATTTAGTGCCTGTCTCCACCATTAGACCCTCACTCCAAGTGAGTCAGGACCATGTCTGTCTTATAGAAATATAGTTCTCAATAAATATTTGTTGAAGGAAAGAAATAAAGAGGGAAGACAGTAGCTGCTGAAGATTTATTTGGTTAGTTTCCATCACCTCCCCCTCCCCAACTCTGCCCTAGAATGTTAGTTCCATGGTGGGCGGGGGATGGGGGCAGGGGGGCGGTGGGTACAGGCATTTATGCCTGTTTTTGTTATCTCTGTGATTCCCAGAGGCTAGCACTGTGCCTGGCACACAGTAGGTGTTCAATAAATATTTATGCATGAATGAGCTGAGTGTGTAAGATCCCTGTACTGGAAGCCAGGAGACCTGGCTTCCTTGCCAGTAATGCCCTTGATGGTGGGTAGGATCCTGGGCAAGTTCCTTCCTTCTGGGGACCTCCGTCTCCATCTCCTCATCTGAAGCCTGGACTTTGGAATCCCTGCCACCTTCATTGGGACCACAGAAGGGAGAGTGCAGTCTGTCCTCATTCCTCCCTGGGGAGGCAAACGGGGCAGCTGGTGGAGCTCCAGGGAATAGAGCCTGAAATTGGCCAGGATAAGCCCCAGGAGGCAAGGGGCAGAGAAACCTGGGTTCCAATCAGGACATGGCTATTACCTGGCTGCATGGCCTTGGGAGAGTCCCTGTTCCTCTCCGAGCCTCCATTTCCTCATTTGCAAAAGGGACACAGTAGCTGGGAGGACTGCCACAAGATGACAGAAGGGAGCACTGTGTACCATGCCCACAGTTGTCATTTCTCATCAGCAAGGCAGTGCAGCAAGGAGATCATGACACGCCTCTACCCAGCACGTTTGTTTCTTATCTATAGAAGGAAGTCCTAAGAGTACCAACCTAACAGGGCATTGAGGTTGGATTGAGATGGGAAAATGTTATGTATGTACCTGGCAAATGGTAGAGACTTTTACAACCTCAGCCCTTAAAGTCTTTAACTGCCTCTGTGGCTGATCCTGATTATGGATTTCCCAAATCATCGGAGCACAGAGGAGACTGAGGGTGAGAGTGGGTGTGGGTGTGGTTTGAGTTCAGTGTTGGGGGTGGGCTAGGGAGGATGAGGCAGCAGAGGTACAAGGTCAGGATAAGATCAGGCAGTCCTGAGAGCTGGATAAGGAGTTAGCCTTTATAGTGGGAGCAGGGGGAGCTATAGGATGCTTTAAAGCAGGGAAACAAGATGACATGAGTTTAAAAACACTCACTCCGGTATGGCTGGGATTACTGGCGGTTTCCAAGCCTACGGTCTCCCTTTCCCTTAGTATTAGGGCCCTGTAGACATTGCTGAACACATGGACGCTAGAATAGAGACCACACTTCCTAGCCTCTTACAGTTAGGTACGGCCACGTGTCTCCATCCTGGCCAAGAGCAGGAAAGAAGAATACCACGTGCAATTTCTGAGAGAGGTCCTTAAAGAGAGGCAGAGCATTCTTTGCCTCTTCCCCCTTCCCTCTGGCCAGAATGTAAATATGACTAAAGAATGAGCAGCTATTTTGGGCCATGAGGTGTTGAGGAGTGTGGAACAGAAAGATAGCAGGAATCTGGGTCCCTGTGGACCAAAGAGCCATCTTGCTAGCTTAGGACTGCTGGCCTCTGGACTGTTTATGAGGAAGAGAAATCAGTTTGTCTCCTTTAAGGCACTCTTCTTTGGAGTTCTCTTCCATTCACAGCCAACTCCAAAACAGATGCAGTTTGCACAGGTGATCTTGGAGCACTGTGGCCTGTCTTGAGGTACACAGGGCAGAGAACTCACCTGGGTCTTTCTTCTGCTCATATTGGCCCTGAAGCCTCTGGCCTTTGCAGCCAAGCTCTGCCTGTCCAAAGGCACAACCCAGGTCAGCCCAACTGGTGGGCATCCCTGGCTGGGCCAAGCTCATGAGGAACTAAAATCAGGACTCCTACTGAGTTCTTCATAAAGAAGGGCTTCTCAGAGCTTCACAGCACTGAGAGGCAGGGCAGAGAGAAGATAGTAGACAATGGCAGGATGGCACTGTCCATCCCAGTGGCCACTTCAAGCCCCTTCTCAGCCTCTCAGCCTCTCCACATGGCACCCTTCTTAGTGCCCTTTCCCAGACTCTCAGATTCCACCGCAGCACCCTCCTGCAGCCCCCCAAGGCCTTCAGTGTGACATCTAACCTCCTCTCTGGCCCACCGTGTCCTTGAGGATGGTGCGCAGCTTTGAATGAGACCCATGAGGACAAATCCCCTCTCGTAGATGCTCTGTAACTTTGAGGAACTCATTGAAGCATCTTGGGTTTAATTTCCTCCTCTGTGAAATGGAGATGATTATAACAGCTACTTCCTGAGTCGATGCAAGGTTTCCAATTATTGACTCTTGAGTAACAACCCACCCCAAATACAGTGTTGCTAACCAGTTTCTTAAGCTCACAGATTCGTATGGGTCAAGAATTCAGACAGAGCACATGGGAGATGGCTTCCTGCCATTCTATAGTACCTGGGGCCTCAGCTGGAAAGAACTGAAGACCAGGCACCAGAATCATCAAAAGGAGTCTGCCCTTACATGTCTGGCAGCCAAGCCTAGCTCAGCTGAGGCTATTAGCTGGAACAGCCGTATGCGGCCTCTCCTTGGGTCGTGAGCTTCCTCATAGCATGGCAGCTGGGTTCCAAGAGCGAGTGTCCCCTGAGACCCAAGCACAAGTGATTATGGCTACATCTAACCTATCCTCAGAAGTCACACAGTGTCACTTCAGCCATATTTTATTTCTAGAAACCATCACAGGAGGGGTCATAGACCTCGCCCCTTGACAGGAAGAGAGTCAAGGAATTTGGAGCCATTTTTTAAAATGCTTGAACAATGTGTAGCTCATCATGAGGACACATTAAATGTTAGCTGGAAGAAGTGGCAGTAGTGAAATAGTGGCAGGGTTCAATCCTGTATACACTGAAATAGCCATAAGACACTAGGCATACAAAAGTTAATGGAGGAGGCACAGAAACAGGTCCCTGGAACCTAACATCCTTACTAGGCTGAAAGAGTTTGAATAATAAGAGCTAATAGGTATTGAGTGCTTACTAGATGGCAGGCACAGAGCCAAGTACTTTCCATGCATGATCTTACATAATCCACATAGCAACTTAAGAGGCAGGTCTTAGCTTCCCACCCATTTACTGATGAATAGCCAGGGCTCAGAGAAGCGAGGGCTTCCCGGTGGTGATAGTGGCAAAGAATCTGCCTGCCAATGCAGCAGCATGAGAGATGAAGGTTCAATCCCTGACTCAGGAAGATCCCCTGGAGAAGGGAATGGCAACCCACTCCAGTATTCTTGCATGGAGAATGCCAGGGATAGAGGAGCCTGGCGGGCTATAGTCCATGGCGTCTCAAAGAGTCGGACACAACTGAGCGACTAATACCTTCATACCAGACAAGCGAAGGGTCTTGCCCGAGCCCACACAGCTAGGAAGAGGCACAGTCAGGATTTGAACCTAGGCAGCAGGTTGTCAGAGCTGAGCAGCAGGTTGTCAGAGCTGGTCCTCGTTTCCCAAGACGAAGCTGGGCACTAGCCAGCCTGCCAGGTGGAACAGGCCATCCTGACTGTTTGGTGACAGACAGGGAGGGCTTGTGCTACTGGATGGAGAGCCAGGACCAGGAGGTTTGTCAGCTGCAAGCCCACAGTCACAGGCTTGGGGAAGGGGGCCAAGACCTCCGTCTGGAAGGATGGGGGAGGGCGGCAGTGAAGAGAGCCCAAAGAACAAGACAGAACCCCCATCCAGAGGCAGCAAAGCACTAAGGGATGAAGATAAAGCCTGGGTCACCAGAACTGAGCCTCAAGATCACAGGGGGGCTCTGATCGCTGTTCCCTGGAGCATCCACCAGGCGGTCACTGGTCCCCCACCTGGAGCAGGACTCAGCCTGCCACTGGAAGCCAGGAGGACTCGGTGTAGTGGGAGGAGCAGGAGGATGGGGAGGCAGCACCACTCCATACCCCAGCCAGGAGGGGACTCCCCACAGTTCCAGGTGCATAAGGAAGGCAGCACACTGCCAAGGAGTGGGTGGCTCTCTCCCACTGCCAGTGGGGTGCTGCTGGCCTTGGCTCCTCTTCTCAACTGCTCTCTTTCCCTTCCTTCCTTTCTTATTTCCAGCCAGCCCTCCTTCCATGCTTCCTTCTATCCTTTCTTCCATGCCTTATTTCCATGCTTCCCTCTTTTCCTCTCTCCCTCCTTCTTGCCTTTCTGGCATTCCTTCCCCCTTATGAAATCTCACAGGGAGAAGCTACATTCCCCAAAGGCAAGGGTCAGTCTGGTCCAAACCTGGTCATGACCATGGACTTCTTCATAAAATGAAGCATGTCTGCTGAGCCATCACAAAGCCAGTCCTAAGGGTGTCAAGAGTCTGTGATGAGCTCCTTCAACTCTCCCCAAATCAGATACTGTATCTGCCAAGTCTTCTCTACCCCAGAGTCAGAGGGCATCTCCCAGAGCACATGAGTACCCTGAGTGTTACTAGAAGGCAGCTTCAGGGGCCCTGGATTATCAGCTGGATCGCCTTGGCCTAATTGCTCAGTGCCTCTGAGCCCTGGTTTTCTTGGCTGAAACCACTTCACAGGTTGAGAAGAGGGTGGGACAGAACAACACAGTTGTGCCCATTGTGCCCAGTCCCAGGAGGACTCTGTCTCCACCAGTCCCTTGCTGGCACAGGCCTCTGACCTTTTTCCCAGGCCCATGGGGCAGAGCCAACTCCCAGCTGACATTGGCAAGCGGCTAGGAGGGTGGACCGGCAGGCTGTCAGGGCCGGCCTTGTGCCCAGAGAACCTTCTGTGCTACTGTTCCTCGGCCAGGCAGGCCCAGCCCACCAGCCACTTCCCGTGTCCCTGGCAGGACAAGGCTGGAGGCCCCTCCTCTCTGCCTCTTGCTCAGTTGACCATGGTGGCTACCCTCCTCCCCCCAGGCCCTCGAAACAGAAGTCTCCAATATAAATGCAAATTCGCTGTGGTCCCTAGTCTCAGGCTGGCAGCTCCAGGGGCTTATCTCCTCTGGGCCACCCCCGCCCCAGGCCCTGCCCACTCCTCAGCCTGTCAGCTCCACAAAGACCCCAGGTAGTCCCAGGTCTTCCCCTTCCCTGCCCCAGACTGCCTGTGATGAGCTTGCCAAGCCCCCCTCACTATAATCATTCAGAAGGACTGCAATCCTCAAATAGTGGTGATATTCTACCTCCTGAGCCTCCTATTCTAGCCTCCTGGGCTGACAGGGGCAAAGCCTCAAAGCAGAGAGAAGGGCAAGCAACATGGGCCAATCTCTACCCTCATAACCCACCAAGCTCAGGGTCACCACTAGCCCACAGCATCCCTTTGTGTGAACTAGAAATAGCCACTCCCTCTTTCTGGTGCTAGGTGGCCTCTTAGCTTACCCTCTTAACTGGGCACCCTTAAGCCCAGCACTCACACAACTGTAAGCATGGCCCATCTCCCCTTTGGGACTCGGTCACTTTTCTGGCCAGAGGGATCACCTGGAGAGACCTCTGGGTATTGTACAACTCCTCGAACACAGAGGCCCTAGAACTGGACAGGGCAGTCCCATGGGTACGAGCTCTTCCGGCTCAAGTGTCTTTATCATCCTTCCATTCCTAGTTCCCAGATATTCCTGCCCATAAGCCACAACTCTAGGACACTTAACAAGGGAGCCAGGTGACTCTGGCAGAGGCGCCTGTGAGCCAGCTGAGACTGAAGTGGCATAGGTCTGAGGTCACGAGTAGGGCTGGGTACAAACCCAGTTCATTCATGGTGCCAGCTTCAATGTCACCTCCTCGGAGAAGCCTCTCCTGATGACCTCAGGAGATGGCACAGTTCTTTCCTTACCTCCAGAAAGCATATCTTTTTGCCCTGTTGGTTTTCTCCATAGCAGTTATGTGAAATTGCCTCATTCGTGTATGTCTTTCTGTGGTTGTTTTTTGCCTTACTGCTTTCTGCCTTACTTTTGCCTTACTGGAATTCAAGTTTCTACAGGAGCAGGCACCATGAATTGATAACTTCTCCCTCGACACTTTCTGGGAAGTGATGGATCCGACGCCAGAGGATGAGTGTAAAGTGTTCATGGAGACAGCAAAGGTTGCTTAGAGAGCCAGCACACAGCAGGCACTCAATAAATGCTAATGGTTATCATTGTTGCTGTTGTCATCAAAGGGTTGTGGGTGTCCTGGCCCCAGAGGTCCAAGTCCTGATATACTTCTTCACAAATTCCAAAGCTACCACTAGAGCCAAGTCCTCCTCTCCCATGTATTCAGCCCATGAGCATGTGTGTGCGCCTGTGTGCGCGCGTGTGTGTGCACATGTATGTGTGCGTGTGTGTGTGCGTGTGTGTTAGTTACTCAGTCATGTTCAACTCTTTGTGACCCCTTGGACTGTAGTCTGCCAGGCCCCTCTGCCCATGGGATTCTCCAGGCAAGAATACTGGAGTGGGTTGCCGTTCCCTTCTCCAGGGGATCTTCCCTAACTTCCCAACCCAGGGATTGAACCTGGGTCTCCCACATTGCAGGCAGATTCTTACCATCTGAGCCAGCAGGGAAGCCTGCTCACCCCACGAGCTGCTGCTGCTAAGTTACTTCAGTCGTGTCCGACTCTACGCGACCCCATAGATGGCAGCCCACCAGGCTTCCCCATCCCTGGGATTCTCCAGGCAAGAACACTGGAGTGGGTTGCCATTTCCTTCTCCAATGCATGAAAGTGAAAAGTGAAAGTGAAGTCGCTCAGTCGTGTCCAACTCTTAGCAGCCTCATGGACTGCAGCCTACCAGGCTCCTCCATCCATGTGATTTTCACAGGCAAATTGCTTCTTCCCTCCAGGCCTCCATTCCTCTCTGTAAAAGAATGGGGTAACCTCCCCCATAGCCTGAAACTGCACAAAGTTACTGCAAGTATTAAGTGCCAATGAAGAGCGAAAGACACCTGTTAATCCCTACATATGTTTTCAGTAACATAAAGAATGACTTGCCCCTCCTCTGAATAGGATGTCTCCATCTTCTGGAGCCACCCAGAGTCCTCCCTAGAGTCCTGAGGCTTTGCTGTTCCCTGGCCCAACCCAGCCATGTCTTAGAGTTCTTCGAAGAAGGGGGTTTCCATCAAGGTAGAGTTTCTCAAAGTTTCGACACAACTATACCACCTCCCCCCACCAACTCTTCCTTTCTTTCTGTTTGTATTTCATATAATTTACTCAGTATTTTTCTTTAAATTGTCTCATTAAAAAATTTAATAAATAAAGCCAGTTCGCACTAGTAGAAAACTTTACACCACTGCCCTAAACAAAATTTAGTATCAATTAATAATTTTAAATATATGTTGATATTTGCTAACATAAATACTTATCTATTAAAAGTGTGATACTCCTAGCAAGATGAGGGTCCTAGTCTAAGGTTTTCAAGTTCTCAAGCTGAGCATTCTCTGGGGGACTTTTTTTATTTTTCGGTTCACTGGAAAAATATTTCATAAGAAACTTGCTTACCCAGTCGCAGTTGGCAGCAGCGGTAAGTGACACTATTACCAGTTCTCAGCACACAGAAAGACTAGTTGGGGCAGCCACTCACACCGTTCAAAATACAATTAGTTAGAGACTTCTTTGGCAGTCCAGTGATTAGGATGCCAAGCTTCCACTGCAGAGGGTACAGATTTGATCCCTGATCAGGGAGTTAAGATCCCACAAGGCATGCAACATGGTGAAAGAAAGAAATACAATGAGTTAGTAGAGAAGTAACACCCAGGCCAGTCTCAACAGGTATTTCTTGGCTCTTTTTGTTCAACACCACCTAATAAAGGCGTCTTACCTTGAGGGGAGTGGGAAGGAGAGGGGTAAAGTCTTCTTCCCTTAGAGGGACCATCTCCATATCTGCAACCAAACCCACCTCCTAACTACTCTCAGCTCAAAACACAGTCTTCAGGACCCCCTACCTGGTGCCATCCATCCACTTTGCTGATTCTAGACTCTTGGGAAGGGCAATTTAATACAATGTCATGTTGTTCTGGGAAGGGAATCAAGTAAGACCTCTGGCAAATTTGGTACAATGGATCAGAAATCTTTAATTGGAGGGGCAATTTCTCTCCTAGGACTTTATCTACGAGAAATCACCATAAATGTAGACCAAATAGCTGCAGGATGTTGTTGGCAAATCTGTTGATAATAATGAAAAGCTGAAAACAACATAGGAGATGAAAACATGCATAGGGGATTCAGTAAATAGTATGTTTCATGCAATAAAACTATGCAACCATTTACCAATAATGCTGTAGAATTTTAGACATAGAAAAATGTTCAGGTTATATTCTTATGTAGAAAGTATTAATCACTCAGTCGTGTTTGACTCTTTGCAACTCCACGGACCATAGCCCGCAAAGCTCCTCCTTCCATGGGATTTTCCAGGCAAGAATACTGGAGTGGGTTGCCAATTCCTTCTCCACGGGATCTTCCCGACCCAGGGATAGAACCCATATCTCCTGCATTGCAAGAAGGAGATACTCTTTACCATCTGAGCCACCAGGGAAGGCCCCATAAGTAGGTATAAAATAGGACAAACAATATGTCTTATTTTTAATATATGTACAAATGTACTGTAGAAAGACTAGGATGGATTTGTGTTAGAGAAAAGTTCTCAAACAAGAAGCAAAAATTCCAAACCATAAAAGGCAAATATTAATAAACTAATCTACATTAGAATTAAGACTGTTCAAAGTTCACCATAAAAAACTGAAAAAATAAGCCACAAACTGGCAAATGTTTGTAACAATCTGACAAAGATTAGAGAAAGAGTTCCTACAAATCAACAAGACAAAGACAATCAAAAAGAAAAATAAGCTGAAAATTTGAACAAACACAGAAAATAGAAAACGTGAACAGCCAGTGAGCATATGAAAAGACGCTCAACCTCTTAGTAATTCAGGAAATCCAAATTAAAAGCTCATTTCATGTCCACTAGATCGGCAAAACCTAAAAGGCTGAACAAATCCAAATGTGATCACTTGTATGGAATAAGGAAAGCTCCTTGACACTGGTTTTAGGGGGGTCAATCTGTACAACTTTGGAAAACAACTTGTCATTATTCTGCACTTACTCTACAACCCAGCAATCCCATTCCTGGATACATTCTAGAGAAACATATCTGTGCACAGGAAAGGTGGGCAATGATGTTCAGGTTGGCAGGACTGAGCCCTCAGCCTCCTGCCCTTCAAAGTGAAAGCATCAGTTGCTTAGTTGTGTCTGACTCTTTGTGACCCCATGGACTATAGCCCACCAGGCTCCTCTGTCCATGGGATTCTCCAGGCAATACTACTGGAGCAGATTGCCATTCCTTTCTCCACGGCGTCTTCCTGACCCAGGGGTTGAACCCCTATTTCCCACATTGCAGGCAGATTGTTTACCATCTGAGCCAAAGATGCCTAAAGCACCTGATGAATTCATCTCCCTTCCACCCTGCCTTCTGGCTTTCTTTTGTTTCATTTGCCCTGGGACTGGGCCCTAACTCCTGCACAATTCTGGGTGGTGTGATTCAGCCTTCAGCCTTGCTGGGCAGCCATGGATGGGCAAGCAGATCTCAGACTCATCAATTGAGTGGAAGTAGTGAGATGAGCGGGAGCTTCCGTGACTCTCCCAGGGGCCAGGGAGAGGCCAAGAGTGCTTAGGGTGTTGGGAGAAGCGGTAGGTTTGCAGGCAGAGCTGGCTCACAGATCACTCCGCTGCTGTACAAAAGACAGCTCGATACGAAGTCATCAGAAGCATCTCTAAGATACACTGCCAAGGGGAAGAAAGCAGGCAGAGCAGCTACCCTTGTAAAGTGTGTAGATGTGCATTCACTTGTGTGCAGAAAATATCTCTGAGCCCAGAAAACTGGCGTCCAGGGAGGAGGAGGAGTGGCTAGCCGTCAACAGGAGAGATTTCCTTTCATTCCATCCCCTTCTGTACCTTTTTATTTTGTATGCTGTATATGATCCTATGGGGAAATAAATACAGTAATTAAAAATGGAAACAAAATGCAATCATATTAAATATAACACCAATGTAACTATTAGGTGATTCCAATTTGCTGTTGATCACCGTTGACATAATGCTGCTTTGTAGACATATGATTAAACTTTATTGCTTTGAATTTTAGAAAGTTTTCATTATTTTTTATTTGGCTGTGCTGGGTCTTAACTGTGGCATGTGGTATCTCAGCTGTGGCACGCAGGGTCTAGTTCCCTGATCAGGGATCAAACCTGGGCTCCTGCTTTGGAAGCTCAGAGTCTTAACTGCTGAACCAACAAGGAAGTCCCTGGGAAGTTTTGAAAATATGTTTCCAGTCAATTTTTATAGGTTTCAGGACCCTGTGGCTTCTTGTATTACCCCTTCCAGGTCAAAGGCATAGGGCAGACCCCTTCATCACCTATGCAGCACACTGATTCCCTAATGGCTAGT
Organism: Capra hircus; assembly: GCF_001704415.2. Taxonomy (NCBI): domain Eukaryota; kingdom Metazoa; phylum Chordata; class Mammalia; order Artiodactyla; family Bovidae; genus Capra; species Capra hircus. The sequence continues at coordinate 59,676,173 of NC_030820.1, forward strand.
TTAGGCCTGTATCCTTTTGATTTAAATCATCTTTTGAGTCGTACCTCAGGGTTGCTCTGTATCTCAAGTGGGTCCATGCGGAACTGGCATGGCCCTCGCCTTACTCAGGAGCAAAAATACCCAAGGTCACTTTCTAGACCTCAGTCTCCCAGTGGTCTCCATGGGACTTGTGTGTCTTACCACCTGAGATACTCGGCTGTCTCCCACTCCTCCTCTCCTTGCTCACTCTTGTATAGCCCCACTGGTTTCCTTGTTCCTCAACTCCCACCATGGCACGAAGCATTCTAAGATGGCACCCAAGATTTCCAACCCCCTAGGTGTGCCTGTCCAGCATAATCCCCTGGACTGCGACTATGATGGAGTTCACTCCCATGATTAGGTTAGGTTATACGGCATAGTTGACTGTGTGATGAGATGGCTGGATGGCATCACTGACTCAATGGACATGAGTTTGAGTAAACTCTGAGAGTTGATGATGGACAGGGAGGCCTGGCATGCTGCAGTCCATGGGGTCGCAAAGAGTCAGACATGACTGAGCGACTGAACGGAACTGACTGTGCCAGACTTGGGACTCACAGAGGTAAGAGCTAAATGGATTTTGTTTTCAGCCACTAAATCAATTCCTGGGTCAGGAAGATCCCCGGGAAAAGGAAATGGTAACTCACTCCAGTATTTTTGCCTGGGAAATCCCATGCACAGCACAGCCTAGTAGGCTACTGTCCACGTGGTCCCAAAGAGTCGGACACGACTGAGCGACTTAGCAAGCATGCACGCCAGGTCTTAGTTGCAGCCTGCAGGATCCCCAGTTGTGGCATGCAGGATCTAGTTCCCTGACCAAGGACTGAACCAGCGCCCCTGCTTTAGGAGCTTGGAGTCTTAGCCACTGGACCACCAGGGAAATCTCCATAGAACCCTATTTTTATCCATTGTGTTATAATCATTTATTTACTGTCATCATTTTTTCTGATGCTCAAATCATCCCAGCAGCTCCTAGGCTCTGTTGACATGTCCCCAGCATTACTTGAGTGCTTCTACTTATTTTGTAGCACAAAGTAGATGTTCCAGGCTTACTGTGTACTTTCCTTGGCCCAGCTCTCAAGTCAGTCATTTTCCCAAGGATTCCTGGTTCCTTTCAGGGGACAATGCTACATTTAGCAACCAAGATTTGGTGTTATGAGTACACACTGCTATGCGGGTATTAGTGCTCCTAGGCTCTCTTTGTGGATAGACCTGAGAAACACATGTCTGGGGCACAGACACACACATTTACATCTATGCATATCTGTCTACACTTATCTAATGCCATTAGCTCACACTGATTCCCCCAGCACCACGGGGTTCACACTAGCCTTTCCCATTTCCATATCTGGGATTCCCTTCTCTGACCCGTCCTCACTCAGCTGCTTTTCCATGACTGGTCCCACGTCCCGCCCACCACCTGCAACAAATATTGGAAAAGGGAAGGAGGAAAGAGGAAGCTGAAATAAAAAAAAAATTTTTTTGAACTAGTACAAAAATTAAAACTATAGAAAAGAACATAGTGAAAAATCTCCCTCCCACCCATCTCATTCCAATCCTGGTCCTGTCCACAGCTAACATTATTATTAGTTTGTTATATACACAAGCTGGTATTCAAATATTTTTTATTTCCCCCCTCTTTTATCCAAAGTATTCCTGATATCCCTTTTATTTGTCAATATATCTTGGAGATCCTTCTGTATCAGTACATAAAAAGTGACCTCACCCTTTTTGTAGTTGTATAGTCTTCCTCTGGCTAGTCCACACTTCATTTAGCCTCATTTAACTTTATTTAAATGACAGGTATTTAGACTGCATCTGAGGTGAAACAAGACTAAACTGAGCTAAACAAGACTGCAGTGAATAACCTTGAAAGTATTCATTTCACATGTGTCCATACACATCCACAGAATACATTTTCAGAAGTGGGATCATTGGTGTGACCTTATATATTTATGTGTTTAATGATGAAAGGTCTCCCCTCTTAGAACGTCCGCTCCAAGAAGAAAGGGACTCTGTTCTTTATTCCTCCCGCCCCCCCACCCCGCCCCGGCCGAGCTGGGTCTTCATTGCAGCCGCGGGCGTCCTCCAGTTGGGGCATGCAGGCTCTTCATTGTGATGCATGGGCTTCTCAATACGGCAGCTTCTCTTGCCACAGAACATGGGCCCTACAGCATGGGCTCAGTAGCTGTGGTTTGCAGGCTTAGTTGCTCCACTTAGTATGTGGCATCTTCCCAGACCAGGGATTGAACCCATGTCACCTGAATCGGCAGGTGGATTCTTAACCACTGGACCAGCAAAGAAGTCCAGGGACTCTGTTCTATTCATCACTGTTTTCCCAGCATCCAGAACCATCAGACTATGTCAGGCACTCAGTACATAAGTACTCACTAAAAGAATGACCAATGCCCTCTGGTTGTGGACTTGAGTCTCAAGCACGAAGGGACCATTCACTGTGTGCTAAGTGCTATGCATCATCTTGCTAATCCTCCAAACGCCGGTGAGGTAAGGACTGTTTGGACGCCCCCACTTTACAGATGAGAGCCCTGAGGCCCAGAGAGGAAACACAATAGGCTGATGTCACACAGCTAATCAATGATAAAGCCACAGTTCCCATCCAGTGAGTCAGACTCTGGAGTCACCAACAACCTCACCTCTCAGCATATCTCTTCTCTCCCCACACACAGCACAGTCTCCCAGCCCCATGTGGCCCCTTCATCTTGACTCATCTACTTTCCTGGTCCTAGCCACTTCTTCTTAGCCTCAACCCCAGCCAAAGGCACCGGCTCTGCACCCTCAGCCAACACAGGACAGATCCAAGGAGAGGCGCTGTCATTTCCATACAGCTGTCCCCGAGAGCCAGGCCCTACCCAAGCCTCCCCATTTCCCCTGAAAAAGCTGAATTGTCTTGGCTGTTTGGGGGGCACCTCTCGGCACAGGCCGGGCTGCCTGGGCAGGGCCTGGCTGAGCTATTATCCTACATTATCTCACTCCCCTGCTCCTGAAAAGAACCAGTGACTGCTCGCCCCCCTCAGCCCTCCCCTGCCTGCTCCTGTCTTTTACACTTAATTACCTCACTCATTACCCCGCAGCCTGCAGAGGCCGGACCACAACTGGGGCGTGAGTAATCCCCACATCATACACCCAGCCAGCCGGCCAGCAAGGAGAAAATTGCTCATGCAGCCCATAAATAAAGGAACAGGGCCCACTCAGGCCTTCGGAGCAGAAGGACCTTCACTGAGGCTGCAGTGTGGGGCAGGCATGGGCCCCAGCATCCCAGTTGGCCTTTGCCAGCCCTGGCGAGATGACGGCCCCTAGCTCCCCCACCTCTGCTACCCCAGACGGTGACCTTGAACTTCCCCAGGCCACTGAAGTCACAGCTCATTGCCACTGACAGATGGGGCAGCATGGGCCCACACACCTTCCTTACCACAGCCAGGGAGCTGTCCGCGTGGCTTCCAGGCTCCCTGCATGACCTCTCCAGCCATCTCTCACCACCTCCAACCCCCACACAGAATGCCTCTGTGTCCTCTTCCTCTTTCTTCCTCACCTCCTGTGTACATGCTGCCGCCCCCGCTTCCTGAGAACCTTTCCTGAGCATCCACAGACCCTGTTCATGTCTACTCACTTAAGAGACCACCTCCTCCAGAGACCCTTCCCTAATCCCTCCAGGCTGCATGAGGGAACCTCATGGACCCATCAAAGCATCAAGCTTTGTTGTCACTGGCTTTGCTTGTGTCTTATGAAGGGAGGACTGAGCCGCATACATGTCCCTTTGCCTAGTGCCCAGCCTAGGTCCTGGCACGTTACCAGGTCACTTACATGAGTGAGTGAATGAATGAATAAGTGAATGAATGAGGTTGATGACTGGTAAGCTGTCTGCGCTGCATGAAGGGATTTGAACCCCCTTTCCCCTGTGACAAGGGCCTCCTCCTCCCAGGCTACAGGTTCCTGCAGTCCAGGGCCTCTGAGCTCATAAGGGAGGATGATCTAAGACTTCTCTAAGGCTAAAACTTCCTTCCCTCTCTAGAAGGCCAGGCTCAGGCTCTTTCCCTCGCATCACCTTGGCAAACACAAGCTTCTCCTCCCTGAGACAAGATAGCCCATTCTTGGCCGGGAAGTCACCTGCACAACCTCTTCTCTTTCACTGCCTACATCACCTCCCACTACCTCTGCTGGTCCATCACCTCTCACAGCACCTCAGGGAGGCTGACCCAGGAGCTGACTGTGTGGTCAGCTTCTCCTGGCCTGAAGAACTTCATCTCACCCTCCTGCTCCCCTCATAGACCCAGGATACTAGAGGGAACTCAGAAAGGTTCCCTTGGAAAGGGAGGGAGCTCTTAAAACCTGAAGGTCCAGAATTCATGAAACCCTTTTTTATCTGGTGAAGCCTATGGATCTCTCTCAGAATAATGTCTTTAAATTCATAAAATATATAGCATTACAAAGGAAACCAATTATATTGAAAGTTATCAAAATATTAAAAATAAATCTACATTATGGTAATACATATGTTTCTTGATTATGCATTATAGCACAAGGATTTAGCAAAAAACTGTTGCAATTTCCAAGTCATGATGAGTGTAAATGGTATTTCAAGTTATCTGGAACATCTGTAATGTGACAAGAAAATATCTGTGATTTCTATTAGTGACAATGTTACAGGCCCTGTTAATGCCACTGTGATCTGTGGCCTGCATTCATTATAGAAGGAATGATAAATTTCAGAAAGAAGCTAGTGAAATTGAAGGTGCAATCCTTTTTCTATCTCAGTTAATGGTGGACCTCCTGTATTACTTCTATGGATCCCAGGTTAGGAGCATCTGTGATGGGGAATGACAAGTGTATCTCAAGTAAACTAACATGTCCATTCCTGTATCTTGGCAGACATCATTAATCAATTAGAGCAGTCTTCCACACTGAGCCCAAACTCAGTTCCAAACTCTATCTCAACACTATGCTTTGGGCTACAGCTACCAACCAATCAACATGGGTTCTTAAGCTGAAGTCAATTTGCCATTCCTTGGGGAGGGGAGGGGGCAATGCCATTGTCAGAATGAGATTAAGGGCAAAGAGGCAGTAAAATGAGGCCGAGCAACCGTGCAGGACAGCACAGCAACAGCGTATTAAAGAGCAATAGCGCATTCAAAAGCAGAGACATTACTTTGCCAACAAAGGTCCTTCTGAAGCTATGGTTTTTCCAACAGTCACATATGGATGTGAAAGTTGGACCATAAAGAAGGCTGAGCACCGAACAGCTGATGCTTTCACACTGTAGTGCTGGAGAAGACTCTCAAGAGTCCATTGTACAGGAGATCAACAGCAAGGAGATCAAACCAGTCCATCCTAAAGGAAATCAACCCTGAATATTCACTGGGAAGACTGGTGCTGAAGCTGAAGCTCCAGTACTTTGGCCACCTGATGCAAAGAGCTGACTCATTGGAAAAGAACCCTGATGCTGGGAAAGGCTGAGGGCAGGAGGAGAAGCGGCAACAGAGGATGAAATGGTTGGACGGCAACATCGACTCAATGGACATGAGTTCGAGCAAACTCCAGGAGATAGTGAAGGACGGGGGAACCTAGTGTGCTGCAGTCCATGGGGTCCCAAAGATTCGGACATGACTGAGTGAGTGAACAACAGCAACCACAGTACAAGGAGCAGGCATAAAAGCAGAGCAGCCTAATGTACGTCAGCAGGGCAAACAGTCGCCAAAAAGCGTATGAAATACTGGACAAGTCGTTAGGAGTCCAATATCTAGAGTGAGGAAGGGGACAGGCCCTTTCTGCCCAGCTCTGCTTAGATATTTTGGGGAGTTCTGTGTTCCATTCTGGGCCCCACACTCTCAGAAAAACATCGAAAAACTGGAACATGGTTGAGGGAAGCAACCAGGATGGGCAGATATGTGGAAAGCATATCCTGTACCACTAATTTACTCACCGTGAACAGGTACTAAGACTCCTCTGAGTCACCTTGTGCTGGGAGTTGGGAACACCAATAGGAGCAGCCCCAGGCCACTGCCCTAGGAGTAAACTTGGAAAGAACTAGGTGTCTTCCTATCCCTGAGGAGCCATCTGGACCAGAAGGCTGGAACTTGTGGTATTCCACTCAATCTGGGAAAAATACTACTGGAGTTTCTGGCTTCCCAGCTGGCACTAGAGGTAACCCACCTGCCAACGCAGGAGACATTAGACACTCAGGGTTCGATCCCTGGGTTGGGAAGACCCCCTGGAGGAGGGAACAGAAATCCACTCCAGCATTCTTACCTGAAGATCCCATGGACAGAGGAGCCTGGTGGGCTACAGTCCACAGGGTCGCAAAGAGTCGGACACAGTTGAAGCAACTCAGCATGCACATTGGAGTTTCCAGACAATGGCTGCTGAGTCATCAAGGATCCATGATAGCAAACAAGCTTGAAGAATCTCCAAGAGGGTCAGACACCAGGATAGGAGGCTTCTTGTGTCCAAAATAAAAAAGAAGAAAAAAATAGGTCAAAGGCCTGGCCTGAGGGAGATGTCCCTGCTAAATGGGCCCCAAGGCCAATGCTGGAGGCTGAGTCCCTGATCTCTGTCCCTGGTGCTTTTGGACACTCAGTGTAGAGGCTGACATACTCTAGCCAGTGTGTCATGGGCCTAGGGCTGACGACATGACTGCCCCTGGCTACAGAGGACATGGGGGAGGCCAGTACCGACTCTGCTAGTGGGAGGAGGGGACTCATCAGACCTGGTAGTTGGAAGGTTCTGGGCAACTGAAAGGAAGGTCACCTGTCCACTCCAGTCACCAAGGGTTGGGTTCCTCTGCTGTGCCCGACTCTGTGCTCAGCACTTTCCTTGGATTGTCTCTGTTAAGCATCTCCTCTCTGCCCAGTGTGTGATGTGCTTATCAATGCACATTTGACAGGTAAGAAATGTGAGACCAGAGAAATTAAGTCATTTGCCCTGTTCTTTTCACTCCTCCACAGAGGTGGGCCAGCTGAAGCAGAGGGAATCACTATCCACTTTGAAGCCAACCCAAACAGGTGAGTTCTAGGTGCCCCCAGACCTGGCATCTCTAGGACTGCAGACTGCATCTGCCATGGCCAACGCAAGTGTGGATTCCCTGTGTCCCAACCAAGCACCTGCTGCCTTCTGGACTCTATGCAGAAGTCATCTCTCCAGAGAGGTTCCTTACCCACCCCATCTACAACAGCCCCATTCTATCTCTGCCCCATGTCGCCTGTCTTCCTGACACTTTGTAAATAGGAAGCTGGCGTATCTACCTGTTTATTATTATCTGTCAGCACAGTAGGGTGGACATGAGCTGCCTGAGAGCAGGTCTTTGTTCTGTCCACTGCTGCACCCTAGTTCTGAGCACAGTGCCTGGCACAGAGCAGATGCTCAGTAAACATCTGCAGACTTACGAGCTGTGAGCTCTTGGGCCATTTCTTAACTTCTCTGTGCCTATGTGGTCTTTTATAACATGAGTGTCATCATATGACCTCCAAAAGCAGTCAAGAAAATTCAATGAGTTCATGCTGTATCACAGCCAAGGAGGAAGAGAAGTTGCTCAGTCATGTCCAGCTCTTTGCGACCCCATGGACTGTAGCCCACCAGGATCCTCTAAATTGTCCAGGCAAGAATACTGGAGCGGGTTGCCATTTTCTTCTCCAGGGGATCTTGCTGCCCCAGGGATCGAACCAGGTCTCCTGCATTGCAGGCAGATTCTTTACCCTCTGAGCCACCAGGGAAGCTCCTGTGTCACAGCCAAGAAGACCTTTTAATGACCCCCTACCATGTGCCAGGTCAGTGGGATTTCACTGCAAGGCCTTGACCAGTAGAGCCTCAGGAGTCGACAGGAGATACTCCTTGGGGCTGGAAGGTTTAAGAGGTCAACAGAGAGAGTGAACGCCACATTCAAAATGGCTGGTGTTACTGAGTACCAACTGTGTGTGAACGAGCATCCTAAACATCTCACTGGATTCCCACCTGCTCTGTGAAGGAGGTACCATTAGCATCCTCCCTTGACAGCTGAAGAGACGGAGGTACAAGGAGGATAGGTAAGTTGCCCAGGGTAGATAAGTCATCAGTAAGCAGCAGAGGAGGGAGCTGAACCCAGGCCATCCATGCTTTTAACCTCTCTGCTCCCCTGGCCCTCTACAGCCAGAGGGAGAGAGAGGGGAGGCTGTGAAGGTGTGCACTTGGAGCCTGTGGGTGTTCTGACTTCTTAGGAGTCTGTCCACTAGTCTGGGGTCAGGCACAGGTCAATATTGACAGCCCCCTGCCTCCATGCACCTGGGCCACCGCCTGACTTTCTCCGGAAGCTGATGGGTCCCAGCTGGTATATGAGCAGAGACAAAAGCAGGAGGCAGAGCTAGAGGGTGCAGAGAAGGGTTGAATCCTCTGTGCCAGGAGCCCTGGGAGCCCGGAAATGCCAACTCTGCAGCTTCGGCGGCCGCCTTAGCATCTGCCAGGGATGGTTCTCAGCTCGGCTGGTAGGGAAGAGATGGAGGCAGGAGAGGCCACCGTGCGGTGAAGGAGCCAGCCATGATCTGGCAGGGAGCAGCCTGAAAGTCCCAAAGAAGGCACTTGCTTGTTCCGTGCCTCAGTTTCCCCAACTGCCAAACAGGGATAGGCAGGGAATGATGCTGATATCCTGAAGGCTGTTCAAGTAGAGCTTCTATTTATCAAGTACTGATTATGCTCCAGGCCTCATAGAGCCCTATTTAGCCTCAGTTTACAAAGCTGACACAGAGGCACGTAGAGGCAAAGTGGCTTGCCTGAAATTACGCAGCCTGAAGAGGCACAGCTGGGATCAACACTTGGCTCAGGGTGACCCGGGCCCAAACTCTGAGCTATGTCACTTGCTTCAGTGTGAGGCTCTTGTGAGGAGCTGTTTAGCCTCTCCATCCCTGACACATGCTGAGGGCTTGTCCCAAGGCCCCCTGACCTGGCAGGGAGCCCAGTGATCAGATTCTTGCAACCAGTCCTTTTCAGAGGCTTCAGGGAGTTGTTTAAAGGGTGACCTTGCCATAGTCAGGAACATCTCAAATTTGGAAGGAAAGATACTTTAATGGGGGAAGGTCAAGGACTGTGGTAGTCAGGATAAGGACTCAATTATCCCCCAAAGGAGAAGAAAACCTTGAGTGTTGATGAACTAACCCAAGCTCAGGCCAAAAAGGATCAAGGTGAATTGGGGGAGATGGATCACAAGGAGGTTTTTCCAGTCAGTTTATTCATTCATTTAAGATACATATTTATTGAGCACTTATTATTTGCCCACCACTATGTAGGTGATAAGAGTGTGGCAGTGAATGGAAGAGATATGGGCCCCCACCCCCATTAAGGAGCAGTCAGCCCTGGGGGGTGTGGGGGAGGGAGACTCCCTTTGGCACCTCTGGCCCTGTTAGAAAGAGGGATTGTATATTTAAGATCAGGGTTTGAATCCTGACACCTAGCTGGGTCTCCATGGGCAAGACACTTTGCCTCTCTGAGCCTTGGTTTCTTCATCTGTAAAATGGGGATAGCTGTGGGCCCCCACTTCAAAGACTGTTCTGATGATTAAATGAGGTAATCCACAGAAAGGGTTGGATCTGGCTCCTGGCACAGAATAAGTGCTCAATAAATGTCAGCTAGCATTATTATCATCTGTGTCTTTAAAACACGCTCCTTCGCACTGCGTATCATCTCTGTCCTGGGCTAGATCTTAGAGTCAAGCGGGGCAGCAGTGGAGGAGGGGTTAACTAGGCAAAGAGGGAGGGAAAGCATTCTCTGGGCAGCAGAAACAGTATCTGCAAAGGCCTGAGGTGGGAGGCTTTGAGGAACAGGGTAGAAGCTCCAGGAGCATGTGGGACCCTGCCACACACTCAGCTACCCTAGTCAGGCCCCTTCCTGAAGTCTGTTGAGGCTCTGAGCTCCGAAGCCAATGAGGAATGAGAATGGAAAGGTTCCCGGAGAGGAGGCGGCATGGCAGAGTGGTGAGACCACAGCCTCTGGGGCAGGCTGTCTGGACTGGACCCATGGCTCACAACCTACTGGCTGTAAAGCCTTGGACAAGTTACTTAACCGCTCTGGGCTCAGTCTCCTCCCCTGAAAATGGGGCTCATGACACTGACGAGTCAGAAGGCGAGTGTGAGGATTAACTAAGGTGATATCTGTAAAGTGTGTAGATGAGGACCTGGCACATAGCCCAGAGCTGTGTTTATTAAATGAATCAAGAAAAACATGCAGCAGCCGAAGGGAGGTGCCCGCCGCTCTGGACTGCAGTCCCTGAGAGCCTCCCACTGCAGCGCCCTCTCAGTCGGCCACAGTGTCTGAGCTGAGGCCACCCTCCTTCCGGGATGCTCGGCTGATGACTGGACACCGTGGGGAACCAGGGCCTGGTATTCCACCCAGCATGAGACTCCTCTGCAGGAAGTCTTGGGCCCAGAGCTCCCTGTGGCTCTGGCCAGACTTCCTTCGAGCTGCACCACTGCCTGGGGCTCCTCTTACCCAGTCTCCTCTCCTTTCACAGATGTCAGACTTGCGCCCTAGTCTGAAGGCGCACCTCTTTTTCTTGCAGGTGTTATCCCCACAAGTTGCACTTCCATCTTGGTTTTCAAATCTGCTTCCAGGGACCAAATTGACCAGAGAAAGAATATAGCAGGGATCAGATTCCAGAGGTCCCGCCCCCGCAGGGCCTTGGGCCATTGTCTCCGAGTCACGGAGTACAGAGCTGTGAAAAGTCAGTTTCAGGCTTCTCCTACCCTCTTTCCTTAGGCTCGGAAGAGGGAGGGCCTGGAGAAATACACTGGAGAAACAGGCAGACTAAGGAAGCTTACCAGAGAAAAAGCCCCATCAACATCAAGTGGATGCATTTGTAGCCACTCTCCTCCTTGGAATTCATACAGAATTCCATTATTGGCACTGGACAGCAGCTCAGGGACCAGCTTGTCCCATGCCCATTTGACAGACCAGAAGGCTGGAGCCCAGAGGAGGAGCAGAGAGAGAAGAATCAGGCTCCCGACTCCCAGAGCAGTGCTCCTTTCTAATACCATGGAGTGAAGCCTGAATATAATGCCTGGTCCCCCTTTACAGTTGTCCAGAGTGAGGTTCAGGTGGCTCTGCCAGCTACCTGGGGTTACACAGCACTGTGAGTCACATCCAGACACTAGTAGCTCCCCTCCTTCGTGATGGGCAAGACAGGGTTGAAATCTGAAGGATAGCAGAGCAGATCGGTAGGGCAGAAAGGGCAGAGCCTGCAGCCTTCACCAGCTAAACCAGTTATGCCAAGCCTGGGACTCCTGGAGAGGCAGGCAGTAGACCAGAGGGATGTGAGACCCTCCCCAGCTCTTCCCCACAATAACCATATGGCCTTGGGCCAGTCATTTCACCCTCATCTGTCAACAGGTCAATAACAGAGCCTTCTCCCATGAGGACATGGTGAAGCTTAGATGAGAAATGATAACAAAAGTAGTCAACAATTATCAAGTCAAATGATTGTGTGCCAGGCACTGCTCTAAACCCTTTACAGATACATTATCATTTAATCCTCACTGCAACACTGGAGATGGGCTTCCCAGGTGGCTCAGCGGTAAAGAATCCACTTGCCAATGCAGGAGACACAGAAGATGCAGGTTCGATCCCTGGGAGAAGGAAATGGCAGCCCACTCCAGTATTCTTGCCTAGGAAATCTCATGGAAAGAGGAGCCTGGCAGGCTAAAGTCCCTTGGATCACAGAGTTGGACATGATTGAGCAACTGAGCATGCTCCTACACAACACTGGGGATAATCCCTTTTAAAATCTCCATTTTCCAGATGAGGAAATGGAGGTACGGAGAAGCAAAGCTGGGAAATGACAGAGCATGGATTAGAACTGAAAACAGGCTGATTCCAAATCCCTCTACAGAAAGCCTCTGGCAAGGCCAGTTTCTGTGAAGGGTAGATGTTTAGAACAGTGCCAGGCACGTGAAGTCACTGTTGATATAGTAATAATTATTGCTGTCATTGGAGAAATTTGCCATAGGCAATGCTGTCTTCTCAAAAGTCAGAAGAATGAGTTTCCTGACATGTTTTTTGAAATTTTATCATTTCTTCTCTTCAGAAGTAAGGGAGAAGTTAGCAAGTACTCAAGATAAATGTTTCTTGAACCGAAACATTTAATAGTCTTTTTGGAAAACACAAAAAAGAAGGTGGAGAAACACCCATAGTTCCACCATCCTTCTTTCACTTTTCTGTGCACGTTTATCTTTATTTTGACCCATAGTTGCAAATGTGCTGTAAGGGATTTCAAGATTTTGCATCTTTCATTGAAAGACAAGGTCTTTCTCCATATGATTATTTTTAATGGCTGCAGAATATTCCATCAAGGGAATGTTTTCTTCACAGCTCTCCCCCATTTTCTCCAACTTGAGGGTTTTATTCCGGTCTCTGATGCTGTAGCAAGCATGCCTTGGATTAAAATTCTTTCCTTATTTGATACGACTTGGAGAAATGAATTCCTAAACATGGCTTTTCTGAAACCAGTGAGCCAGTATTGGGGGGAAGTTTGGGAGACAGAAGGCCCTCCATGGTGTCCTAGTGCTGAAACCATGCCAGAGGTTGTGTATTTCATCCTTGCTCAAGGACACCCGACCCCGTGGGTATTTTTGAACTTCAACTTCTGGGCTGAGGGTTTCTTCCATCTGCTAAAGGTGCCTGCCCGCCCACACCACCTACTAGCCAGAGGTCAGAGACTTGGGATCTGATCTTCAACCCGACAATAGTGAACTATGGACCTTGGATACATCACTCTGTGGGCCTCTCTCTGTCAGTTCAAGGGAGGATTACCTCTCCACCCTGCCCCCTGAGAAGATCTGATGAGGGAGAGTCCAGTCTCAGTCCAGTTCTATGCCTAATTCACTGTTGGACCCTCACTGTCCTGGGAAGCTCTCTGGGATCAGTTTTACCATCTCTTATGTAAAAGGTTGGAATGGTAGGATTGTTAGGCAGGTAGAAGTGAACTCAAGGGTGCCCATGTGCATTATTTACTCCGTTGTATTAAGCACCACTAAGGACGTGAGTCTGAGTGAACTCCGGGAGTTGGTGATGGACAGGGAGGCCTGGCATTCTGCGATTCATGGGGTCGCAAAGGATGAGATGTTTACATAGCATAATCGACCAATGGACATGACTGAGCAACTGAACTGAACTAAACTGAACTGAAGGGACAGAGATCCCAGTACCTAGTACAAACTCAAGAAAATATGGCTACCCCACCAATAACTATTAACAACTTCTATGCGAGCAGTGAAACATTGTTCTCCAATTTTAAAGATCTACCTTTGAATAGGTCCACCTTTTAAGGCTGAATCTCACCCAAGAACCAGAAATCAAATTGCCAACAATTTTTGGATCATAGAGAAAGCAAGGGAATTTTAGAAAAACATCTACTTCTGCTTCATTGACTATGCTAAAGCCTTCCACTGTGTGGATCACAATAAACTGTAGAAAATTTTTAGAGATGGGAATACCAGACAACCTAAGCTGCCTCCTGAGAAACCTGTATGCAGGTCAAGAAGCAACAGTTAGAATCAGACATGGAACAATGAAAAATTGAGAAAAGAGTTTCTCAAGGCTGTATATTGTCACCCTGCTTATTTAATTTATATGCAGAGTACATCATGTGAAATGCCAGGCTGGATGAATCACAAGCTGGAATCAAGATTGCCGGGAGAAATATCAACAACCTCAGATATGCAAATGATACCACTCTTAATGACAGAGAGTGAAGAGGAACTACAGAGCCTCTTGATGAGGGTAAAAGAGGAGAGTGAAAAAACTGGCTTAAAACTCAACATTCAAAAAACTAAGATCATGGCATCTGGTCCCATCACTTCATGACAAATAGAAGGGGAAAAAGTGGAAACAGTGACCGTCTTTATTTTCTTGGGTTCCAAAATCACTGCTGATGGTGACTGCAGCCATGAAATTAAAGACACTTGCTCCTTGGAAGGGAAACTATGACAAAACTAAACAGCATATTAAAAAGCAGAGACATCACTTTGCCAACAAAGGTCTGTATAGTCAGTGTTATGGTTTTTTCCAGGAGTCATGTATGGATGTGAGAGTTGGACCATAAAGAAGGCTGAGTGCCAAAGAATTGCTGTTTTTGAATCATGGTGCTGGAGAAGACTCTTGAAAGTCCCTTGGATTCCAAAGATATCAAACCAGTCAATCCTAAAGGAAATCAACCCTGAATATTCATTGGAAGGACCAATGCTAAAGCTGAAGCTCCAATGTTTTGGCCATTTGATGCAAAAAGCAGACTCATTGGGAAAGACTGTAATGCTAGGAAAGATTGAGGGCAAAAGGATAGGAGGGTGACAGAGGATGAGATGGTTGCATAGCATAATCCACCAATGGACATGACTTTGAGCAAACTCTGGGAGATAGTGAAGGACAGGGGAGCCTAGCATGCTGCAATCCATGGGGTCAAAAAGAGTCAGACATGACTTAGCAACTGAACAACAACAACCTACCCCATAGTCATTCACTCATGATTTATTGAACACCTTCTGGGTTCTGGCCCTGCCAACTTTCTGACCTCATATCCTCCCACTCCTTACTGTTCCTGAACTGGCCCAAGCTCATTTTTGTCTCAGAGTCTTTGAACTTGTGAAGTCTCTGCCTGGAGCTCTCTTTCTCTGGCTCCTTCCATGGCTGGCTCCATCTCATCACCCAAGTCTCTGCTTAGCTGTCCCCTCTTCCAGGAGACCCTTGCTGGCCACCCTGTCTAGGAACCAGCACCCTCCATTGCTCACCCAATTTTATGTCCCTTGAATGTCACCTCCAAGGAGACCAGGGACTAGGACTGTTGAGGTTACCACCTATTATGTAGAACCCCCCAAACGTGTTAGATGAAGCCTGGGTTCTCCCAGTGCAACTGTACTTATAGAACACACACAGAATGCACACCTACTATAGGTAAGTGCTCATCAGCAGGTTTACATACCTCTGGTGACTCAGAGGTTAAAGCGTCTGCCTCCAATGCGGGAGACCCGAGTTCGATCCCTGGGTCGGGAAGATCCCTTGGAAAAGGAAATGGCAATTCCTTCTTGGCAATTCTTGCCTGGACGGAGAAGCCTAGTAGGTTACAGTCCATGGGGTCACAAAGAGTCAGACATGACTGAGCGACTTCACCTTCACCTTCTATGTGCAAGCCCATTTTATAAGATGGGAAACTACGGCACAGAGAAGTTGAATAACTTGCTTAAGATCTCATGGCTAGTAAGTAGAGGAGCTGGGATATCCTACTGCATGTTGCAAGGGTATGCTGAGCCAAACACAGGACAGAGTCACACAGCTCAGGGGCCAATAGGCAAGCTGGCCCAGTCTACCATGCAGGAAGTCAGGGACACTTCCCAGAAGAAGTGATGCCTCAGCTATGCCAATGCAGGGTTCCTCTGAACAGAAGAACCAGAGCAGAGGCCAAGGAGAGAGTAATAAGTCTGCAAGACGAGAAGATGGCTTGTGTGGCTGAAGTAGGGAATACTGAGTGCGTCATGAGTCCAGGGGTGTGGTCACCTCAACCCTCTGTGACTGAGGTTAAATAAAGTCCCAGAGGGCAAAATGTGGGACAGTATCTCTGAGAAGATGGGCAGGACCCTCCATATCATTCAGGACCTTGGCAAGATCATGGGTCCAAATTTTATTCTAAGATTTCTAAGCAACACCTCAAAATTTGCGTGAGGTTCCAAAGGACCACAGGAGTCTCTGGAAATTTCTGTTGACTTCCTGTTGGGACCCTGGGCACCTCTGTGGCCTCTCTTAGTCTTCAAGGGTCTTAGTCTCCCAACTGGTATTAGGTGACCCAGTCCCAAAAGCACAACCCCACTCCATCAGTCTAGCATACCATAAACAGAATGCTGTTAACCAATGAGATCTTGACATTCCTAGAGTCTGATTCCAGGACTCTTGTGCTCTGGACATCACATACTTGCTAAGGCCAGCCCACCACCATGGCACTTTGCCAAGCAGCTCTCTGGGCAGGGGTTTGCATTCTCCTGCTCCTTGGTCCTACCCAGATATGAAGCTCCCCTAGGTTTTGGCTGGATTGGAGGTTGGAAGGGGGGGTCTGCTGAGATTCTCCTGGAGACAAAGGAGCTGACCTGCAAAGAGTTCCAGCGGGAGCCCCGCTCCCCCTCCCTTCCCCCCTCTCCCTTCCCAGTCCACGTGTCTCTATTGTCTGCTCCCCGCTTCAGGGAAAGACACAGCCTCGGATGTGTCAAAACCACCACCCCCCGGCAGCAGGGAAATTAATTACTGGACGATTTTCACTTCCTCTTGCAGCGCCCGCCTGAGCTAGGCACCGGAACAGGACTGGCTGAGCTAGGCTGGGCATCAGCATGGGGGACTTGCTCCCCTCATCAGTTCTGGAAGAAGAAAGTTGAACCCCAAACCCAACAGGGAGCTTCAGTGGGAAGACAAGCTGGGGAGGGGGGATGACTTCCCCTAGTTAAAGCTGAGTGTCCAAACTGACCCCTTCAAACCTAGGGGACAGGGAGGGGGCTGGAGGCAGGTGCGGGGGGGGGGGGGGTCCGCCGCTGGCGAGCTCATACTCTTCTCTGTATTCCCTTCCTTGTGTCCCCATGTGCCTGAACCCCGCCTGCTCAGACCGAACCTCCTGTCCTCTTTCCTTCTGTCTTGCACTTCTCTTCCCCTTTCTTTGCATCCCTGGGGTGCTTTCTTTTTGTGTATCTGGAGGTCTCTTTTTCTCCCGTGGGTGTGTGTTGTTACTTCTCTCCGTCTCTGCCTTTCTTCTCTTCTCTTCTCTCTCTCTCTCTCTCTCTCTCTCTCTCTCTCTCTCTCTCTCTCTCTCTCTCTCTCTCGTCTTTTTGTCCTTATCTTGGTCTCTGCTCCTATTTCTATCTCTTTCACTGTGTATGAGTCTCTCTTTTTCTGTATGTCTCTTTCTGTCTTTCTCTGTGTATCTCATCTCCGCTCTCTCTTTCTCTCTCTCTCCCCCTTGTTCCCCCCCCCGCCCCCCCCTTTCTCCGTCTCTATATCTCTGCTTTTCTCGCCCTCACTTTCTCCCCTCCTGCCTGCCCGCTGCTCCCTGCGCCTGGCCTGCCCCCACCGCCGCCGGTTCAGGGGAACGTGTGCGGAGCGATTGTCCTGGGGGACATTTGATGGATTAGAGCGCTGAACAGTTCCATTGCTAGGGGACCACCTGATCTCCTCCAGCCTGCGTCCCATATAAAGCCGGCAGCCGGAGTGCTGAGCACAGCTCCAGCGATCGCCTGTCTGAGAGCCGCCGCCGCCACCGCCGCCGCCGCCAAGCCCGAGCGGGAGCCAGAGCTACAGCCGGGGCCGCCGCCACCGGTGCCGGCTCCGCGCTGCCGCCCGCCCGTCGCCCGCTGGGAGCTGTCCAGTGCTGAAACCCCGCGCAGACAGCCAATCGCGCCCGGCTGGCCTCCTCCCCCCGACCAGGGCCCCTCGCAAGTGCCCCCGCCGAGTCCCACGCCAGTCGCACCATGCCCCGCTCCTTCCTGGTAAAGAAGATCAAAGGCGACGGCTTCCAGTGCAGCGGGGTGCCGGCCCCCACCTATCACCCCTTGGAGACCGCCTACGTGCTGCCTGGAGCCCGGGGGCCTTCCGGGGACAACGGTGAGTGGGACCCGGCGGGGGGGGGAAGAGGAGGGGAGGGGAGTTCGGGCCCTCCCCAACTCGGGCCACGAGGAGGGGTGCGCGCGGCAGGGAACCCCGGGAGGAGATTTCCTTGGCTGTGTGCGCCTCCCGGGCTTCCTGAGGGCCAGGCAGGCGGGGCATGGGCCAGGTCTGTACAAAGGGAAAGTCGCAGGGTCGGCCCATCCCGCCGCTGAGCGAGCGTCAGCCTGGACTTTGAAAGTTGTGGCCCTAGATTGGAACTGGAGTGAGGGATGGTGAGAGAATGGAGAGAGAGAGAGAGTGGTGTCCATTAAGGGTTAGTGTTGGGGGGCTAATGCACAAGGCGTCCTAAGGGTCCCCTCTTCCTGGCTGAGGGAAGGAGGTTGGTTGTCCGAGAGTACTCCCTTGATGAGGAAGGTAAACTGGCCTGGACCACCAATCCCTGGGGAGAGAGGGTTGGCTCCCTAGGGGTAGCTGGGGGCACCCTCTTTCCCTTCAAGTCTGCTCCCCCTGGTGATGCCAGGCAAGTCTCAGCCCCCTCTCTCAGCAACTCTTTTGTTACCCTCAGCCACATGCCTGCCAAAGGCTGGGCCTGTCCTGGAGACTGAGAGGAAGAGGGAATTTCTAGGAGGGGTTCCCCCAAGGTGGCTCTTGGTCTCCTAGGTCGCACCCTCTTCCCCGCTCCAGCTTCTCACACTCCTCTAGAGACGACCCTGCTGTTTCTTGTCAGTCCCCCACCCCCAACGCACTCTATTTCTTTTCAGAGCAAGTTCCTATAGTGACAAGTGTTTGGGGGACAAGAGAGGTCAGTCAGGCCCAAAAAGGGGTGATCTCTGGAGGTTGTGGGGAAAAATTAGAGACTGGTTCTGTGGACCCCATCCCCCATCAAGGGGATCACAAAAGGGTTCTCCTCTGATGGTCCCCACCAGGACAGGTGTCTGAAGAGGAGGCATCCCTTTGGCAGTAAGAAATCTGACATTACATGTGGCATCACCTTTGGGGTGTGCGTGTGTGTGTGGGGTGTGTGTGTGTGGTGTGTGGGGTGTGTGTGTGTGTGTGTGTGTGTGTGTAAGTGGGAAGGGAAGAGGAGAGGAGAGAAAAAGGAGAAAAGAAAGGATTGAAGATGAGGGGGCAGCTGAGATGGCAAAGGCAGGAGGGTGGGAGCTTCTGCCTCAGGGATTTCCAAGCACTTCACCTACATTCCATCACTCCACTAAGCCAGGTAGCAAGAGGGTGCTGGGTAAAATGCTCTGTGACCTCATCAAGGTCAAAGAAATTAGGGAGCGAACAGGGATACAGCTCCAGCCCCTCACCCCCTGACCTCCCCCAGATCCCCAAGAGAACCAACCCCCTTTTCTTTGCCCCACGTTCCTTATTCTACTGTCCTCTTTCTTGACCCCAGGGCCTCTTGGGGTTGAGGACTGAATCCTAGGGATATGGCTGGGCTTATCTGAGTGCAGGCAGGACAGAGGGTGGACCTGGGTCCATGCCAGGGCTAGGGACCTCAGTAGAAATGGAAACGCCTGCAAGCCTGAAATGTGGATCCCTTGGAGGATGGACACAAAGCCCTGGGTTCCTGCCCACTGAGGGCCCCTTGGTCCTGTCCCAGGCCAGCTGAGGAAACCCAGAGAAGCCCAGAGAATTTCTCATGCACAGCCAAAACTGCAGACTGTTCCTCGGGAGGGAGGCAGGAATGCCTTGCCTTGAATTCAGTCCAAAAAAGCTTTGAAAGGAGCCTCTGAGCAAATAGTGGGAAGCAAGGTATGGGCCAAGCCATCAGCAGGGATGTTCTACCAGCTTTAACCCCCTAGAACCACCCTGTCCTTGGCCCTTTCCCTAAAGGGCTCCAGACCAGCTCCTTCTGGGGATTCGTGAGGCTGTCCTGACAGTTTGATATCTGGCCTGGAACTCTGGGAGGCCTGGGCTCTAGGTCTCTGACTTACTATGTGACCTTGGGCAAGTGCCTTTCCTTCTCTGATCCTCCATCTCAACAGTGAAAGAATTTGGATGGCATGATCTAAGCATCCTTCCAACTTTATAAGCTCAGTTTCTGTGAAGGTCAAGTGTGGGGTGGGAGGCACTGGAGACTGGACGAGGGTCTAACAGAATGCGTGGGGCCATTGTCAGGGTTTCTTCTGTAGGGCTCCGTTTGCCATTCGATGTCTGGCTGAGGGTGGCAGAGTTTCTGAGGCCAAGCACTTCTCTTGGCTTCAGTCTCTGCAGGCAGCCCCGGGCTGAGGACAGGTACTCTACCCTGGCTGCCCTGGCAGTGTCTGCAGTAAATGGTCAGTGCCAGAGACCAAGGGGTGACCCTTCAAGGCTGAGTACGGCTGGGAAACACAGTCTGCCTTATTCTGTTATGGGGCAGAGGGGCTCTTCCATCCCTGGGGTGTGGCCAGACTGGGAAATGAAGGCTCCCTCATCCCACGGGTGGGTAGGGGTGCTGGGGGTCCTCAGAGAGCCTGCCGGCACCTAGTGGTCCGTTGTCTCCGCTCTGCCGGAAATAACCTTGCTGAGCATTTGAGGCAAGTGTGAAAAATTGCTGAGCCGACGTTTTTCTCTCCCAGCGTGTGTAAGTGTGCTGGGTAAACAAGGAGAAAGAGAGGAGGGGGGAGGTGAGGAGAGTGAGGGAGAGGAGGAGGGGGGAGGAGAAAGGAGGGAGGGAAAGGGGGAGAGCCTGGGGCTGGAGATAGTTCCAGTTATTAGAAAGATCCTCTTACAAGCCATTCCTGCAGCAACAACGGCTGCAGGGTCAGGGTGAGACCAATGGGAGGGGAATCTGGGGTGGCGGCGGGGGGTAGGAAGGGAGCCTGTGAATGTGGAGGTCAGGGGAACCACAGGCTCCTGATTGATGAAGATGCAAGACTCCAAATTAAAGAGTACCCCCAGCCCAGGGAAAGCTTGGGAGTGCTGGAGAATTCCTGGAGGACTCCTCCTTCTCCACACACACACACACACACACAACAGCAGCCTCCGTGGGCCCGGCAGAGGGTGTGGCAGGTACATCTGGGCTCCAGGCTCCCCCTGAATGCACCTAAATAGGGAAGAAGCCCCACAACAGGGCAAGTTCCAGGCTTCTCTGCAGCGCTCCCCAAAGAAGGGAGAGCAGATCTAATTTCACCATCCTCTCTAATGTAATGCCTCTTTTCTCCCCCTCTTGCTTCTCCACTGCTTTCTGCCTCCGTGGAGCCCTCCCTTCCCCTCCTTTCCCCTGGGTGATTCTGAGCACAGATTCAGTCCCTCAGTGAGATGGCAATTCACATCCTCCCAACCCTCTCAGAACCTCATCCTCCAACTCCATCAAACCCCTTCCCAGGCCTGGGCCCCATCCTGGGGAATGCTAGGGACTCATTCATCTCAGAGAAGGAAGCTGCCTACCCAGCTGCACACCAGTGGTCTCCACGGACCTGTGGACATCCTCACTGGCCCCGGAGTATCGACCTCTCCACACACCCTAACTCTGAACTCCAGCTGGATGCCAGGTCCTCCATCCTCTTAACCCCCACCACGTCCTGCCCTCATACTCCTTCAGAGTGCATCTGACCCAGGCAGATGAGGGATCAATGCCAATCCAATAACGCAGTTGTCTGCCCTCCACAGCTACATTAAGCCTCCCCAGCAGCTGAGGAAGTGCTCCTACTTCTGCCCATGGGCTTCTCTAGTTGACCACATTATACCAACACCCGCTTCCGTTCACTCACTCTGATGGCGCCGAGGAGTCGCCCCAGGCCAGGCCTGGGAATCTGCTCAAAGCCCCCAATTGGCACACGTCTACCCCACACTTTAGAAAGCCTATTTGGGGTGCAGGGATGCAAAAGGGTAGCCCCAGTCCCTTGGCAGAGGGAGCTCAGAGAGGGCTGTGGAGGGGTCAAAGGACACAGGGCAGACCCACCTGTTTTAACTACCTCTGCCCCTGGCATCTTGTTCTTGGTCCAGGTCCAAGGTCAAGATTAGAGACATGGCAGAGGTTCAGGTTCAAAGTCCATGTCCAACCTTCATTCTAGGACGAGGTCTGAAGTCTAGTTCCAAGGTCAGTGTCCCAGGTTACAGGCTCACTTCAAAATTCAGAACAAATCCATGTCCAAGTCGACATTCATGCTCCAGGAACTGGATCCAGATCCAGATCCAATTTCTAGTCCAAGGTCATGTCCAGGTCCATTCTCAAGGCTGGCCAGTTCAAGTCGTAAAGCCAGCTTCCTCTGAAGCTCTGAACTAATCTTCCCCTACCTGAACCTCCGTTTCCCTCTTACAAGAATAAGCAGCCAAACTTGATCTCTTTCAGCTCTGGCCTTTCAGGGACCCAGAACTCGATGTTCTTAAAAACCTGTCAGCGGGAATGTGCAATAAAAGGGATGGGATACTGAATACGGGATACTGAATCTAGGGTCCATGCCCCGCCTTAAGCCTGGGGTCACAAGGGGGACATGAAGGACCCAGGCTGAATGTCCACTCTTCAGACAGCCTGTTTTTGGCTCCTGATAGAGGTCAGGAGAGTATATCAAGTCCCTACGGCAGCATAGCAATTTATATATCCCAAACACACATGCATACACACACAGAGTGGGCGCAGGGCAGCAAGCGCAGAGTGCAGGCGAAGGTTAGCTTCATCCTCCAGAGGCACAGCTGAGACTGGAGAGGTGACTTGCCTGCGATGACAAGGGCATAAGTGGTGCACTGCATCACCCCTCCCAGGTGGGTGCTTCATACACGTTCCCGGGACCCCCTCAGCCTAGAGGCGCTCTTGGGCCGGGGCGGTGGGGGTGGGGGGGGTCACTGTGAGATGCTGCTGGGAGAGATGAGGCCCCGGAACTCTTGGCTTCCTTCCAGCTGTGGTCTCCTCTGGGATGGAGTAGCCGCCGCCAGCCTTTGGCTAAGAAGGGAGGTTGGAATGGGCCCTCTGCCTCTTCTGGGGCACAGAGAGGGTAGGGCAGGAAACAGGGGGCCCAGAGAGACAACGTACATTATACAAGACACCAGGTCTCCGGAAGGAGGCCCAGGAAGGGCCCCAGAGATGCCCAGGAGGGGGCGGGAGGCTGCTCCACCAACCAGTGCTGGGTAACTCCAGACCCTCAGCCACCAGGCCTATTTCCACAACCCCTTGAAAAATCTTTCCTATTGATTCCTGCAGAGCTGTGGACCTCCCTGTGGGCCACAGGAATTGGGTCACAGTCAGGAGAAACCAGAATATGGGGGGTTTCAGGAGGCAGGGACAGTGGGGAGAGGCTCTGGAGTGCTCTCAACATTCCCTGGGTTTGAGTCAGTGGGCACGAGCCCCACACCCTACAGCCCTGGTCATGTTGGGCCAGACCCCACTCTGTCTCCCACTCATCTGGACTCAGGGGCCCCCTCCCCAGTGGGCAGGTATACCAGCTGCCAGGCCCTTGGAGGAGGTGGGTGTCATTTCTGGTCCAGTGCCCGGGGAACTGCGAACAAAGATGCTATAATAAGGGGAGGGGGAGGCACCAGCCCCTTTGCCCAGCTCTGTGAGCAGACAGGAGAAACTATTTTTATCCCGCTTTGCTGCTGACAGACCTGGCTTTCTGCTCAGCTGGCTGGAGCTGATTCTCAAGGCCCGAGGCCCTGGCACAGCAAGACGCAGCTCTAAATATATTCATGCAGCAGCCCCTCCAGCCCCCCACCTTGCAGGGCCCAGCCCTCCTCGGCAAAGTGGGCTACCTGGGAAACTGGCCCATCACTAGGCCTCTCTCTTCTACCCAACTAGAGACAGGGAAGTGGGATTTGGATTGGAGATTCCCTGGAGGAAGTCTGGGACACTGGGAACCTGAGGGAGACTGGGAAAAAGAGCACTGTCCTGGGAGGCAGAAGGCCAGCCTAGCTCTGGTGGGAACTTGCTTTGTGGCCTGGTAAAGGCCCCTCTCTGGGCTTCAGCTTCCTCAGAAGTAGGGCACTGGAGCAAGTGACCACTACGTTCCCTTAGACACGAGCTAACAGACATAAAATACTGAGCAGGGTGTCTTGTACACAGTAAGTGCTCAAGCAGGGTTAGTCATTACTTTTATTAATTATTTACAAAGGTTTACAAAGGGCTGGTGCATTTTCTAGAAGAATAGCTTCTCCCCACCCCCAATACCCCATCATTACATCAGACACAGGCCAACTAGGTGGTGGTATTTGAAGAAACTCACTACCCCTGCCTCCCACCAGTTGAAAAGCTTCCCTCCCTCAACAGGTCTCCATGCCTGCTCAGGGGTTTGGGGAAAAAAACACAGATTCTGGAGGCGTTCAAGCCTTACTCCTCCTCCAGTGACCTTGAGCAAGTCCTCTGCCCTCTCCAGGCCTCTGGACTTAGTGCAGTGCCTGGCACAGGGGGTGGGCACAACAGCAGCTGGAAGCAGTAGTGCTTCTCAGAGAATCCCCCACCCTCATCCCAGGGGGTCAGACAATTGGAAGAGACAATGTTTGTGAAATGCCCAGCACCTGATTTCTCATAAAATTCCCTTGCAAAATTTTTAAAAATGTATTCTGGACCTTCAGTCTAAAATATCAAAACTCTTGAGCAGGGAAAATCAAGTCATTCTTGGGTGATGTACATGACATCTCCACTTCTCCTAAGTGTTTCTGAGCCTTCCTTATACCCCCATGCGACTGGAGGGGCTCTGTTCTATCCCTCAAACGGGGCACTGGAGCCCAGAGAGGCTTTGTGCCTTACCCATGGTCACACAGCTGGAATGAGTAAAAGAGTCAGTCTTTTCTCCCTGGGTCCCTGGCCCTCCCTGCCTCTGTTTCCAAACAAGAGAGGCCTATCTCACCCTGTTAGCAGGGAGACAGGTAACTCATCCTTCTATAGTCACCTGTAGGACAGAGGAAGGCATCTAAAACCTGTGTGAGTTCCATGCACAGAATCAGAAAAGCGCTGCCTATAGTGTCCTAAAGGATTCTCCAGGCTTGAGGTCCAGAGAAGTGAGGTGGTTTGCCCAAGGTAACACAGCAGCCTGAGATGATCCACGTGTATCCCCTTCACTCTTTAGCAGATTAGAGGGTATCACTAGAAAATGTAGGAACAATAATAATGACAATTAAATAACAGCTTGAGAGGCTACTGTGTGCCAGGCATTGTACTAAGCATTATACACCATTAATTCAGTCAGTCCTTTCATAAGTTCCTTTATCCAGGTACAGCACAAAAAGGTTTAGTAACTTGCCCAAGGTCAGATGGGCTTCCCTGGTGGCTCAGCTGGTAAAGAATCCGCCTGCAATGCGGGAGACTTGGGTTGGATCCCTGGGTTGGGAAGATCCCCTGGAGAAGGAACAGCTACCCACTCCAGTATTCTGGCCTGGAGAATTCCATGGACTGTATAGTCCATGGGGTCACAAAGAGTCGGACATGACTGAGCGACTTTCACTTTCAAAGTCCCATAGCGAAGGAGAGGTCTGTGAGTCTGAGGAGAATGAGATAGAGCTGATAAGGATAGGGGGGTAGGGGACAGGACAATGGGCATCATTGAGGGGTTGGTTCAGCCACGATGCAACAAGAGTCTTTCGAGCATCTCAGTCAACCTTCTACAGGTAGAGACAGAGTCCAGAGAGGTTAGGCAACCTGATCACGATCACAAAGCAAGTTAGAACCACCTCCACCAAGATGATCACATAAACTCTCATACAACCCTCCACCCCCACCCTACAACTCATGCAAAACTCTGCAGCTGCTGGCCACCATGTCTGGCCCCACAATTCCTGACCAGAAGGCAATTCCGCATCTGTCCCTAAGCAGAGGCTCAGCCTTTGAGGTGCCAGTATTTCTATATAGAGACCCCCAGCAACCGGAGTGCTGCAGTACTGCAAGTCACCACCAGAGGGCACCATAGAAAGAGAGGCCCGCCAGGGCGAGGACTGCCCAGACCATTGAGCTGCTACCAATTTTCTGTATCACCAGTTTTCTCATCAGAGTGTGAGCCAGAACCTACACATCTTGGGTGAGGAAACAGTGGCCCAGGCTGGAGGTGCGAGATGTGTCTGTGCGGATGCCAAGAAAACTGTGGGTTTCCAGCACAGAAACCCACCTGGGGAGATTGTTATTGTTCAGAGTAACAGCCAACATGTATCATGCCAGGCACTGGGTTGGAATTCTTGCTGTAAGTTATTAGCTGCACAACCCTGGGCATGTTGCTTAACAACTACTTTATGCCTCAGTTTCCTCATTTGTAAGATGGTACCAACCTCAGAGCCATGAAGGTGGGATGCATTTGTGTTTAAAACCTTTAAACTGTATCAGACACAAAAGTCCTCTGGGAATGTTGGTTATTATTTGCTCACTTTTCACTTATTGTTTGTTTATTCATGGACTCTGTACTACAAACTGTGTGAGTTAGGTACTTTTATTTTCCCCTATTTCACAGCTGGGGAAACAGAGGCATAGAGAGGTCAAACACTTTGTCTAAGATCACACAGCCAGGAATAGTAAAGCTGGAACTCAATCCTGGTAGTCTGGTACCAAAATTGTGCTCTTAACCAATATGCCATCGTTCCTTAATAATAGCACATCCAAGGTCACATGATCAGTGACCCCGTCCAAACGGATTCTATACTATCCCCATACCCAGAGGACAGAGCAGAGATGCAAGAAGACGTACAACTTGCTCTAGGTCACCCAGCTAGAATCAGTGTCAGGAAATCAAGCTGTCCCAAGATCTGGTAGACAGAATGGTCCTGGCAGACCCTGCTGCACTAGGGATTGAGGCTGGCCTAGCAAATCTTTATCACCCATTCACCACCCATTTCACAAATACTTATCAAGTGCTCACTAGCTGGGGCTCTGCCAGTAGATGAACAACCCAGCCATGCCCCTTCCTCCCAGTGTGTGGAAGAGGAGCAGTGCAGTGGGTTCAACTCTTGTCCCACCCTTGAGCAAGCACCACCGCCACTCTGCACCTCAGTTTCTTTATCTGTAACACAGGTATTTTTGTGGTGATTCAGCAAGGTGATGGGAGTGAAGCACTCAGCACAGAGCTTGGTACTTAGTAAGTGCTCAGTAAATATCAGCTAGTATTATCATTATCATCAGTAATCACAATAGGAAGAAACACAGAAGAAAGAGGGAGTCTAGGCATGCCTAACAGGTATTTGACTCAGTCTGAAACAACACTCCTTGAAAGTTTTCGGGGCTTTAGTACCAGGCCTGATTCCTGGAGTGGGAGGAAGGGGAACCTCCTGATCAAAGGCAGACAAGAGGGGAGAATGGGGTGCTGAGAGGCTGCACACCTGTCCCATTATAAAACTGCCACCACCACTGCCCTCTCTGCATCTGACCAGTGCCCTCTCTACTGAGTCTTCCACCTCCACAACCCCGTCATTGTGTGTAGAGGTCCCTGTTGGGCAGCTGAAGGGACAGGGTTAAAAAATAAAGGTACACCTTCTGGGCCGGGGTGCCTTCTGCACAGACTTCACCCTGTGACCATCCCAAAGGCCAGATGTGAGGCAAAAGCACAAAGGCTGAATCAGGCAGGTTGTTTCAGGGGATGAAAGCTCTGAATCCAGTTCCCTGCTTACAAAGCCCTCTTCCACCTGCTCATTTGAATCAAGGATGCTGGGGGTGGTGGAGGGTCATATTTCCAGCTTTGCCACTCTGGGTAAAGAAGCCTAACCCCCACTGTTTTTTACAATCAAAGGACAAGGGAAATACTTGGTATTTCAGTGCCAGGTTGGTAAGTTTGTATAGTATCTGCCAGAAACTCTCCTGGGAGTCCAGGCCCCAGGGCCCTCAGGGAAGGTGCTGGGACCAGGCAAGGCCCAGGGAGGCAGAATCAAATCAGAGTGGTGCCTGCCCTTGGAAAGCCCTTGTAGAATGTCCTGGGAGGGTGCCAGCCCACCCACCCAACAGTCACTAGATCCCGAAATGGACAGGATTTCTGGTCCAACTCGAGAGAGAAAGGAGGGGCTCAGAGCGGGGATGAATCTCACAAGGGGACTCCAGAAGTCTTCCAGTGGAGCAGGGAGCAAAACGGGCTTGGGAGCAAGTTACAAGGACATGCCCTTCTTAGAGCATTTATTACATGCCACATACTTGACCTCTTTTAAATCCCCCAGCAACCCTGGGAAGTGGGTTTAACAGGACTGTGATTCGTTCATGCAATGTCTATTCTTTGTACACCTCCTTTGAACCAGGCACGTGCTGGGCACACAGATCTCACCCTGAGGGGCAGGGGCAATTGAACAATCTTCAGCGGAGTCGCTTTTTCAAGCAAGTAAAAAGCATAATTGTAACAGCTAACATTTATACAGCAATTTCTGTGTGCTCTTTTTTTACTTCCTTATATGTAAAATGGGAATTAAAACAGGATCTACTTCATAGGGTCAGTGATGACTAAATGAGTTAACAAGAGTAAAGCATGGAGGCCGAACTTGGTGCACAGGAACAATTAATGCATGGCTCTTTTCATCACTTAGTCCTTCCAAAGACCCTGGGAAGGAGTGTCCGATCATAAGTTCCATTTTGCAAATGAGGAAGCCGAGATTCAGATGAGTCAAAGGACTGGAATGGCAGAATGCTGCTGGAAGAAAGGAAGTCTGGGTTTTGGCATCAGGCTGCCAAGGTTTGGATCCCGGCTCCACCAAATACTTGTGGGCTTGGACTATATACCTCAGTTTCTCTCTCTGTACAGATCATACAACAATACCTTCCCTGCGTCGCCTTGCGCACTTAAGAAGATAGCCAACACCAAATCAGTAGAATTTGACCTCACCATGCTCCACAAGGATGGAGTTGGGTGGTTTTTATTGCGGCCCACGGAGTTAGGATCTGAACCCGGGCATCCTGACCCCAGAAGCACAGAAGCAGGACAGCGACTGCTGCTATACAAGCAGACTTCAGTTCCCCAAGAGAGGCCACGGGGACGCCTCCTGGGCGCCTCACCTTCCCCTTGTCTCATCCCCTCCAGGTTACGCGCCGCACTGCCTGCCCCCCAGCACCTACGATGCGGACCAGAAGCCAGGCCTGGAGCTGGCGCCGGCCGAGCCCGCGTACCCGCCGGCGGCCCCGGAAGAGTACAGCGACCCCGAGAGCCCTCAGTCCAGCCTGTCGGCGCGCTACTTCCGCGGGGAGGCGGCCGTGACCGACAGCTATTCCATGGACGCCTTCTTCATCTCGGACGGGCGCTCGCGGCGGCGGCGCGGCGGGGACGCGGGCGGCGCGGGGGACGCCGGGAGCGGCGGGGGGCGCGCGGGGCGCGCGGGGACGCCGGCGGGCGGCGGGCACCGGCACGCGTGCGCCGAGTGCGGCAAGACGTACGCCACGTCGTCGAACCTGAGCCGCCACAAGCAGACGCACCGCAGCCTGGACAGCCAGCTGGCGCGCAAGTGCCCGACGTGCGGCAAGGCGTACGTGTCCATGCCCGCGCTGGCCATGCATGTGCTCACGCACAACCTGCGCCACAAGTGCGGCGTGTGCGGCAAGGCCTTCTCGCGGCCCTGGCTGCTGCAGGGCCACATGCGCTCGCACACCGGCGAGAAGCCGTTCGGCTGCGCGCACTGCGGCAAGGCCTTCGCCGACCGCTCCAACCTGCGCGCGCACATGCAGACGCACTCGGCCTTCAAGCACTACCGCTGCCGCCAGTGCGACAAGAGCTTCGCGCTCAAGTCCTACCTCCACAAGCACTGCGAGGCCGCCTGCGTCAAGGGGGCCGAGCCACCCCCGCCGCCGCCGCCCGCCGGCCCCACCAGCTGAGCCTCCCATCGCGCTCCCGGGTCCCCCAGCTGCGTCCCCCTGCCCACCCCCCTCCTGGGGACCCTGCTCCCAGACCGGAACTTTTCTCTCCGACCCCCAAACCCAGAACTCGCTTTCGCCACTGTCTTCTCCAAGTACATCCCGACCCTCCTCGTCCTTACCGGCTACCAAGATTCGGACCTTGACCCGCTGTCCGCGCCCTCAAGGCTCCCAACTCAGGCACCAGGTCCGCACGTTTGCCGGGCCCCCTGGCCGGAATTTTCTCCCGTCCATACCCTGCAGTCTCCCTAACTTGCAGACCTTTCCTCTCACTTCCCAACTGCGTTTCAGGCCGGTTCTCTACTGGAGCCCCGAACTCTTAAGGCTTAAACCTCCCCTTGACTCTCACGCCTGCCATGGATTCCCCATCCACACCAGGACGCAGGCCTTAGGAATCTAATCTTCACTCTCGGAGACCCCAGCCTGTCCCAGATCCCCCTGCCCATACCTTGGCCTTAGTCTAGCCATTTACCCACCACCTTCCTCATCCTCTGGGGGACCTTCTCATTCATTCCCACCCCCTACTCTCTTGAGACCCCTCATCCCACTAGCAGCTCTCAACCCTCTGAGTTCACCTGACCTGGGGCAGACATGAGGGCCAGTTCAGGGCTCGGCCACCTAATGTAGCCCCTCTCTCACCCTGGGACAGCCCCTCCTTGGGCTTCCAGCCTCTCCCGCAGATTCTCTGAGCACTTTCCCTACCCACAGGACTACAGGTACCCTCTTTATGTATTGGAGGGAGGTCTGGGGCACCTCACGAATGCCCTTCTCCCCATCCGGCTGGGCCTCTCCAGTGTATTTATTTGTGTATTTATTTATCTATTTATTATTCTAATTAATCTCTTGCCCTCACCCAGTAATGGTCTGACTTCCCCAGCTGGACTGGGAGGTCAGGGAGCCAGGCAAGGAGAGGGACAGCAAAGGCCATAGAGGGCTGTCCCCCACCCCAACACACCCCATTTCGGGGCGTGGGGAGAAGTCCTATCCTCATCAGAGCCTGAACTTGCTGGGGAACGGGGCGTGAGAATGGGAGGGATAGCCTGCTGACCCTCAACTTGGGGAGGGGGACATCAGGAGGTCAGTCTTGGGGCAGGTCCCCGCCCTCCTGCGCCTTCTATTCCCACTGCAGGGAGACCAGAGAGAGGAGCCTCCCCGATATGTTTCCTATTCATTCCTCTTCTTGAGGAACCCCAAGTTCCAGGGACCGACTGAGCCCCGGACCCGCTGGGGCTTCCGGCCCGCTCCGCTCTGCTCCCCGGGAGGAGCGCTCCCTCCCGCCACGTCTATGCAACTCTCCCGGGCAGAGGGGCCGGGGCTCCCAGCAGCGCCCCCATTGGCCGCCACTACCTCCCCCGCCGCGCTTTTGCATGCCCGGGCGAGGACCGAAGCACACACCTCCATGCTCGCGGGCCCTGGCCCGGTCTGCTTTAAGCACACGCCTCTGCCCCATCTCTAGGCGCCCAGCTCGGGGGCAGGAGTCACAGAATCTCGGACCCTCCGCCCTCTTCCCTACGCCGCAAATGAGGGTGGAGCCTGGAGGGGGCTCCCCACCGGGAGCAGGTGCACTTCTCTAGGGCTTCCCAGCTCCAGGCCCACCTGGGAAGGGAGGCAGCAGGGATGAGGGGAGGGAGAGGGGGTGCAGAAGCAACTACGGAGGGTGTTGATCCTGTAAATAGGAACTTCCGACAGCAATAATTTTCCATGCATGCTAAGCCTTTTGGCCATATTTTGTATGAGCGCTTGGCGCTCTCCCTCCCTTCTCCTCCCCCATCTCCCACCCCAGACTCCCAACCCTTCCTCACCTTCAGCAGTATTACTTGTAAGGCAATTCAGGGATATTAAAGGGACTTTGGCCACTCATCAGTGCCTCTAGACCTTGTGATGGGGACAGGTGGGGTGGAGGGACATCTAAGAAGCAGCCAGATTTTTGTTCCACTCAATCCCTCCCCGGCCCCACCAGCCTGACCAGCCTGTAGCTGTCCCCAGCAGTCACACAGCTCAAGGATTCTCTTGACATCCACAAGGTTCCAGGCATCCTCAGTCCTAAATGGTCCTCATCTACTGGGGTTGCAAACTGAAAGGGTTCAAGACCCAGATTAATAACATAAGTGAATGAGGCAGGCTGCCCTAAGACACTGGGGGATGCTAGCACCTGAAAACAGCATGTTTCACCTTAAAGCACTGCAATTCAAATTAACTGCACCTCTCAAACAAATACAACTGTGGGCCAGATTTGTCCCTTGACAGCCAGTTTACAACCCCTACATTCTTCCCCACTTTCACCCTTCTCTCTGGGAGGGTGGGTAGGAGGGGTTCTGGCCAGTCCTATTGGTCATACAAGTGGCAAATGCAGGCATGCAAAAAGGTTGACTTTGGCTCAGCAATGTTGTCCCAAAGCTAGGAGCTGCCCCTAGAGCCTGTGGGCTACATGTCACCAAAAGTGTTCAGTAAGCCAGTGGAGCACCAGTCCATTCCACTTGCCAGCTGGATTGGTGAGCTTTCAAAATGCAAACCTCTCCTCACTTTACTGAACAACTTTACTGGGGACCACTAGCATCGTGCCATTTAACTCCAACCCCCAGCACAGACTCACAGGGTGGGGGTGTGCTCTGAGGGCCCAATGCCAGGCTGGGGGCTTGGGAGTGTAGGCTGGAAATGCATCTCCCTTTGAGTCACCTTTCAGTTTTCTTCCTTATATAGACAGGGCACTCAAATTTTATACCCTTATCCTGGTGCCTGTCCACCTTTCCTTTCAAACACCTCTGGACAGGCTGACTGCATCCTGAGCTATGTGCTAGGTGTCTTCAGCAATGACAGCAGTGTGGAAATCCCCCACAAAGTTTCCAAAGGGAGTCTGACTGGCCCAGGCCCCTGCCGCCTTCCCTGGCCATCCACACTGCTCCTGACTGGTTACTGCATTCGTTACATTTGTTTCAGGTCCAGGGACCAGGACCCACTCTAGATATCATTTTATATTAATAAATATCTAATGTATCATCTTAAAGGGAACCTTTAAGGGACCTTAAAGGGAACCAGCCTTACATGAAGCCCACAGCCTGGATAGCAGAACAGACGTGGGAAAGCCCATGTCCCCATTACCTGCAGCCCTGCTGCTGCTGCTAAGTTGCTTCAGTCGTGTCCAACTCTGTGCGACCCCATAGATGGTAGCCCACCAGACTCCCCGTCTCTGGGATTTTCCAGGCAAGGACACTGGAGTGGGTTGCCATTTCCTTCTCCAGTGCATGAAAGTGAAAAGTGAAAGTGAAGTCGCTCAGTCGTATCCAACTCTTCATGACCCCATGGACTGCAGCCTACCAGGCTCCTCCACCCATGGGATTTTCCAGGCAAGAGTACTAGAGTGGGGTGCCATTGCCTTCTCCACCTGCAGCCCAGAGCACCTCAGTTAACATATGTCCAGTCTGCTTTTCACAGTCCTCTCAAAAGAAGGCCTCTGGGATGCAGCTCTGGCTCTCCTCTGCCCTGTCTGGCTGCTCCACTTAGTGACACTGCAGACTCATCTTCCCGTGCCTAAGTAAGGAACCCACTTCCTGTTCCCTCTTCTGTCCTCGTCTGTGCTCCTCAAGGTCTCTCCTAGACTCCTCTTCTCAGTGTGTATTCTCATGAAGCAATCTCATCACACCCACGGCTTCAATTTTCACCCACATGCAGATGACTTGCAAATTTGCATTTTCAATTCTGACCTCCTCTCTGAGCTGCAAATCCACATCTCCCTGCAAACCACCTCCACATGGATATCCCAAAAGTACCACAGACCAGCCCAAGTCTGAAGCCATGATGTGGTTCTCTCCTGCATCTGTCTCCTTTTCCCTTCCCTCTAATCCATCAGGTTCTGTTTATTTTTTCCTCTTTGTCTTTTCAGTCTCCGCCCTAGACCATAGCTACCATCATCTTTTACCTTCTTACTGGTGACCCTGGATCCATTCTGCCTCCAACTCTCTTCCTCTCTCTACCTCTCTTCCTCTCTCCATAGTGACCACCGGGATCTTTTTTTAAATGCAGATCGATTATGTCACTCCTGTTCCTCTTTTATGTTTGAATGCTGCAGTGATTTCTCACTGTGGGGGATGGTGAGAAGAACCTGTTTTCAAAGACCTACCCAGTCTGACTCTTTCCATCACTCTAGCCTGAATCTCCAGACATAAGCCCCTTTGCTGTCTGAGTTACAGCCACCTCTGTTTAGCAGTTTTGCTTTCCCCACTGCCACAGGGCCTTTGCATAAGCTGTTCTGACCACCAGTAACATACTTCATTTGCAACGCCAATACCACCACTGTTGACTAGTTATTTCTTTTCAGTCTTCATCTCCCAGCTTGATGGGAGTTCTTCTTCCTCAAGAACCACATCATCTTGGTTCACAGCACGTACCAATAATGTACACTTTTCCATTAATTACTGTGGTGTCTGGTTATTCTCTGTATCCCCCATTAGATTAGAAGCTTTATGGGAAAGGGACTGACAGTCTTTTTGCTTGTCATTAAATTTCCTGGGTCTACCACAGTACCTAGCCAATAGCACATAACCAGTAATTTTTTTAAATGAACTACACACATTTAAGTCATAATCAATAAATGGCACCCCACTCCACTACTCTTGCCTGGAAAATCTCATGGATGGAGGAGCCTGGTGGGCTGCAATCCATGGGGTCTCTAAGAGTCGGACACAACGGAGCAACTTCACTTTGACTTTTCACTTTCATGCATTGGAGAAGGAAATGGCAACCCACTCCAGTGTTCTTGCCTGGAGAATCCCAGGGACGGGGGAGCCTGGTGGGCTGCCAACTATGGGGTCGCACAGAGTCGGACACAACTGAAGCGACTTGGCAGCAGCAGCAGCAGCATGCTTTAAAAAAAAAACAAAAAAGAGTCTTGTTCCCTCATGGCCATAGATGATTGGTTCAGATTTGGGCATCTAACTAGAACCTGGAAATTTCCTCTCTCCTTCTCTCCAAATCATAAGACCTGTAACTTGAGAGCTGTGGCTCAGATTGCTAACTACTTATCAATATCCATCCTCTCCTTCCTTAGTAAGAGAACTCCACTGTTAGCTGAGCACATTGCCACACTGAATGAAGATTACATATCCCAGCTGCCCTTGCCACCAGCAGTGGCCATGTGATCAAATTCTGGTCAATGACACACAAGGGAGAGTGTTATATGGAACTTCTGAGACAAAAAAGGAGGGGGTCATATCCTTTGCCTTTCCATTTATCCACCTTCTTCCAGGCTGGCACTTCAGGAACACCCTTGGACTAGGAGGTGACCCTACTCTAAAATCATGGAGTTGACAGAAGGGCCTGTGCCCCTAGTGACAGTGGAGCCACCCCAGTCCTGGGCTTCCTGCTTCCAGATTCTCTTTCCTGAGAGGAAACATGTTGGGGCATTTTAAGCCTCTCTTGTCAAGCTTCTATTACTAAAAGCCAAAGATAACCCCCGCTGGTAGCCGCGTTCCTATCACATGGAGGTAATCCCTCTGCCAAGGGAGAGACAGAAAAAAGTCTCTGAACCCACTTTTCTCTGAGGCCTAGTTTCACCTTACAGTCAAGGGAGTAGCCAAGTGTTCCAATTCATTAAGCTGATTCACGCTGGCTTTCTACACCTGCAAACAAGAGCCTGGGCTAATACGTTGGGACTAGTCTAGAAGTGCCAACACAGAGAGACCTTTGAGATCTATTATAAATTTAAAATGTTATCAAACATATTTGATTTGATATTTGACAATGTGATACTGACATATTATCATATTTATTGAGCACTTACAATGCGTTGGGCACTGTTCTAAGGACCTTACTTTTATCATCTCTTTATTCTCTCAACAACTCTACAAGTTAGGCACCATTATGAAGGCCATTTTGAAAGTTAGGAAACCATGGCACAGAGAGGTGCCTGGTCCACGGTCGTCTAACAAGACAAGTATAATTTTAACACAGGCAAGATTCAGAACTATTGAGGATGATCCATGAAATTCCCCCTTTGCCTTAGTTTTGACTTCCCAGTAGCAAAGTCTTGAATGCAGGTAGCTTATTTGGGAGGTGATTTCAGGAAGCAGGAGTGCAGGGGCAAGAAGAATGAGACAGAGGGTGTGTTAGCGGGGTTGTTGCTGTAGCAGTGGGTCTGGTACTGCTATTTTCTGAGAAGGATCCGAAAAAAGGTCCAAATGGTCTGGAATGTTTCTCACAATTCTCCACCTGTGACAACGTAAGACACTTTTACTCACCAGCTCTGGTTGCCACTGGTGAACACCTCAACATCACTAGGAGACTCCCGCAGGGATGGAAAATATGGAAGACACTGGAAGCCTTGGCTGGGAAGCCAGCCGTGCTAGGTGAGTCTGGATTTGCACAATACTTCCCACCACAATTTTAGCTGAGATCAAAGGTAGGCCAAGGGGACATGCCACTGAGATCCAGGTCTTTGGTCCACAAAGCTCACATTTGTTCAGACATGTATTCATTACTCCACCCATCCAGGGGGCTCAAAGGGGGCTGACCCCAGGGGTGTGGCTGATGGGTCTCCTCCAACCCAATCAGAGTCATCCCAGTGGGTGACAGGTTCCAGTACCCATACTTAAGCAACTCAGCACATGGTAACGTCCCTGGTGGTTGTTGTTCAGTTGCTCAGTCATGTCTGACTCTTTGTGACCCCATGGACTACACCATGCCAGGCTTTCTCGTCCTTCACTATCTCCTAGAGTTTGCTCAAACTCATGCCCACTGAGTCGGTGATGCCATCCAACCATCTCATCCTCTTCTCCTTTTGCCCTCAGTCTTTCCCAGCATCAGGGTGTTTTCCAATCAGTCAGCTCTTTGCATCAGATGGCCAAAGTACTGGAGCTTCAGCATCAGTCCTTCCAATGAATATTCAGGGTTGATTTCCTTTAGGATTGACTGCTTTGATCTCCTTACTGTCCAAGGGACTCTCAAGAGTCTTCTCCAACACGACAGTTCAAAAGCATCAATTCTTGGACGCTCAGCTTTCTTTATAGCCCAACTCTCACATCCATACGTGACTACTGGAAAAACCATAGCTTTGACTAGATGGACCTTTGTTGGTAAAGTAATGTCTCTGCTTTTTAATATTCTGTCTAGGTTGGCATTAGCTTTTCTTCCAAGGAGTAAGTGTCTTTTAATTTCATGGCTACAGTCACCATCTGCAGAGATTTTGGAGCCCCCTGCAAAATAAAATCTCTTACTGTTTCCATTGTTTCCCCATCTATTTGCCATGAAGTGATGGGACCGGATGCCAAAATCTTAGTTTTTTGAACGTTGAGTTTTAAGCCCGTTTTTTTTTTTTTTCCACTGTCTTCTTTCACTTTCATCAAGAGGCTCTTTAGTTCCTCTTCGCTTCCTACCGTTAGGGTGGTGTCATCTGCATAGCTGAAGTTATTGATATTTCTCCCGGCAGTCTTGATATCAGCTTGTGCTTCATCCAGCCCAGCATTTCTCATGATGTACTCTGCATATAAGTTAGATAAGCAGGGTGACAATATACAGTCTTGACATAAGCCTTTCCCGATTTGGGACCATTCTGTCGTTCTATGTCCAGTTCTAACTGTTGCTTCCTGACTGAATGTTTATATTGCCCCAAAGTCCATATGTTGAAGCCTGATCCCTAGTGTGCTGGTAGCTGATGGTAGGACTTTGGGGAGGTGACTTGGTCCTGAGGGTGGGATGATTCTGATGCACGATGTTTCTTCACAGGGTCTCCAGCAGAAGGGACCCCAGTTAACCCTCATGGAAACTGCTCATCAGTGTCCTCTATACTGGCATTTCTCCCTTCCCCAGTCCTTCCTGGGCTCACTTCCTACAGCAGATTGTCTTCCAAAGATGGTCCCAACAATATCTCGTTTGTGGGAACAAGCTCTTTTAGGACCTTGCTTCTCTTCCCATCAAGACATGGAATCTCTGTACCTTCCCTTGAGCCTGGTTGGGGGCAGGGTGGTAGTGTGAGAGCTCCTACAAATAGAACACCACAGAAATGATGCCACGGGACTTCCAAGACTAGACTGGAAAGGCCATGAAGCTTCTGCCAAGTTCTCTTGGGACACTCATTCTTGAAAGCCAGCTGCCATGCTATGAGGAAGCCCAGGCCACATGGAAAGGCCCCGTGGAGGTGTTCCGGCTGACAAGCAGGATGGGCCAGTGCATGTGTGAGTGAAGACACCTCGAGATGATTCTAGCCTCAGCCATCGAGTCACCCCCAGCCACTGAATCACCTCTCAGCTGATGGCCCAGACATTGCGGAGAAAAGACAACCAGTGCCCACGGTGCCCTGCCTGAATTCTTGACTCACAGAATCTGTGAGGATAATAAAAATGGTCATTTTTATGCCACTGCATTTTGCAGTGGTTTGTGTTACAGTGATACAATAACTAGAGCAGCTCCCCAAGAAAGTACCTGCACACAAGTCCCAGTCTCAGCGTCTACTTTTGGGAGAACCCAGGCTAAAACAGAAGAATATCGTTAGATCCCAGAATTTCTCCAGCTTCCAGTCGCACGCTTACCTTAGCCGCAGTGGAAGGTACCACATCTTAATCCCAACACAAGGGTCAGGTCTTCATGTCGTTCATTTATGGGTGGTGGTGTTCAGTCACTCAGTCGTGTCTGACTCTTTGCGACCCCAAGGACTGCAGCACGCCAGGCTTCCCTGTCCCTCACCATCTCCCAAAGTTTGCCCAAGTTCATGTCCGTTGCATTGGTGATGCCATGGATAGTTTAGGGACAGAT
The DNA here is from genome assembly GCF_001704415.2 of Capra hircus. NCBI lineage: Eukaryota > Metazoa > Chordata > Mammalia > Artiodactyla > Bovidae > Capra > Capra hircus. The sequence goes on from NC_030820.1 coordinate 59,714,250, forward strand.
GGGCCAAAATAATGGAACTGCTGATTGGCCAGGTCCTCTTCCCCCATCAGTCCTCCTTTCTCATGGAATCTTCCCCAAAACCACACAGGAAAACAAGGTTGAAGTTCCAGGCCTTGCCAGTTCTGTTCAGGGATCAGAGGCCATGAATTTCAGGGGAGGGTAAACCTTCTTGAGCCCAGAGGTGAACACCAATTAAGCTAAACCAATCAGTGTAAGGCTTCCGAGGTGTAAAGAATCCAATGCAGGAGACTCAGGTTCAATCCCTGGGTCAGGAAGATACCTCCTCCTGCCGTCCCCTGTAGGAGGAAATGGCAACCCACTCCAGTATTCTTGCTTGGGAAATCCCATGGACAGAGGAGCTTGGTGGGCTACAATCCACAGGACTGCAAAGGGTTGGACACAACTGAGCAACTGAGCATGCATGCACACAATCAGGGTAATTCCACTCTCCTTTCCAGGGACTGGTTTAGGCATGGAAATATGATGAGACATGAGGCAAACACTCCTGGGCGGAAGGGTGGGGAGGCAGAGGATGGTTACTAAAGGCTTCTTCAGTCTTAAAAAGAGGGGCAAAGGGATGTCAATGTCCTAACTTCCACCTTTGAAAGCCGTTGTATACGATGCTTGAAGCTACAGCAAAACATCTTGGGACCATGAGGGGCAAGCATGAGGATAAAAACAAGAAGGAGGAGGATGGTACAAAAAGCTGGAAAGAACCTGACCTTGTTCAATTACCTCTTCACCAATCATGGATATACCTGCCTCTAGAAATCTTAATTATGTGGAAATACAAGTCTTCTTAAGGCTTAAAATTCAATTTTGAGTTGAACCATAGGTATCTCAACATACAGAATTTGTTGCCAGGAGTGGGGGGTTCTCACTGGGCAAACTATGATGAAAGATTCAGGACAACTCTCCATTTTTCCATCCCAGGAGCTGTTCCCTCTTTCTTCTTACTTTCTGAAAGGAGGAAGTGGTTCTAAGGGAACAACTTCCCTCTTGATGAAATTCTCTAATTACCAGTAATTTGGGGGCTGAGGAAAAGCCCAGGTGGCTCAGCAGCAAAGAATCCACTTGCCAGTGTAGGAGACACAAGAGACTCGGGTTTGATCCCTGGGTTGGGAAGACACCCTGGAGAAGGAAATGGCAATGGGCTACAGTCCATGGGGGTCACACAGAGTCAGACATGACTGAGTGACTGAACACACGCACATATGCCGGATTCCTTCCTAAACACTGTGTGTTATTTTCATTTACTCTCCCTGGCAAGTGAGTAAGGAAACCAAGACACAGAAAAGTTGAGTATCCCACCACAGACACACACACACATATACACACACACACACATATACACACACACACACACACACACACACACACACACACATCACACTGGCTAGTCGGTGGTGGAGCCAGGACTTAAATCCATCCCATTCAAGTGACTCCAGATCCTATACCTTAAACCATCACCTGCTTCTTCCCTGTTTCCCCTCTCCAGAACCAAGCCACTTTCCAGTATGAATAACCCCTCCTCCAGGAAGTCTTTCCTGGTTCTCCTTCAGCACTCTGGGTGTCGGGATGAAACCTGTCATCTTCCTTGATTATCACTATGTAAGCACTGATTTGGGCTTCCCTAGAGACTTCACTTTCACTTTTCACTTTCATGAATTGGAGAAGGAAATGGCAACCCACTCTAGTGTTCTTGCCTGGAGAATCCCAGGGACAGAGGAGCCTGGTAGGAGGCCATCTATGGGGTCGCACAGAGTCGGACACGACTGAAGCGACTTAGCAGCAGCAGCAGAAGCAGTGGCTCAGTGGTAAAGAATCTCCTTGTAATGCAGGAGATGCGGGTTCGAACCCTGGGTCAGGAAGATCCCCTGGAGGAGGAGATGGCAACCCACTCCATTATTCTTGCCTGGAGAATCCCATGGACAGAGAGCCTGGCAGGCTACAGTCCACAGGGTCACAAAGAGTCGACCACGACTGTAGCGACTTAGCACACACATTGTCCTCTAACAGCCATTATCTCCAAATGTTTTCACAATTCCCTCACTATCATTTTACAAAAGAGAAGGCTGATGCTTTTGCCTCTTGCCTGAGACCACATAGCCAGAGAGTGGCCATTTGGGATCTTAACCCAGGCCAGTCTGTGCCAAAGTCTTAATGTTGCCACAGATGCTAAAACACCAGAGATTAAAACCAGGAGCCTCTGCCTGCCTCCCTCTGGCTCCAGAGCACACCGGGTGCTGAACCTGGGATCAAGGGAATAGAGAGCTTTAAACAGAAGAGAGTGGGGATAGCAGTCGGCATATTTGGACCTAAGTCATGGGCTTCCCTGATAGCTCAGCTGGTAAAAAATCCACCTGCAATGCAGGAGACCTGGGTTCTATCCCTGGGTTGGGAAGATTCCCTGGAGAAGGGAACAGCTACCCACTCCAGTATTCTGGCCTGGAGAATTCCATGGACTCTATAGTCCAGGGGGTTGCAAAGAGTCAGACATGACTGGGCGACTTTCACTTCACTTCACATCACCACCACCCCTTGCAGCCCAGGTGTCGTGATCTGTAAGCAGGTGTTCAGTGGCCTGAGACTCTGAGCTCAGCATTTCATTTCCAGGGCCCTACCTTGGACAAGTGCTTCAACAACCATGTCAACTTTCTCAAGGCACTGTGGGGATGAAAGCAGATAGCTATTGTGGAGGTTCAGGGCAGTGCCCACACACTGTCAGCACCCTTCCAAAAGGCTCCCTGGGACTTCCCTGGTGGTTCAGTGGCTAGGACTCCACGGGCACAATGCAAGGGGCCTGGTTAGCCCATTTCTGGTTGAGGAACTAAATTCCGCATGCTGCAACTAACACCCAAAGCAGTCAAATAAATGTATACAAAATGTTCCCTGGAACCCTGGTTCAGCCACTTACTAGGCCCATGACCTTGGGGGAAAACCACTTAAACCTCGATATGCCTCAGTTTCCTCATCTGTAAAATGGGAATAATAATCATACCTAGCTGGTAGGGTTGTTTGAGGTTTAAATAAGGTAATGTACATGCAAAGTGTTTAGAACAGTGCCTGACACAGCACCACATTCAGCAGATTCCTAGTACTAATCACCTCCGCGGCTATCACCACGAGCGCTCCAAGGGCTGGGCGGCCAAGCTCCGAGTTTTGCCGACTCACCCTCGCTGGGCACGTCCGGCCCCCTCTACCCTGTGCCCCCGCCATGGGCCTGAGTCACCCCGGAATGTGCGTCACCCGCGCCCCTCCCACTCCACGACCTGCAGACTCACCCTGAGTCAGCCTGCCCGGCCACTTCCACTCCCGGGACGCCGCGCGGCGGAGGGCAGGCGGCGAGGCGCCCCCCAGCGGAGGGCCGAAGCCCCGCGCGCGTCGGGCAGCCGGGGGCGGCGGGAGCAGAGCTCCCGCAGGGGCGCTCGCTGGTGGGCGGGACCACCCTGGGACCAGGGGAGGGAGACTTTCCGCGCTTCCCGGCTGCGCCCCCCTCCGCCCGCGCGGAATGGTACGGCCCGCCCGAGGTTAAAGCATGGGGGTGGAGGTGGCGCGTCCCGCGACGGCCCAAGCAGCGGCGACGGCGGAATGATGGGTCTCCGAGCGGGAGGAGCGCTGGGAAGAGCCGGGGCGGGCCGGGGGGCGCCCGAGGGACCTGGGCCGAGCGGCGGCGCGCAGGGCGGCAGCATCCACTCGGGCTGCATCACCGCCGTGCACAATGTGCCGCTGAGCGTGCTCATCCGGCCTCTGCCGTCTGTGCTGGACCAGGCCAAGGTGCAAAGCCTCGTGGACACGATCCGGGTGAGGCCCCGGGGAAGCCGGCTGCTGGGAAGGCTTCGGAGGAGGGAGGTCGTGCTGGACGCGAGAAGGGACTAGTTCAGTTTCAATCGGAATTCAGCCTTTGCTCTGTGACCTTGAGCAAGAGTTTGGGCCTCTCTGGGCCTCTATTTCGTCATGGAGCAAGGAGACTGGAGGAGGTCATTAAAATAACTGTCTCTGACTCCTATAAAGGCAGCACTTGATATGGGCTCCCCTGGTGGCTCCTGGTAAAGAATCTACCTTCAGTGCAGGAGACCTGGGTTCCATCCCTGGGCCGGGAAGACCCCCTGGAGCATGGCAACCCATTCCAGTATTCTTGCCTGGAGAATCTCATGGACAGGGGAGCCTGGCAGGCTGCACCCCATAGGGTCACTCAGAGTCTGACATGACTGAAGCAACTAAGCAGCAGCAGCTTTTTCATACCAACCCTGTAAGGTAGATACTACTATTGTTCCTCTTACAGACAAGGAAATGAGGCCCAAGAGGATCCAAGCAGCTTGTCCAAGGTCAGGCATTTTAGAAAGTGGCACAGCCTGGCCCCAGTGCCCAGCTGCATGGCCAGCACATAACCTGTGTGGTCACTTCTGGCTGTGGCAGTGGGACTGGGGGTGTCCTGTCTGCTGGGAGGACCTTGTTTGAACTGGAAATGGGAGAGAATGGGGTCAACCACATCTCAGAGAGAGAGCTCAGGAAGGTCGGGGTGATCCTGAAGGGAGGGGACATGAGTGTCAGATTAGGCCTGCGCAGCATCGTGTCCGCAGCCCCCAGACCCTCAGAAATGGCCCCAGGAGACCCCAAGGCCCCACCAAACCTCTCTACTGCTTGCGTGTTGTCTTTCAGTCCTAGAGTTTACACTGCTGCTTCCACTGTCTGGAACTGCTTCCCAGAGAGCTGCAGGGACTGGTCCCTCGCTTGGGTCAGGTACCTGCCTCCTGGCAGCCCTGGCTTCTCTAGGTCTCCCATTAACCTGAGTAGTTCGCCTTGGAAGCATAATTCAGGATAACGCCTGAGTTATGTTATCCGTGTGTTTGTTTGTGTTTTATTGTCTCCCCTCCCCATCTCATTTGAACTCCAAGGAGCTGGGATTTTGTCTGGTCATAGCATGAGCACAGTGCCTGGCTGTTTGTGATAAATCTGTCCAGGGATACTCTCTCCTACCCCTGGGCCTTTGCACAAGCTTTTCCCCGCTGCCAGAGACACTCTTTCATCTCTTCTTTACTGTTTCTAACTCCTTCTTGGTCTTCTGTCAGTGTTAGTGTCATCCTTGACAGCCCTTGTAGGGTTAGGGGCCTCCTGTGGGCCCCCAGCCACCTCCATACCTGTCAGCACATCTCTGATTCCGTACAACCAGGGTGTAATGGCCTCAGACACCTGTCTTCCACACCAGCACCATACCTTCTGGGAAACAAAAACCAGGCCTGGCTTTGTTTATGGCATGTGTTAGTTTTCTAGGGCTACTGTAACAAATTCCAGAAACTTAGTGACTTAAAACCAAGATTTTATTATTTTATAGTTCTATAGTTCAGAAGTCCAGAATGGGTCTCATGGGCTAAAATCAAGGTATCAGCAGGGCTGCATTTTTTTCTGGGGTCTCTGGGGGAGAATTCATATCCTTGTCTTTCCCAGCTTCTAGAGGCCGCCCACATTTTTGGCTCATGACCTCTTTCCTCCACCTTGGAAGCCAGCAACATTAGATCTCCTCTTGCTCCTCTCTGTTCCACATTTAAGGTCTCTGGTGATTACTTTTGGCCCATCTGAACAACCCAGGATAATATCCCCATCTCAAGATCTTTAACTTGATTCCATCTGGAAAGTTCCTATCCCTTGGGAGTAACATATTCACAGGTTCCGGAGATTAGGATGTGGACATCTTTGGGGGCTGTTATCCTGCCCACCCATCATCAGAGCCCTGACACCCAGCACAAGGCTTGCCTGGCACAACTGCCTCTCTTTGCTGCTGAACTGTCAGGCAGGCTGTGCTCCACACCTAACTTACATCAGCTTCCCAACTTCATCAACAGCCTATAGGGTATCTATTCCCATCTTACAGATAAGGAGCAATGCCCACTGGCAAGGCCCCTTGCTTACACCTCCCTCCCTACCCAATCACCTCCCTCTGCCCTCCAGCTGCTCTGTGGAGGAGCTGGGATTTAAATTCAGGTTTGCCTTGTGCAAGAGCCCCAGCTCATAACTGCTGGGCCTTACTGCTTAATAATAACTTCTGGGATAAATGGAAAAATGAATCCATCAATGCAGCCTAAGAAGAGACCGCTTTAGGGCCAGTGTGGGAGGCCTTCTAGCAACTCACTTAATTCCATCTCCCGCTACTCCATCCCACCCTGCCCCAGACTTTCCGTCTGTAGAGGTCCACCCACTCTCCATCTGGCTACTCAGGCCCTGAACAGGAAGTTAGCTTAGATTCTCTTCTTCCTCTTCTCACATTCACCCCTCCCCTGGGATCTGCCCCCTGAACATGTCGCAGACCTGCCCACCTCTCCCTGTCCTCTCAACGCCCTCACCTAGGAAAGCCTCTTCTGCTGCATACCTGCTGGGGACTCGCCTCTGTCCTCCCTGCTTTTGTCTTTGTCCACCTCACCAAGGCTGCTTTCTCATCACACCTTTCTAGAATGTCCCTCATATCATGTCACTCTCTCCTGTTTAAAACACTCTAGGACCTAAGAGGTATAAACTTCCATTTATAAAATAAATGAGTTGTGTATGAAATGTGCAGTGTGGGGAAGATAGTCAAAAACTACGTAATATCTTTGTATGTTGACGAATGGTAACTGGACTCAATCATGGTGATCATTTTGAAATGTATCAGTTCAGTTCAGTTGCTCAGTCGTGTCCAACTCTTTGCGACCCCATGAATTGCAGCACGCCAGGCCTCCCTGTCCATCACCAACTCCCGGAGTTCACTCAGACTCAAGTCCATCGAGTTAGTGATGCCATCCAGCCATCTCATCCTCTGTCGTCCCCTTCTCCTCCTGCCCCCGATCCCTCCCAGCATCAGAGTCTTTTCCAATGAGTCAGCTCTTCGCATGAGGTGGCCAGAGTACTAGAGTTTCAGCTTTAGCATCATTCCTTCCAACCAGAAACTAACATAGTGGTGTACATCAATTATACTTCAAAAACAAACAAACTCGTAGAAAAAGAGGCCAGATTTGTGATTACCAGAGGTAAGGGTGGGAGGGGAAGGGTAAAGAGAAGGAAAATTGTATGCAGTTGGTCACAAGGCACTAACTTCTATTATAAGATAAGTAAGTACCAGGGATGTAAAGTACAACGTGATAAATATAATAAACACTGTTGTGCATTATATATGAAAGTTGTTTAGAGAGTAAGTCCTAAGAGCTTTCATCACAAGGAGGCTTCCCTGGTGGCTCAGATGGTAAAGAATCTGCCTGCAATGCAGGAGGCCTGAGTTCAATCCCTTGGTTGGGAAGATCCCCTGGAGAAGGGAATGGTAACCCAGTATTCTTGCCTGGAGAATTCCATGGACAGAGGAGCCTGGCGGGCTGCAGTCCATGGAGTTGCAAACAGAGAGACTAATACAACTGAGAGACTAACACTTTAGTCACAAGGGAAAAAAGTTTATTTCCTTAATTTTGTGCGTATTATGAGATGATGGATGTTCACTGAACTTATTATAGTCATCATTTCATGATGCTTTAAGTCAAATCATTATATTTATACAGTTAGCTTATACAGTGCTGTACATCAGTTGTATCTCAATAAAACCTTTCTGGCCTCTTCTGTTCCACAGAGCCCTGTCTCTTCTGGTTACGCTGGCCTCTTTGCCATGCCTGCAATACAGTGAGCTTGTTCTGGCCTCAGGCATTTTGCATTTGCTGTTCCCTCTGCCTGGAATGCCCTTCCCACGGGTAATACACACTGTGCATTACTGAGCCGATTCCATGTGCTAAGTGTTGTTTGAAGCACTGTATATCTGTTAACTCATTAAACCCAACAGTTCTATGAGGTGGTTGTGTCATCTTCATCCCCATCTGGGGCAACTGAGGCACAAATATGAATTGCCAAAGGTCACAGAGCAATTAAGTAGCGGAGCTGAGATTTGAACTTGGCAGTCAGGCTCTTTCTTTAAAGATTCCACCTCTCTGTCTTCCCCAGGGGAGTTCTCTGTGTTCAGGTCTCTGCTTCATTGTCACCCCCATCGTTGTCATGACAACCTGTGTTATTGTCTTCATAGCATTTATCACTCTAGCAGCCATGTGCCCCATGATGGCAGGGGCTGTGTCTGTACCTTATTCCCAGAGTCTAGAACAGTGCCAGGTAATATATACGTGGTGTGATAAACGGTTAACAACCTGGGGGTGGGAAGAAGCCCTGATTTGTAGTATCTGCCAATTGGTGTAAATACTCTTACCATGACTGATTTTCATGCTACCAAGGTCAACGAGCTCACAAAACTGACCCTATAACTGTTGCCTTTCACAAACCAGAGTGAGCACCCGGAGGAGTTCAGCCCAGGTTAACAAAGTCTGCTTTGCAAACTGTCCAACACGGTGCCACACTCATTCACCCTGTGTCCTCTTGTCTCCAGGAGAATCCAGACAGCGTTCCCCCGATCGACGTCCTCTGGATCAAAGGGGCCCAGGGCGGTGACTACTTCTACTCCTTTGGGGGCTGCCACCGGTATGCAGCCTACCAGCAGCTGCAGCGAGAGACCATCCCCGCCAAGCTTGTCCAATCCACCCTCTCAGACCTAAGGGTGTACCTGGGCGCTTCCACACCAGACTTGCAGTAGCAGCCTCTTTGACACTTGCCACCACTAGCAGGAACCTGGAAGACACCTGGCCTCCAGTGGACTAGCCCACACAAAGGTGTAGCAGAAGTGCATTCTGTTTGTGCATGGCAGGTGGGTCTGGCTTGAAACACCCTCTTAGCTAGCTGCAAGACCTTGGACTCATGACTGAACAGTGTGGGAGCCCCACTTCCCACCTTGGGGAAAATGGGGTCCTATGTTTGCTCTTGAGGGATTATTGAGAGCTGAAATAAGAAAGGAGATGGATTTGGAGAGTCATATGCTACTGGCTCCAGATTCCCAAGGACAAAGATCCTTTTGCATTTCAGTCCTTGTATTATATCATGTGAAGTCATTCATCTGCAAGTGAAGGAAAACCTAGGTTACAGTGACTTAAACAAAGTGAAGTTTGCTTTTCCACATAGCGTGAATTCTGAAGACAGCTGGCTAATGGTACTGGTTAAACCACTCAGCAATGTTAGGGCACACGTCTCTGGTCCTTTCAGCCTTTTCCTCATTGCTTGTCACTTCACAGTCACAAGATGGCTGCTGTACCTCCAGCAATCATGGCTATGTCCAAGGAAGAAGGGAGTCAGGGAGGAGAAAGGGCCCAGCCAGCTGGATCCATCAGCTTCTATCAAAAATTCAGGACTTTTCCAGAGGCCTGTTTCCTGCTCTCTTCCCCTGTATATTTCTATAGATCTCCTTGGCGCAAACCAGGTACAGTAGCCACCCCAACTCAAAGAAAGCTAAGACAGCAGGAACACAGTTATCACAGTTGAGTAGATCAATCATATCCCATCTCCTAGAACTCACACAGCCTCCTAAAAAATATTGGAATCCCATTGCCAAGAGAGAAATGAGAAATTGTGTATCAGTTAGCCTTTGCTGAGAAACAAACAATTCCCAAACTTGGCAGCTAAAAACAAGTTGTTTATTTGTCTACAATTCTGTGGGTTAGCAGTTTGGGCTGGACTCATCTGGGCAGTTCTACTGATCTTGCCTGAGGTCACTCATGGGGTTGTATGCAAATCAACTGTCACCCAAAATGGCCTGCATGATCTCAAATAGCCTGACTCCCTTGTCTGGGCCGTAGATGGGCTGTTGGCTGAGTGACGTGGTTCTCCTCCAGGTGGCCACTCCACCAGTTAGTTCAGGCTTATTCTCACGATGGCATCAGGGCTGAGAGGAAGAGAGAGAGAGAGAGAGAAGTGGGACATGCATGGAGGGGGAGGAAGAGTGAGAAAGATGGAGAGAGAGGAGAAGCTGCAAGGGTTTTTTGAGTTCTAGGCCAGAACTGGTGTAGCATCACTTCTGCTAAGTCCTTTTGGTCACAGCACATCAAAAGTTTGGCTCATATTCAAGGGCTGGGGAAACAGACTATACCTCATGGAGAAACTACAAATGATTTGTGGCATTTTTTCTATCTATCATAAATGACTTTGGATAGCAAATAACAGTGTTTCTTTGTTTCTTTCTTGCATGGGGCCTGGCTCTGTCCAGGCTGAAGTCACTAAGACATTGTCCTGGCCCTGCAGAGGGGAAGAAGTGAGGGGCGGTGGATGGGTCTCTCCTAGCGCTGGGCCCACTCTGGGAGGGCCCTCAATATCTGTACTCTGGTAGGTTAGGGCGGGTAGGCCAGGTAGGACACTCCAAAGGAGCTTCTGAAATCCTATAGTCCTGCGGGGAAGGGAAGAGGCAGAGGAAGAGTGCAGAGTGAGGTGGACCTTACTCTTACTGCACTGCTGAGGTAACTCCATCACGTGGCATTTTCAAACTTCATTTTCTCCAGCTCAGTAAGGAAGACAACAGCTTTCCCACCCATTCTCTGTCCCAGGGATTGATGACTGAGGTGACCAATGGAATTTAAAAGGGATGTAGTCTTAAATGCAGTGTGATATCCTGGATTGGAACTTGGAACAACAGCAACAAAAGGACATTGATGGAAAAACTGGGAATCTGAAGAAGGTCTGGATTTTAGTTAATTTATACAAATGTTGATATTGGGATAGGCTGGGTGCGGAGTATATGGGAACTCTGTACTGTATTTACAGCTTTTCTGTTAATCAAAAATCACTTCCAAATAAAAGTTTATTTAATAAAAAGAGAGGTAATTACCTCAAACCAATGGTTCTGATTCACAAAATAGGTTTGCTGAATCACAGATGATCAGACTGCACCCCCAGAGTTGCTGATTCAGACGGTCTAGGGTGGAGCCTAAGATGCTTTTCCAACAAGTTCCCAGGTGATGTTGATGCTGCTGATCAGGGACCACAAGCTGAGAACCACTGATCTAGACTGTATTGCTTTTTCTCAAGTATGGTGACAGCCCTTCACCTCCAATGGAGAAGAAGGAATTGGGTCCCAGGAGATCCATGTTTTGGAACTAGCTTGTGTACCCACTCCATATGACACTGGACAAGCCCGTTCCTGGGGCTTGTTCCAAGTTGTCTAATGGACTGTCTACCCTGAGATTTGTAGTGGCAGTTGGGGGTGGGGCGGAGGGTAGCTAAGGACATACTTTATAGGCTGCAGTCAGGACTTGTTGCTTCTCATGTGAGACACCCACCTGAATCCGAGTAGCAGGGTGGTTACCCCTTCTTGGAACGATTTCCCTTCCTACAGATAAGGCCCAAGCAGGCAGCGCTAGGGGTACTACTGGGCACTGAAAGGAAGCTGCAGAGCGGACTTGGAGCAGGAGGGACTTCTGGTTCTTAAGAAGAGGTGCTGGATTTCGAAGCCTGAAACCTGTTCGCTCTCAGTGGAGACTAAGAGCTGCATTTCCCGCTTGGGCCAGCAGATGGCGCTGCTTTCTGGCTGCCCGAGCGGCGCTGGGCCTTCTCTACAGAATAACTGCTGTGAGAAGAGGGAAAGATGGAGGGGTCTGACTGTGAGGGATGCCCATAGATTGCCCAGAGAAGCCAGGGCTTCAGGCAGGAGAAGGAGACCTGGCTGGGAGTTTGGAGTTTCAGGGTTACTTACCCTTGTCGGATCTTGCTCTCTGGCCCTGAACACATCATGGCGTCTCCAGGCCTGTCATAGGAGATTAGGGTCTCTACACCAGGTGTGCTGGGCCAATTTATCTCAAACTCACCTCCTGCAAGAAGCTTCCAGATCCTCCAGGCTGAGCTCCATCCCTCTTTTGGGCTCCCCCTGATCCAAAAATGTGTCCCCTCCCCAAACAAACCACTGCCCCAGGGAACTTACTACTACTACTACTACTAAGTCGCTTCAGTCGTGTCCGACTCTGTGCGACCCCATAGACGGAAGCCCACCAGGCTCCCCCATCCCTGGGATTCTCTAGGCAAGAACAGTGGAGTGGGTTGCCATTTCCTTCTCCACCAGGGAACTTGGGTCCAGTGAAAGGCAGTGTACAAAGAAAGTGAAGTCGCTCAGTTGTGTCTGATTCTTTGTGACCCCATGGACTGTAGCTTACCACTCTCCTCTGTCCATGGGCTTTTTCAGACAAGAGTACTGGAGTAGGTTGTCATTTCCTTCTCCAGAGGGATTTCCTGACTCAAGAATCGAACCTGAGTCTCCCACATTATAGGTAGATGCTTTATCGTCTGAGCTACCAGGGTAGTCAGCAAACATATAGGGACCTCTTATTTCCTGTACTGCCCTGGAACAAACCCCTTTCACCATGGTAGACTTTTTAGATGTTTTATTTTCACAAGACAAATGTGTGTATATTTACCTTTTAAACATGAAGATAGCAAAATGCTAAATAATTAATATTAACAGAGTAAAATATGAGAGGCAAGCTGATATCCACCATGACTCCTAGTTCTGGTTGCCTCTTTGCCCTCTCTGTTTGTAGAGTTAAACACCTTCATGAATTTGGCATATTCCCTTCCAGACCTTTTTCTAATTTAGTCGGTGTGTGTGAGTATACAACGTTTTTCTTTTTTACTTAATTTTGCAGGTCATATTTCTTTGCTAGTGATGTGCCTTAGTCCTCCACCCCATGAGTGCCTTTGTTCTTCTCCCAGAGTCTCCCTCATTCTAGTTGCTTCTTGAAAGTGAAAAAAGCAAAGTGAAAATGTTAGTTGCTCAGTCGTGTCTGACTCTTTGCAACCTCATGGACTGAAGCCCACCAGCCTTCTCTGTCCATGGAATTCTCCAGGCAAGAATACTGGAGTGGGTAGCTATTCCCTTCTAAGAGGGATCTTCCCCATCCAGGGTTCGAACCTGGGTCTCTCATATTGAGGGCAGATTCTTTACCATCTGAGCCACCAGGGAACCCCCCTGATTGATTCTCAGAGGGGCCTTTCTTATCACTGTTTAAGGTGTCCCCTCTCCCATCATTCTATCACCGCACTAGGTTTTATTTTCTTCACGGCATTTATCACACTTCCCGAAATTATCTTTTGTATCTGTTTAAGACTGTCTCATCCACTAGAATGTAAGTTCTTGAGGCAGGACTCGATCTGTCCTTTGACTGTAGGCCCAGTGCCAAGAACTGCCGGACAGAGGCTTCCCTGGTGGTCCACTGGCTGGGAGTCCAATGTGGAGGACTCAAGTTCAATTCCTGGTCATGGAACTATAATCCCTATGCCACAGGGCAACTAAGCCCCCTCACCACGACTAGAGATGCCACAACCAAGAACTGACAGAGCCAAAAATTAATAGATATTTTTTAAAAGCTGCCTGACACATAAATGTTCAATAAAAATGCTAAATGAGTAAAGTCCATATAGGTCTAGCTCATTCTTTTCATTGCTGCATGGTGTTCCAGGGTCTGCATATAACCATGTATTAGTCATTCTGTTAATGACTTTGAGGGGTTACTGTTATTTGCTGCTATAAATGCTCAATCAGCTTTGTACACAGGAGTGGCACAGCCTGGCCTGTGCATGGGTGTTGGCTAATTGCTCTCCAGAGTGGCTGTTCCAAGTGCCTTTCCCTGAGTTTGAGGTAGGGGTGGCAGGGGTGGGGGGGTGAGCTTTCTGTCCCTGCACTCCAGCTGGTATTTCTTAACCTGTTTTGGATGGTGAACATAGTTGAGAATCTGAAAGACAGCCATGAGCTCCTTCTCCAGAAACACACACAAATCTGAGGATTTCTGAGGATGCCTGGATTTAAAGGTCTTATCCCCCAGGCTCTGGATCCAATGTTGTTTCATTGCATGGCCAGGAATGAATGAGGCACACACAGACAGGGGTGTGAACAAATGAATAAATGGGCTCTAGTTGTGTGAGGGTAGATAAAAGTGCTCAGACCCTGATCTGTCTCCAGTCAGAAAAAAACAGCTATGTGGGAGGCGTGGGGGGTGGGGGGGGAGTCCAGCCCTGCTCTATCTTGGATCCTGAGAACCAGATCCAAAGGCTCTCTAGACTAGGTCTGGGTGGCTCCACTTGTCAGCCCCGGCAAGAGGTAGGCCAAATCTGGCATCCAGGGTCAAAGTTGGGAACCAGAGAGAGGCCTTGAGTTCCTTGGGCCAGATAAGGACACCGCAAGGCGTTCCCCGCTGCCTCCCACCCAAACCATATTTGCTCCAGTGTTCGCAGGCAGCCTTTGGGGTTCGAATCCCACCTCTAGCTCTTCCTCAGAGCAGGAACGTAGCGGGTGCTCATTACGGAAAGGCTCCACCGTCAGCACCTCCATACTTGATGCAGCCGTCCCAAGAGCTGGACAGAGAGGAAATGATCTTCCTTGTTGGACAGAGGGGTAAACTGAGGCCCGAAGCGGGGGGAGCCGGGTTAGTCGACCGCACACAGGGACCCCCGCCCCGTCCCCGCCGGCCCATCCGCCCCGCCCTCCCCGCCGGCCCCTTCCCCGGGCCTGACCCCCGGCGCTGCCTGACAGATGACCTCAGCTGCCGCCAATCCATTGGTTCCAGCTCCCGGGGGGGAGCGCAGAACAAAGCGCGCTTTGTGGTGGGGCCGTCCCCTCCCCCGGCGCGCCGCCGCCGGGACCCCCTCCGGAACTCCGCGCGACGCCCCCCGGCCGACAGCCGTGTAATGTCTTCCAGGCCCGCGCGGCTCCTTGCAGAGCCCCCGGAGCCGCGCTCGCCTCCCCCGCCTGCCCGATGGGGCTCCCCGGGCGGCGGGATGGGCGGGGGGCGCCCCCAGCGGGAGGTCGCGAGGGCCGCCCACCTGTCCCCGGGGAAGGAGCGGGAGGGCGCGAGGCATCAGCCCCAGCGGTCCCGGCTGTGGACGCCAGGCAGGTGCTGCCCGCTGACAAGCTGAGTGCTGCCACACTGGGTGGAAAGTGTAGGAGACTGCGTTACTATTATTGTTATTGTTGCCATTACTATTGTTAAGTATTTTGTGATTGTGAGGGGAGTCGCTTTCACAGACATAGGTTTGCATCTTGGCTTTGCCACCTGCTGGCCATGGAACCTTCGTGAGCGCGTCCACCTCTCAGAACAGCAGCGATAGTAGCCAGCATTTCTTGAGCACCTACTTTGTGCCAGACCCTAAGTGCAAAGGCTTTGTGCTGTGCTTAGTCGCTCAGTCGTGTCCGACTCTGTGCCACCTCATGGACTGTAACCCTCGGGACTCCTCTGTCCTTGGGATTGTCCAGGCAAGAATACTGAAGTGGGTTGTCATTTCCTTCTTGAGGGGATGGAACCCAGGTCTCCCACATTGCAAGCGGATTCTTCACTGTCTGAGCCAATGAACTCATTTAATCCTCACCACAAATTTAGGAGGGATGGTTATCATTCCTCTTTCACAGAGAAAGGAACCCTGGCCCCAGCTTTCCTGAAGACACATTCAACTCCTGTGCCTCAGTTTCTTTGTCTGCAAAACAGCTCCCCAAGGGCTATTCACTCTTATTGGTCTTACCTCCTTCCAGCTGAGGATGCAGGGCTGGGAATGCTTGCTCCCTGGCTTGCTCAGGAGCACCCCACATGGGTCTGCCCCCAAACCCTGTCTTTTGAGGACTCTCCCTAGAGGGTGATGCTCTTGCTGGTTTCTTTTGGGCTCATGGGGGAGGGAGGAGTTGGAGGAGTGGCTGCCTGCAGCTGGGAACCTTTCCCCTGAGAGATAAGCTTCCACGTCTTATGCTGCCCTTGAGGGCTGAGGAGGTGAGGGCAGGGAGGTGGGGATGCTATGTGCAGAGAGGGGACCAAGGAGCCAGGAGGGGGCTGGGAGTGGCTGCCCCAACCCTCACGCACTCCCTGGATGTTCCTTCTCCTGGGGACCTATGGGGCACCAGACACTGCTCCAGGTGCTGAGAATATCAGAGTACAAAACAGATGGAAACTCTCATCCTCTTGAAGTCCACTCGCGGGAGATGAGCAAGAAACACACATGGAACATGTATGAAATGTAAACTGCAGTATCTGATAGTGTTGAGCGCTGCGAGGGAAAAGCAGGGGAAGAAGAAAGAAGGAGATGGGAAATATCAGTTTCATTAAGGTGTTAGGCTTCTCCAAGGAGGGGGCATCAACCTGAACAGAGAGGAGAGAAGCCCTATGGCTGTCAGAAGGAACAACACGTGCAAAAGCCCTGAGGTGAGAGCCCCTTGGAATGTCCAGGAAACAGCAGGGCGGCCGGTGTGGGAGGGGCAGCCTGGATGGGACAAGGCTGGGCCGGGCAGCTGATGTGGTGGGAGAGGTGGACACCGTCAGCCTGGCACTTTGACTGGGAGCCATGTGAGGCTTGGAGCAGAGGAAGGACCTAGTGTCTCTGGCTGCTGAGTGAAGCGGGGTTGGAAAGGGGGTGAAGGGGAGCCTGTTGCTGTCACCAGGGCCCCAGGTTCTGGTCAGTGGGTTGGATCAGCGTGGAGAGAAGTGACCAGAATCCGGATGTAATTTGAAGATAGAACCCAAGAATTTTCCAGTGGATGGAACTGGATCTGAGGGATGAGGGTAGGAGAGAGGACTCTTCTGACCCCCATATTTAAGAGACCACCAGCCCTTTTCAGAAACTTCACTGCAGGCCAGAATGTAGACAGAGTCCCCAGGGTGAAACCACTCTGTCCCCAGTGCCCTGGAGGACTCAGCCAAGCATGAGACACACATTAGGGCTTCCAGTTCCTCAAGAGGGCAAAGAGGAGGTGAAGTTAGAAACATGTTTCCTAAAATCCCGTCAAGAGCCTCCCTCCTTCACAATTTGGGCCACTTGGGACAGAAGGGCTCAGTATCACCTATAGGAACCACTGTTTTGAATTGTTAAATCTATTTGCTTTTGTTTTACTTAAACAACAAAAAAATTTTTTTAAAGAAACGAGATAGTTGGACTAAATGGAAAATCAGTAGCAGGTGACATAAAACTATGTGATGATCAATGTAAACAGTGTAAACGTAACACTGTTACTTTGTCCAACTTCTCTCTCCCCCTCCCCCCTTCCTCTCCACCCCCTTCCCCTCTTTCCTTCCCTCTCTCTCCCACCCGCACCAGTTCAGGACTTTCTCCTGGACTCAAGAGACTGTAAAAAGATGAGTCATCTTGCTCTCTGTGTCCTCACCCTTTTTGTTTTATTTAACAGACGAAAGCACTTCTTATGTTATTTAAATGCTTCCCGAGTATAAAGGCATTTAATCCTCACAACAACCACATGCAGTGGACACACTTATGATCCCCACTTTGCAGATGAGGAAGCTGAGGCTCAGAGGGATGAGGCCCCTTGCCCACAGTCACACAGCAGGGCTGAGGTAGACCCAAGAGGCAAACCTAGTCAGGCCCATTCTGAAGGCCACTCCTTCTCCCGTGAAGGCATATTATTATCACTATGAATGTGCTGAACTACTGGAACTAGAGGAGTCTTTGGTTAATTTTAAGTCAATACATATTTATTGTTGCTGCTGCTGCTACTAAGTCACTTCAGTCGTGTCCGACTCTGTGTGACCCCATAGACGGAAGCCCACCAGGCTCTGCCGTCCCTGGGACTCTCCAGGCAAGAACACTGGAGTGGGTTGCCATTTCCTTCTTGAATGCATGAAAGTGAAAGTGAACTCACTCAGTCATGTCTGACTTAGCGACCCCATGGACTGCAGCCTACCAGGTTCCTCTGTCCATGGGATTTTCCAGGCAAGAGTGCTGGAGTGGGGTGCCATTGCCTTCTCCGACATATTTATTGACTACTAAAATGAAAGTCATATCATAACACCTTTGCTTAACAGTATTTGAGGATTGAATTTAGAAAACAATTCCAAGTTCCTCGCCATCAGTGCCTTGAATGACTCGCCCTTCCCCACCTCATCCCACTCCAGCCAGGCAGGCTGCTTCACAGTTTCCAATTGCTTTCTGACCTCGGGGCCTTTGCACTTGTTCTGGGCTCTGTTTGGAATGCTCTTCCTCTGGTTCTTCTGGCTCCCACACATTCTCTAGGACTCAGCTCATGTATCAAATCCTTAGGCTTCCCTTGCTCCTTCATCTCCCCCATTGATTCCCCCATATTCTCACCATTTTTTTTCTTCATAGCTTGTAATTGTTTCATTTACCTGTGTACTTGTTCTTTATCTTGCTGCACTGCAGTGATGTAAGCTCTTCAACCTGAACCTAGTGGTTCAGCTTAGAGCAACTAAGCATCTGGGGTGAAGAGCCCAGAGAACAGCAGACTGGGGGAGGGGCATTTGTGTTGTCCCCAGACAGGGAAGCAGATGTGTTTGTGGAGCCATAGAGGGCAAGGGGTCACCAGGAAGACCAATTTAATGTGAGGAAAAGTCTTTCACATAGTCCTAACATTTGGACATTAGAAAAGGCCATGTCATTGGGTAGTGAGCTCCCCATCACAGGGGCTATGCAAGTTGAGACAGGATAGCCCCTGGTATGTTGGGGCTGTGTAGGATTACTATCAGTGGGTAGATATTCATTCACTTGCTCATTTACCCATTCATTTATTCTGTCTTTTATCTATCCATTTATTCATTGACTCCACTCAGTTCATAAAGGATCCACCTGCAATGCAGGAGATCCTGATTCAATTCCTGGGTTGGGAAGATCTGCTGGAGAAGGAATAGGCTACCCACTCCAGTATTCTTGGGCTTCCCTTGTGGCTCAGCTGGTAAAGAAGCCACCTGCAATGCGGGAGACCTGGGTTGGGAAGATTCCCTGGAGAAGGGAATGGCTACCCACTCCAGTATTCTGGCCTGGAGAATTCCATGGACTGTATAGACCATGGGGTCACAAAGAGTCAGACACGACTGAGCAACTTTGACTTTCACCTGTCTTGCTTTCCATGTTTCCCAGACTGCTGTGTGATGGACAACCTTCATGACTTGGCCAGACCCACAGGGCATCTGTGTTTAATATCTTAATATATATGTTATGCACATAATTTAAATATATATGTGTTTTAAAATCAACTTTATTGAGGTAAAATCTATACAGAATAAAATGCATCTGTTTAAGGTGCACGGTACAACATATTTTGACAAATATACACACCCACGTAACCGCTACCTCAGTCAAAACAGAACATTCCATTACAGTCAGAAGTTCCCTTGTAACATCAGGCCCTCAGCACCAGCCCGGTCCCAGACAATCACTTTTTCAGAAAACGCCAACACTTCTCCATAGCTTCTCCAGGGCCACTTTGTACTCTCACCAGTAATATCCAAACAGGAAAAAAAAAAAAAAATCAGAATCCCTTACCACAAATAAAAAGTAACTGACCAAAATGAGCAAAATGGAAACAAAACAATATTATCAAATTCTAGCTGGATACCATTGCCTGTAGAAGTTCTGGGTCCAAGACCAGCTTTGTCCAGGTGAGAGAGAGAACAGAAGAGACTGGGAGAGCACACACGTGATCCACGGGTGTTCGAAAGATGTTAACAGCATCGCTGGAGACTTTCTCTTTGGCCTATTGGAAAATCTGGAAGATACTGAAAAAAGAATGACATTTTCATGGTATATTTGTTTTTTAATACCTTCTTGTTCACCCACATCATCTTTGGTCCACTCCCACAATCACCCCACTGATAGAGATTCCATATTCGGGAAACATGGCAGCTCCTTATCTCCCCTTTCATCCACCGCTCATTCATTTATTTACAAAACAAGTGTTAGCAGCCATACTGAGCCAGCTGCTGGGGCTAGGAGAGACACTCTCAGCCTTGAGGATAGCATAGTGGCCAACACCTTGTAGACTGTGAGCAAATACCTGTTGCATGCATCGTTGTGGGTTGAAAGACACAAACACTCACATTCTCCTTGATTCTCTAAGCTGTTGCTCCAACAATGTCTTCCTAGGGCAATCAAGGAAGGCTGCCCTAAGAAGGCGGCCCGTTAGCAGAAACTTGACCACCATCTTCCATTCATTTGACAGATCAGGAAACGGGGGCACAGACAGGTAACTTTCTCAAGGTCACATAGGAAGAAGAGAGGAAATGAGGGATGGGCAGAGCCTAGAACTCGGGGCCCCAGCCCACCGTTTATCCCAAGGGCTCGGCCAGGTCCCAGACTGGCAGACCAGGGGGCAGGGCTGGGGAGGGGGCCCCTAGGCCCTAAGTCTGGAATCCATTTGCTCTGGCCCAGCAATGTTTTCCCAGGGAGGAGTAGGAGGCCCTGGCCCTACCTCTGCCCCCACCCCTCCACCATCTGCTCCCTGTTTATTTATTTATACTTAAGTCTCACCTCCCAACCCTGCCAGGGGCACAAAACATACTGGCATCCCTGCCGAGAGGGGAATAAGGGGGAGAGAGGCACTGTCAGCCCCCATGGCCAGGGGAGCCCAGGTCCGAGAGCCCCGCTACCCTACCCTGCAGGGACCAGCCAGGATGACTGGGTTCAAATCCCAGCTGTGGGGCCTCTGGGCTGTGTAAGTGCTCAGTGCCTCTGTCTCCTCATCTGTAAAATGGGGTTACTAATAGCGACCACTGGTTTTACCAGCACTTCATGGAGTTACTAGTGAGATTCAGAACGTGCTTCAGATAGGGTCTGGCACAGACAGGCTCCCAAGTGTTTCTGTTGTACTGTGTGACCTTGCTCAGCACCCTACCCTCTCTGGCTCTTTCTCTTGTTTCTGCAATGGTGGCTACTTCAGGATCTAAGGGGTTCCAAGCCTAATGTCCTGAGATTTGCGAGGGCTAAAACCGTGGTCCCCTCCCCAGGACCCACACCCCTGGCCCTGACCAAGATGGATAATTGATGCCAGCCCTCTGCCTCCAGTGGACTTTGCCCTCCAATATCCCCTAATCTGCAGGGGGTGGGAGGGGGGCAAATCGACGCCTTCCCCAGCCCTGCACGAGGCAGGGGAGGCCCTTCCTGAGATCGTACCTCAGCTGCGGGAATCATCATCCCCTGGAAGGCCAGTCTGGCTGCCATCCACAGAGGTGCTGCTGCACCGAATATCTGCAAATGCAAATCCCAGGAAGCGGGGCCCAGCTGCTCATTAAAGACAATTAGCTCAGGGTCTGTCAGCTGGGAAGAAGCTTCAGGCAACTGCTCCCACAGGCTTTGTTCTGGGGCTGCGCTCCACGGACCCAGCCTCCTCCTCCCTGGGCTTCAGGGGGATGGTGGGCACCCGCTCCTCCCCAGACTGATGCTCCCCTATGTCCCCTGGCCTCCTGCCTGAGTCTTCATCGCCCTAGACCCATTCTCCTCTCTGAGTCTACAGCACCCTCTCCTTCTGTCCCACCAGCCTCTTCTCTGTGCCCCCAGCCTCTCTCTGAGTCCCTGTCACCAAGAGCCCTTCTCATCAAGCCCCGGTGTATTTCCCTGAATCCTTGTTCCTGTCTCTGCTCTCACATCTCCCTTGAAGACCCTCTTCTCTCACTAAGCCCCGCTTCTCTTCCCCCATCCCTCTCTCTCAGCCCATTTCTAGCCCCAGTCTGGCCTCCCGAGCCCCCTACCTCCTTGCACACTGCACACTACCAGGTACCCTCTTGGGCCTGTGCCATCCATCTACAGGGCTTCTGGACAGGGCGGTCACAGGTCAGCTAGACAGACCCCTCCACTCTGGGGTCCACACTGTCATCTGGTAGCCACAGGGGGGCAGATTTCTGTGAAGAAGGGAGATCAGACAGGGTTGAGGAGCCACCTCACCAGGAAGTGAGTGCCCATCACCCGAGCCCAGAGACAGACACCTGTTCACAGCTGCGACTGGGCTCCTGGCAGTGCAAAGACATAGCGACCCCAGGGGACTTGAAGGCCAGGAAACTTCTTGGGTCAGCAGGCCCAGCTCAGTTCTACATTCCTTCTGGGGAAGGAGGGTGAGTTGGGGAAGATGGGTGGGGGCTTCCATAACTAGAGAGGGACGAGCAGTGGGAGTTTTGAGAGGCCGATGGGAGGTCGTGGAGACAGTCACCAGCCTGCTTCACTGCCTACTGGACCGTGTGAAGCATGTTCGCTCCTCCTTGTCCCGAGGAAACTGAAGCTCAGGAGGAGCTGCGATTGGACCAAGCCGGGCTCACTCCATATCCCACTTCACTACAGCCAAGCCTCCCCAGCCAGAAGGAGAGGAGAGGACTTGGGTGAGCCCTGTCCCTGTCCCTGCCGGATGGCCCTGCCTGGAGAGAAGAGTCTGGGGGAGCAGTAGCCCCAAGGAGGGCAGGGTGATGGGGGAGGGAGAGAGGAGGCAGGTGTCTGTGGGAACGTCTCTCCTCTCCTCCTCAAGCCTCTCCCTCACCCAAATGGGCCCCTGACCGCCCCAACCCCGTTCTCATCTGGCCTCCATGTGCTCGGCCTGCACCTGAATACACACTCTCCGACGATCTGTCTTGGGCTGTCAGAGGATCAGTGGGGCTCCCAAGGCCCGGCCCAGCAGGGAGCTACAGGGAAGTCCCTAACGAGAGCTAAGAAGGAGAGCAGGGGCCTGAGCCTGGCCCTGGCATCTCATCGGGGGCAGCCCCTGGAAGGCCTGGTTCCCCAGTGGGGAGACCCAGCCACTCTTTCGTGCCTGAGACCCAGGATGCTTTCCAAGTCTCCTTCTCCTTCTAACTTTGGGGGACCTGTTCCTTCCCCACTCTGGGCCTCAGTTTCCTTATTTGTGAAAGGGAAGGGATTGTATCTCAGGTAGAAATAAGGTTCTAAAATCAGCAGGAGGTCTTTATGTGCAAGTATATCTCCAAAACGTTAAGTGAAATAAAGCAAGATGCAGAGCGATGTGTGTATCGGCTACATTCCGCGCACATATAGCTCTCAAAGAGGGACATGTGTGCATTAGCCTGCCTAGTGTACAACCTGCTAGAACACTTCTGGAAGGACACAAAAAAGCAGCAGGAGTAGGGATGGCTCATGAAGGAGACCTGGTGGTGTCTGGAGACGGGGTGGGAGAGAGACTCGTCTTTACACTCCTTTGTACTGTTGAACTCTTGGTCCCTGTTTACATGTTCTGTAGTCGAATAGGAACTACATTTAATGCAAAAGATGTATGTGGGTAGGAAGTATGAAGAGAAGCAGAATATCTTCATTGTCTTAATGTATCTCCCTATCGGGAAGATCCCCTGGAGACAGAAATGGCAACCCACTCCAATATTCTTGCCTGGAGAATTCTATGGACAGAGAGAGTCAGACACGACTGAAGCGACTTAGCACACTCACACAGATAATGACAAAGAGACACAGAGTAACTTTACCGTGGGCAAACTGGCGGACCCCACCTTAACCAAGTGATCAAAGTGGACATCAGTAGTAATGGGGCAAAGTGAAATTGTGTGCCCCTGCAGAAGCATCACTTCTGTGGTCTTCTTGCCTGAAGCACTTGGTCTGAATCTATTCATAAGGAAAGATTAAAAAGATTCCAAATAAAGGGATAGTTAGCCTATACAGATTAAAAAATGTCAAGGTCATAAAAGTCAAAGAGAAAGGAGCTGTTCCAGATTTTTAAAAAAGAGTAAAGAGGCACAAAAACTAAATGGAACATATATCCTGGATTGGATGTTGGGTCAGGGAGAAAAAAAACGTTTTTTGTTTGTTTGCTTTAAAGGGCAAGAGTGGAATAATTGGCAACATTTCAATAGGTCTAGATGTAGAGAATAGTTACCTACAATGTTAATTTCCTACTTTTTGCATCTGTTTTTTAGAAAATGTACATAAAACCATTTAGAGATAAAAGGACGTCGTGTCTGCAATTCATTCCCAGCAGTTTAGACGAAATATGCGCAGAGACAGAAGGATAGAGCAAGGGTAGTAAAATGTTAACACTTGAGGAATCTGAATGAAGGGCATACAGGCATTCTTTGTACTATTTTTGCAAACTTTCTGTAAATCTGAAATTGTTTCAAAATAAAAAGTCAAGTGTAGACTTGAAGAACCAACATCTCATGGGTGTCCAGGGGCTGTGCTTAGTGCTTGGCGTACACAGTCAGATTTCATCCTCATAACAACCCCATGAGAAAGATGTAACTATTAGCGAATGAAGTCACCCAGGCACAGGGTGAAGCAATTTGCCCGAGTTCACCCAGTTGGAAGAAGTGATGCCAGGGACTCTTCTTCAACAACATTCTGAAGATCTAGGAATGAAGGGCCTAGAAATCAGGA
The DNA here is from genome assembly GCF_001704415.2 of Capra hircus. Lineage (NCBI taxonomy): Eukaryota > Metazoa > Chordata > Mammalia > Artiodactyla > Bovidae > Capra > Capra hircus. Next base: position 59,738,214 of record NC_030820.1, read on the forward strand.
TTCTAGGCTTTGAACTGTTTTCCCAGCACTGAGATTTTGCTCCTATTGGAAAAGTAGCCTTGATAATCATTACTCACCGCTTTCAATAAGGCATTCATTGATTCATTTATCTGTCCAACAGCATGTATCAAGCACTTCCTCTCAACCAGCCACTGAAGCTATAAAGGTGAAATGGGATGATCCTTGCCCTTGTGGAATGCCCGCCACGTACCAGGCTCTGGGTTTGGCATGAGGACTAGAAGAGATGAGCCACGTCCAGCTTCTGCCCTTCAGAGACTCACTGGCCATTGAGGGAGACCTGCAGGGAAGCCAACCAAACCAGAAAAGAGAACTGCAAAGGGCTGTGGGAGCCCAAAGGAGTGGAAGGCAGGAAGAAATTTCACCGAGGAGAGAGGCTTTAGTGGGTTTGTCTGGTTGGTTGGTTGCACTGGGCCTTTGTCGCTGCACACGGGCTTCTTCCTTAGTTGTGGCGAGAAGGGGCTCCTCTCTAATTGCGGCTCACAGGCTTCTCATTGCAGTAGCTTCTCTTGTTGCAGAGCACAGACTCTAGGGTGCACAGCCTTCCGTAGTTGCAGCTCACAGCCTCTAAGGCACAGGTTCAGTATTTGTGGAACACCGGCAACTAAGCCAGGACAAGACTTGGGTGCCTGGTATGCTTATGATTATACCTCAGGAGGCCAGCTAAAGACTTTTTCCCAGGGTGGGGGAGGGGTGGGAGCACCAATATAGGCAGGGAGGAGTGGGAGACACAAAACAATGGGTATAAGATAAACTACAAAGATGTATTGTACAACATAGGGGACATAGCCAATACTTTGTGATAACTGTAAGTGGAGTGTGACCCTTAAAAATTGCATTAAAATTTTTAAAAATTTTAATTAAAAAAGTGAAAATAAGATACTTTCCACTTCTTCTTCCTCCTCTTACTTCCCTGCCACTACCTCTGCCTCTTCATTCCCCTTCCCAAAATTGGTACCTTCTTCTCTTCTTAATTTTTCTCCTGACTTACTTATTTTTCCTATTTTCTGTTGCAAAGAGAGAGTACATTCCATAGGTGTCAGAATATTTGTCAGTTTTACTCACTTATGGCTGTTTCCCCAGTGCCTGGCACACAGTAGGTCCTTAGTAAAGATTTGTTGAATGAATAAAAGGAAGGGTCAATGCCTGGAACCACATACAGTTTGAAAATAAATTGAAAAAGGGAAAAAGAGATGGAAGACAGCTAGGCTGACAAGCTCAGAAGTCATGCAAAGGAACACCAGAATCCTAAGTTGCCAGGGACCCTTCAGGACTCACGTTCAGGAGCCTCCCTCCTAGTCCCTGGGGATGCTGCCTGCCAGGGAACAGGTACCATCCAGATCCAGGCCCCCCCCCAATTCTGGACCAGAATCCCCTGGGGCTGAGACAGCTATGAGCTGCCTCACCCCAACTCCACAACTCACCCTGGGGCCCAGGTGTCCAGAGAGACAAAAAGAAAGAAAATGAAGTCGCTCAGTCATGTCTGACTCTTTGCAACCCTATGGACTGTAGCCTACCACGCTCCTCTGTCCATGGGATTTTCCAGGCAAGAGTACTGGAGTGGGTTGCCATTTTCTTCTCCAGAGGATCTTCCCGACCCAGGGATTGAACCTGAGTCTCCCGTATTGTAGGCAGATGCTGTACTGTCTGAGCTACCAGGGAAGTCAGATGCCCTTTTAATTCACCGTAATTCCCTCCTTTGACGCTCCTGGGAAAGTACAAGATACTGACTCATTAAAAAAGACCTTGATGCTGGGGAAGATTGAGGGCAGGAGGAGAAAGGGACGACAGAGGATGAGATGGTGGGATGGCATCACCCACTCAATGGACATGAGTTTGAGCAAGCTCTGGGAGATGGTGAAGGACAGGGAAGCCTGGCGTGCTGCAGTCCCTGGGGTTGCAGAGTTGGACACGACTGAGAGACTGAACAAGAACTGATTTGGAAAGACCCTCCTGTCCCGTTGCTGGAGCTGAGCTGTGACTCCAGACCCCAACTTCTGGGGTTTGGTGTCCACACACCTGGAAGGAGATGCGGAGGAAGAGCTATGAGCTGCTGAAGCACAGCAGGACCCTGCTGAGTCTTGGAGCTGGGCCAGGGAGCCAAATGGGGGGAGGCAGGATGTTTTAAAGTCATCAGGGCTGAGAGACAGGGGGCTGGGGAAATGACTGACACCAGGATGCTCTCGGTGGCAGAGGCCTTCAGAAGGGTGACTGTCAGCCTTCTGTTTACCCTCCTCTCCGCCCTGCCCCCACCCTTCTCTAAAGCTGGCAGGGTGGGTTAGTGGTTAGATAATCGGCTCTGGAGCTGGTCTCTTCTGGCCCGAATCTCAACCCCTCATTTGCTAGTCCCATGGCAAGTTACTTAGCCTCTCTTTGCCTCAGTTTGCCTCTGTAGCAAGAGGAGAGTAATAGTGTCTACTTCCAAGGGCTAATGAGTAGCTGAAATGAGAAAATACCTGTGCTGGCTTAGAACACGCCTGTCACGGATAAATATCAGGGGCTCAGTAAATGATAGCTATTCCCTTGCAAACTAAATCTCCCGTGGAGACCAAGCTAGAACATGAGGAAAGAATGGGGGCTCTGTGAAAGCTGAAGCTCTCTCCTCCCTACCTTGCGGTGGCCACAGAGGCCCCTCTCAAAAGCTGAATGAAAGTCGCCCCAAAATTGATCTAACGTTTTTACCATGCAGATGGGGAAATTGAGGCCCAAAGTGAGGAAGCTATTCTCAGCCATTTCCAATATACCACGTTTTTGTTGATGATCTATGGTGTTTCAGGCCCTCTGCTGGGTGTGTGGTGGGGGTGGGCAGAAAGGGGGAAAACTGGGAGGAAAGCCCTCCTCGTGGAGCTACTATCTAGTTCAGGGAAAGGACCAAAGGACTGACAGCTGACCAAGCACACTAGATACTGGAAGGAAAAGTCAAGGGAGCACCAACAGAGACCAGCTTTGGGGGGCCCTAAAGAACCCGACAACTAGCAGGGGTGATCAGCAAGGTGACATCACAGCTGAGATTTCAAACAAGAAGTTCCCATATGAAGAAGAGTAGAGGGTAACTAGATGTTATCGAGACTGTCGTTTATAATAGCAAAACCCAGAAATGACCTGAATGCCCACCAACAAGGAGTTCTGGATAATACACTGTGGTTTATTAATACAACGAGACGCTGTACAGAAGCCACAAGGACCTGCAGCTGCCTGCCTCAACAAAGATGCATCCTGAAAGCATGCCTGGGGTGCTTAGTCATGTCCAACTCTTTTCAACCCCATGGACTCCAGCCTGCCAGGCTCCTCTGTCCATGGGAAAAATCTAGCAAGAATACTGGCGTGAATCGCCATTTCCTACTCCAGATCTTCCCGACCCACAGATCAAACTTGCGTCTTCTGCGTCTCCTGCATTGGCAGGCAGGTTCTTTACCCTGCACCACCTGGAAAGCCCCAAAACATGCCATGAAAAGAAGGCAAGTGAGACACGATACATATCATAAATACAAATGTATGCTTTATATCATGGGACCTTCTATATACTTTTGAGAAGGAAATACAGTCTTATACATTGTATAATGATTTATATTGACACAGTAAAAGTTAAAACATTCCTGAGACTAATAAATACCAATAGAGGAGTTTCTTTTGGTTGGAGAGGGAGACTGTTGGGAAAGGATATCAGGGGCCTTCTGTATTAGCTATCTATTCTATGTAACAAATAACCCCACAACATGACGTTTTAAAGCTACAATAGTCATTTATTATTTCATTTATCATTTATTATTTCTCACAGCTTTTGCAGGTCAGGGGTGATTTAGCTGGTGGTTTTGGTCCTCAAGAGTTGGCATTCAGATGTCAAGTGGAGCTGCAGTCAGCTGAAGACCTGGCTGGGCCTGGAGAAGCTGCTGACAAAGTGGCTCACGCGCATGGCTGGCAAGTTGGTGCTGGTTGTTTGCTGGGCATGCAGGGGAGGGAGAGGAGAGGGACTCAGTTTCTCTCCATGTGACCTGAATCCCATCACAGCTTGGGAACTGGACTCCAAAAGTGAACATCAACAGACATCTGGGCTGAAGCTGTATCCTTTTTAGGACCTAGCCTTAAATATTACTTCCACCCCATTCTCTTCATCAGAAGGGAGTCACTAAGCCCCACCCAATACTCAAAGGTAAGGGAAATTAGGGGCCCCCTTTGAAGGAAGGCGCTTCAAAGGATTTGTGGACGTATTTTAAAACCACTATACTCTCTTAGGGCTTCCCTTGGTGGCTCAGTGGTTAAGACTCAGCACTTTCACTGCTTGGGGCATGGGTTTGACCCCTGCGCAGGGAATTATAGGTTCCACACACCACGTGCAAAACACCCAAAAAACAAAAAACCACTATACTCTTCAATTGTGTTTGACATTTTCTTCCTTCAACTGGGTGATAAGAACATGGAGCTTTGTTATATTAGCCTTTGTATTTCTTAGAGGTTTAAAAACACAGCAGGAGATGGGGAGTAGAGAAGGGGCACCGTGTTGGGTGAGTGGTAAGGAAGGCAAGGCCGGCAACCGGTGAACAGTGCCCCCAACCAAGCAGGTTCTTGTTGGCCAAGGTCCTGTCATGGGTGCGGCAGAGTCAGAACCCTGAGCAGGTCAGGATGGGGTCTGCTTTCCCTCTGAGCCCCTGCACCAGGCGAGCCTGCCTGGAGAAGATGATTTCAGCACAGACGATGATTCTTTCTCCGAACACACCTCCTGGGTACCAGCTCTTCTGAAGTCTCCCGTTCACTCCTGTCCCCTGACACCTGGCTCTTTTCTCCAGACATCCACTAGTATTAGTTTCTGTGACATTCTTACACAGAGATCCCATTTGTTTGTAAACATAAACACAAATACATACATTTTTATTCTCCCCCACCCCCCACCAACGGAAGTGTATTATACACACCCTTCTAAATCACTCTTTCCCCTTGCCAGGGTACTTTGGCGATTCTTACAAATTTAACTAATACATAGCAAGCTTCTCCATTCTTTCTTCTGATTTTGTTGTCATGTGAAGGTGCTGTAATTTATCCAACCCACTCCTATTTATAGACATTTAGTTTGTTTACCTTTATTACTACATTCTAAGCTTCAAATGTAGAGACCTAAGTTAAACAACAAAGAGAAACACTCCTCAGTTCATAGCTGATTGTCAGTGTTGACCCCTGCATGCCCCTCCTTTGTTTTATTTCTCTCCCTCTATTCTCTTTTATCCTACCTCCCCTTCCCTTTTGGGACCTCCATAGACCCTTTCTGCTGGGTTCCATGTGTGTTCTTTGGGGTGTAAGTCTCCTTGTAGAACATAATGAACACAGTGTGATTGTGTATTGTTGCTTTCTGTGTTACTGTGTTTTCTGCGTTTTTAATTTATTTGTGCTTCAGTACTGACTTCCTGTTTAATACTGATATAGATTGTGACTTGACCTGGGACTTCTAATTGCTGACTCAGACTCCTTGGTTAGCATCCACCACATTCATTCTTCTCTCTTACTTTTCCAGTGATGAGCACTGGGTGGTCTCTAAGTCTCCCACCATAGCAGCACTGCTATGTCCTTGGATGGGCTGGCATGAGAATTTTGTCTGGACAAATAGGCATGTAATTATTGGTTCATTGGGTATATGTATTCTGGTTATCTTTTGTATGACAAAAATTGCCCTCAACTGAGAGGCATAAAATAACATTCTGTTTTGTTTGTGATTTTGCAGGTCAAGAATTCACAAAGGGCTTGGCTAGGGAGTTCAGCTCTGAACCATGTCAGGTCAGCTGAGACAGCTGAGGCTGAAGGTTCCCTTCTAAGATGGGATCTTCACTCATGTCTGCAGCCTTGATGTGCCTGGCTGTGCTCTCTCTCTCTCTCTCTCTCTTTCTCTGCTTCCCCACCCTTGGCATCTCATCCTAAAGGACACATCTCCATAGCTATCTGAACTTCCTTGCAGCATGGCAGTCTCACAGTGGTTGGATTTCTTTCTTGGCAGCTGGGTTCTCCCCAAGCAATCATTCCAAGAATGATTGAAAGCTGGTAGTCTTTTAAGATCTGTGCCTAGAAACTGACACAGCATCCTTTCTGCCATAGTCGTTGGTCAAGACAGCCGTGGGCCAGCCCAGATTCAGAGTGCAGGTGCATAGACCTCACCTCTTTATGGAGCAGTGTCAGAGAAGTGGTGGCCGTCTTTTACACATTCTGATATATATATTTAACACGACAGATTGTTCTCCAGATGGCAGCTCCAGCCCCCACTTCCCCAGCACTATCTCCACATCCCCACCCACACTTGGCTGAATCCAGCCTGTTTAGTTCTTCCTTTACATGCAGCTAACATTCTTGCATATGGGTCATTTCCCCATAAGCAAGTGTGAATGTAGGAAAAAGTCCCAGAAGCAGACGTGCTAGTCAAAGGATATGTGCATTTGCAATTTTGACAGATATTGCCAATCCTTCAATCAACCCTGAGCGCCATTCCTTCGTAACAAATCCAGGGCACTTCTCACCACCTCTGCCGTCACCACTCGGGTACCAGTCACCCTCCTGGTGACCCTGGGCTCTCAGCTTCCATTCCGGCCCCCACAGTCCATTCTCCATGTGCAGCCAGACGCACTCCCTTAAAACCTGAGTCAGATCCTGCCCCTCCTCTGCTCAGAAGCCTCTGCTGATATCCCATATTACTCACAGTAATACATTCTCTCGATGACTCTGAAATCCTGTGTGTCCAACCTGGTGATCTCTCTCACCTGATGCCTTCCACGTTCTCCTTCTCTGCCCCATTGGGTTTTGAACCCACCCAGTATGTTCGCACCCCTGGCTCCTGGCAGGAGTTTGAACCTCCCGGGCATCCCAGGGCCTTTGTGTTCAATGTTCCCTCTACCCAAAATGCTCTCTTCCTGCAGGTCTCCGTGGCTCCTCCCTACTCAATCTGTGCCTCAAATCAAACACCACCCTTCTGAGTCAAGCTCTTCTCTTTATCTTGCGTTGGTTTCTTCACAGCAGTTCTTCCTCCAACATGCAGTATGTGGAGTTGTATGTTCGCTTATTGTCTGTCTTCTCTCCAGATCACAAGCACGGGGCAGTGGCAGACCATCAGCCCTGCTCAGCACCTGGCACTGAGGAAGAGCTCTACAAATATATCTGGGATATTTGTGGAGTTCAACCACACTCCACAGAGATTTGTGCCGATTCACTCACCACCAGCAATGTACAGACCTCAGGAACTGGAATCAACCCACATGTATTCCCAGATACACATTGCTGTTGTTGTTTAGTTGCTAAGTTGTGTCTGAATCTTTTGTGACCCCAAGGACTATAGCCCGCCAGGTTCCTCTGTCTATGAGATTTCCCAGGCAAGAGTACTGGAGTGGGTTGCTATTTCATTCTCCAGGGGATATTTCCAACCCAGGGATGGAACCTGTGTCTCCTACATTGGCAGGAGGATTATTTACCACTGAGCCACCTGGGAAGCCCCCCAGATACATAGCCTTTAAGTTAAATCCTCCCTTGCTCAAGAACCTTCAAGGACTGCCCATTACCTTGCTTGGTACATCTCAAACTGGAACCCAAGACCTTTTAATACCAGTCCTAAGTGTTTCCCCAGCTCTCTGGAAAGAAGAGCATGGATGAGATTTTCCTCTGTGTTGAATTTTTCCCTCATCCATTCTTCTAACATTATTGGCATAGACACCCACTTAGCTGGAAAAATCCTTGAGATAAAAGGGGACAGCTCACAAACAATGAGTTCACTGGTTGTGGTTTCTAATGCTCTACTGAAGCTGATCCCATCTCAGCCCCAATAAACATCACAACTGACGTCTGGGACCAAGGGCACTCTCCTGGCTGAGCCTCAGTTTACCCATCGGTGGAGTGATCAGAACAGCACTGTTCTATATGGTCTGCTTGCTGCTTGCCAGGTGCAGGGCCAGGTACTGGGCACATTTTAACTCACTTGATCCTCATGGCCACTGTAAAAGGCACGTACTATAATTATTCTCCTTTCTCAGATGAGGAAACTGAGGCCTAAAGCAATTAAATAGCATGTCTATATGTCCACAGCTGGAGAGTAGGGAGGCTTGGATATGAATTCCCCACACCCCATACCCAGGCTGGACACAAAGTCACATGACTGAAGTTGAACTGTGTCAAGTCCACGGTCCTCTCTGGGGTGTGAAACAAGGCTTCTGGACTCCCAAAGGGCTTTTCAATAACATTCCAATCTCTATCATTATTAGAATAATTACCATCAATAACAGCTAACAACTATTACATGTCTCCTGAGTGCTAAGAATTTCCTCTGCATTTTGAATCTCTCAACAACCCTAGAAGTTAATGACTCACTTAACCCCATTTTACGGGTGAAGAGATTGAGCTCAGCAGTGGAGCTGGGATTTGGCCCCTGTGCCACTACCCCCCATGAGTCCTTGGAGCACCTCAGTTTAGCAAGGACTTTCACACCTTCATCTCTTTGGACGTCACAGTCATGCCCTGAAGTCCATTCTCCTCCTCTCGTTCCCATTTTGCTGACAAGAATGTTGAGGGGCAGTGCCCTGCTCGAGGCCATAAACAGCTCTTTCCAACCAATCTGCCTGCCTCACCTCCCCCAGCAGCATCCAGGATGTCACAGCTGGAAGGGACCCGATTTATAGTGCAGGAAGGAGCAAGTCAAGGCCTCTGGGGTGTGGGGCAGAGTTCTTAGGCAGTTGCCCAGAAATCCTGTTTACTGGCAGGACCGGAGACATACCAGACCAGGAAGGAGGCAGGCCCGGGAGACAGCCCATGTGTGCATCTTCAAAGCCTTGCCCATCCTCAGGACTCCCCAAGGGGCAGCAAGCTGTCACTTCCATGGAACGTCCCCCTGCCTGACCGCACTGACTCAGGCTGGCCTCTCCACCCCTGCGCTTTCCTGAGACCTGTCTGCCTCCCCACCCAGACAGCCCCCTATCTGGGCTTCGGCAGCTCATTCATTCACTCAGCAAACCACTCTTAAGTGGCAGCTACTGTTTTATGCAAAGGGGATAGATACATTCATGAATAAACAGTGATCCCTGCTCTATAGTGTTAATATTCTGGGGTGGAGAAAATATGGTAAATACAAAACACACTAAGTAAAATAGATAGCATGTTTGCTATGTTTGGAGAGGCTAACCAACAGGAACCTAGTTTATAGCACAATGTTATGTGCCAGCCTGGATGGCATAGGGGGGTCAGTGGTGTTGGGGGAGAATGGATACATATTTATGTATGGCTGAGTCCCTTTGCTTTTCATCTGAAACTATCTTAACATTGTTAATCAGCTATACCTCAGTACAAATGTTTTGGTGTTAAAAAAAATTAATAAATTAAATTAAAGAATATATAGATGTAACATGTTTGGTAGTTATAAGGACCATGGCAAAATAAAAAAGAGAGCAAGGCAAGTGGTTTGGGAGTGGAGAGAGAGGGTCATGGTGTTAAAGAAGGCAGGCCTCACCAAGAAGGTGACATCTGAACAGAGACCTGAACCAGGCAACACCTGGAGGAAGTGTTCCAGGTGTTCCAGGCAGTGGAGCACTGTCCACAGCATGTGCAAGGGTCCTGAGGCGGAGTGTTTGCGTATAAGGCAAGAGGCCAGTGTGGCTGGAGAGGAGTCAGTGAGGGGAGAGGGTAGGAGTTAGGACAGAGGGGTGAGAGGGTAGGAGAGGGAACAGATTACCCGGGGTGGTAGGTCATTGTATATGTTCAGCTTTTGCTCTGAGAGAGCTGGGAGCCAAGCGAGGGTTTTGAGCAGGGGTGAGGGCTGGGGTGAAAAGGATCTCATTTGTGCTTTATAGGACTTGTCTGGCTGTTTTGTCGAGGGCACATGGCAGAGGGGAAAGGAAGGAACCAGGATGCTCGCGAGGAGACCGTTGCAGTAATCCTGGCAAGAAATGAAGGTGACTTGTCCAGATTGGTAGCACTATTCCAGTTACCACTGCTACAAAACAAACTCCCCCCAAACTGCTTAAAGCAACTACTATTTTCTGATACTTATGAATTCAGAGCTGGTGTGGTAGGGATAGTTTGTCTCTGCGAAGTGGTATCTTGAGCCTCAACTGGGTAGACTCAGAGATCAATAGGAATTAATAACTGAGGGCTGGAATCATCTGGAGGTCCCTGGACTGGAATGACTTGAAGACCAGGACTGCCAGCAGGAATACCTGCATGTGACCTCCCACGTGGCCTGGGCTTCCTCACAGTATGGCGGTCTCAGAGCATTTGGACTTCTTACTCAACAGCTCAGAGTGTTCCAGAAAACAAGCTGAAGCTGCCTTGCCTTTCATGACCTAGCCTCCGCAGTCACATAGAGTCACTTCTGCCATGATCTATTGTTTAAAGCAGTCACAAACCCACCCAGACTCAAGAAGAAAGGACGTGGACCCAACCTCTCAATGGGGCCATGTGTTAAAACCATCATGAACACTTAGCATCTGCATGCAGATTGACAGTTTCTTTCATTGGCTGATGCAGGAGGCACAGGGGAGAGCCATATCAAAAGTGGTCTTGCTCACTGAGGGCTCATAGCCCTGTGACCAAAACAGTCACCTCTCAGGGGTAGAGGCAGCCAGAGGAACTCCAGTCCAGCTTGGCAAAGCCTCCAGGGCAGGCTTCCTGGAGGATGCAATGATGAGGTGAGTCTTAAAAAGTGAGAGGATCAACCAAGAGAAATGAGAGCAGGCATCCCAGGACAGGGGGAATTAAGGATGCTCACATTGAGAGGCAGGAGCGTGAATGTTTGAGAGATGGAGTCTAGGTTTGAGTTCCCAGTTGCCATTCCTAATTGGTGACATTGGGCAGAACACCTTGCCTCTCTGAGCCTCCGTTTATTGTAAAATATGTGTGATAATAATTGCGCTATCTTCAAGGGAGAAAATGCAGCAAGGAGCCTTCTAGATGGGAAAAAAAAAACCAACCCTCAAACTGTCAGCTGTGACTGGGAAGCCACAGGTAGAAGTGAGCAGCTTAGGCTCTCCGAGGATCAGAAGAGGAAATGGGCAGGATTTGCCCAGTGCCACCCAGCGTCCAAGAGGAGGGCATGGACCACACCCCCACAGCCTGACCTATGACCCCTCCCTGTCTGCTCTTACTCCTCACCTCCCCCCCACCCCACAAGTTCACTTGAGACAGGAGGTGTCACTTCTTCCCTGTATGTGCCCCATCCAAGAAATCTTGTGAGGCCTCCAAAGGGGATCACCTGATCTAGAGGTGATGCCTTGAAGAGGGGGGTGACTGCTGGCCTGGTAAGGGCTCCCTCCTGCTGCCTTCTCTGCATCCCCATCCAGCAGGAATTCCTCAGTCCAGCACAGAGTTCCGGCAGATTTTTATGGGCCAGCCGCAACGGACAAATGGAGAAGAAAAGCTTCCCCCTGGAGCTCTGCTCAGCTCTCAAAATGTGATTTCCGCTCTGCTGGAAGGAGCCTGGGCTGCTTTAACCCCCTGTAGGAGGGGACCACAGGGTCTAATTCAAGATCCTCCTAGCTGACTGCCCTGCCTGCCCACCCCACTGGCTCCCTCCCTTCCTCAGTGGCTCTTAATCTGGCCTCCACCCTGCCCTGGGGTTCAGCTTCCTCTCCTCCCTTTGCAGAACTGCCTCAAAAACCCCAGACCCCATTTAGGATCATCCGCAAAGCATCCACTTGCCATGAGCAAACCACATGCCAGCATCTTGTAAACACAGGCTCATGAGAAGTCTGGAGTGAGGTGGTTGAGTACATGGGTTTTGGATGTGAACAGAAATGGGTTTAAGATCAAGCTGTGCCTGTTCTAGTTTGCAAGATCTTGGACTAAGTCCCTTCACCTTGCTAGGTCAGAGCTTCCTCATCTGGAAAATGGGCTTCATAATAGGATCTGTCTCATAGGAGTGTTGTGAGGAATCAATGAGATCAGACATGTAAAGGGTTTAGCATATAGCCTTCAATAAATGATGGCTTCCCTAGTGGCTCAGACGGTAAAGTGTCTGCCTGCAGTGTGGGAGACCTGGATTTGATCCTTCAGTTGGGAAGATCCCCTGGAGAAGGAAATGGCAACCCACTCCAGTACTCTTGCCTAGAAAATTCCGTGGACTGAGGAGCCTGGTAGACTACAGTCCATGGGATCGCAAAGAGTCGGACACGACTGAGCGACTTCACTTCTTCAGTAAATGATAGTTGTTAATATGACTACCTCCTCCCCTCCACAAACCCGACAGGGTAGGTATCATTACCCACATTTGACCACATGACAAAATCAAGGCTCTTGGGACTCGTCTTCGCTTGCTCAGTGCCTTGCTTTTTACAATCATCAATCAGGACTGCAAACCCTGAACTTGTTAAATAATACAGTTGATCCTTATTATTTGGAGATTCCATATTTGTGAATTGGCCTGCTCCCTAAAATTTATTTGTAACACCAAAATGAATACTTTCTAGTGGTTTCATGGTCATTCATGGACGTGTGCAGAGTGAAGAAAAATTTGAGTCACCAACACCCACCCACTTTTCCAGCTAAAGTGGATCATACTAACTCTGCCTTCTCGTCTCCACTCTCATTCTGTAAACAAGTGTCTTGCTTGGGTGTCCCACTCTTTGTACGTTTTCATGCTTTTTGTTGGTGATTTCTCTGTTTAAAATGATCTCAAGCATGGTGCTGAAGTGCTGTCTGATATCACCAAGCTCAAGAGGGCTGTGAAGTGTCTTACAGAGAAAACAATATATGTTAGACAAGCTCTGTTCAAGTGTGAATTATAATGCTGTTGTCCATAATTTTAATGTGAATGAATCAACAGTATACATTAGATAGCGCATGCGTACATGCTCAGTCATGTCCAATTCTTTGTGACCCTGTGGACTATAGCCCACCAGGCTCCTCTGTCCGTGGAATTTTCCAAGCAAGAATACTGAAGTGGGTTGCCATTTTCTTCTCCAGGGGATCTTCCCAGTGCAGGGATCAAACCCGAGTCTCCTGTGTCTCCTGCATTGCAGGCAGATTCTTTACTGCTTGAGCCATCAGGGGGAAGCATCGTATATAATAGATAAGGCTTCATTATCTAATGTAAAGCACACCTAAAACAAGGCTATGTATTGATCAGTTGATGAAAATGTGACTAGAGTCTCACAGCAGACTACCTCTATATGTTTCCCTAGGAGTGATGTGTTCTGTATTTGCTAATTCAGTGTTGGTACTAACTTTACAGACTATAATTACAGCAAATAATAAAAAAATCAATTAAATTTTCAGTGGTTTGGTACTTTCAGGTGTGAAGATAATACTTAGGAGGCATTGCAGTGAGCTGCAGTGACAATTAGCATTGCTATGGGACAAATCACCCTACAAGTTAGCGTCTTAAAATACCCATTTTCTTATGTTCACAGAGTCTATGGTTCAGGATTCATAATAATCAACACAGCAGGGAATGCTTGCCGTTGCTCCCTGATATCTGAGGCTTCAACTGGGAAGACCCAAAAGTAGGGGTGAGGGAAGAGGGAGGCTCAAGAGGGAGGGGATATACATATAGCTATAACTGATCTGCATTGTTATACTGCAGAAACCAACACGACGTTTAAAGCAATTATCCTCCAATTAAAAAAAAAAAAGTGAAGATATTTCAACAGCTAGGGACGGAATCATACGAAGGCATTTTCATTCACCGATCTGTCCCCTGGGCTGGGAGGATGGGAAAAATAGTATAACCGATTACAAGCACCATCATGTGGCCTGGGCTTCCTCACAGCATGGCAGTCTCGGGAATTTGAACCTGTCACATGGCAACTCTGAGCTCTAAGTAAAGAGGGCTCCAGTGAACAAGGCAGACGATGCGTCACCTTTAAGACCCTGGTTCAGAAGTCACAGAGGGTCACTTCTGTCTAATTCAACTGGTCAGGACCTTCCCTGGTGGTCCAATTGTTAAGAATCCACCTGCCAATGCAGGGGACACTGATTTGATCCCACTTGCTGCAGGGCAACTAGGGCTATGTGACGCAACTACTGAGTCCTCTCGCCTAGAGCCTGTGCTCTATGGCAAGAGAAACCGCCTTAATGAGAAGCTTGAGCATCACAACAAAGAACAGCCACCCCACCCCACCTCTCCCACCACTCCCCCCCCTCAACCCCAATTAATGCAACTAGAGAAAGACTTCCCTGACAACTCAGCTGGTAAAGAATCTGCCTGCAATGCAGGAGACACCGGTTTGATTCCTGGGTCGGGAAGATCCCCTGGAGAAGGAATAGGCTACCCACTCCAGGATTCTGGCCTGGAGAATCCCATGGACTGTACAGTCCATGGGGTTGCAAAGAGTCGGACACGACTGAGTGACTTTCACTTCAGAGAAAGCCTCAGAGAAGGCAATGGCACCCCACTCCAGTACTCTTGCCTGGAAAATCCCATGGATGGAGGAGTCTGGTAGGCTACAGTCCATGGGGTCGCTAAGAGTTGGACATGACTGAGCGACTTCACTTTCACTTTTCACTTTCATGCATTGGAGAAGGAAATGGCAACCCACTCCAGTGTTCTTGCCTGGAGAATCCCAGGGATGGAGGAGCCTGGTGGGCTGGCATCTATGGGGTCGCACAGAGTCGGACACGACTGAAGTGACTTAGCAGCAGCAGCAGCAGAGAGCCTGCATGCAGCAACGAAGACCCAGCACAGCCAACAATAAATAAATAATTTTTAAAGCTCAACTGATCAAGCAGCCACCAACCTGTCCAGAGTCAAGGAGAGGGGACATAGCCCCTAGCTCTTGATAGAAAGAGTTGGGGGAAAGGTATGTTTTCAAACCACCACAGCCATTAACACCAACTTAATAAAATTAGAGACCCAGGTCCAGATCTTTGACTCTCCCCTTCTCCTAGTTGTGCAATTGTGGGCAAGTTCCTTAACCCCCTCTTAACCCCTCATTTCTCTTTCTGTTACATGATGGTAATTACAGGTCCCCACTTCTAGGATGGTGAGGATGAAATGAGACAGTGGATACGAGACTGCTATTCAGTGCCTGACACACGGTGCAGCATAGATGGTGGCAGTATGAACATTATTCTTATGAGACCTGGATGGACTGATAACAGCTTATATCTGACTGCATGGAAGAAAAATCCAATAGAGTAGCTTCACCAAATAGGAGTTTTGTTTTGTCTTTTTTTTTCCTCCCCAAGAGATTAGGAACTACTGTGGCTGCTCAAGGAAATTATCCAGGACCCAGCTATTGTGGCTTTCCACTCTGCCATCCTCATCAGGTGACCTTTGTCCTCATGGCAGTAAGTTAGCTGCTACACCTCCAGGAACTGCATCTCCATTCCAAGCAGGAAGCAGGTGAAGGGCAAAGGACAAAAACTCCTTAGGAGACTGTCATTTCACTTAAGGAAGTAGGCCCTCCCTGGGAAATTCTGTTTTCATCTCATGGGCCAGAATGAGGCACATGGCCACCCCTATCTGCAGTGAAACCTGAGAAGGGGATTATTAACAGGGAGCCCATTGCCACCCTAGACAAACTGAGGTTCTGTTGCTAGGGAGGGCGTAGATATTGTGTAAGCAGATAGAGAAGTCTACATGCCAATCCAGGAGGATGACTCACAAATGTACCTGTTGTGCCAGCATCACCACTGACAACTGAGGTTAGACGGAAATACAACTTCATCATGAGCGAGTGAGTGAGTGAAAGTCCCTCAGTTCAGTTCAGTCACTCAGTCGTGTCCAACTCTTTGCGACCCCATGAATTGCAGCATGCCAGGCCTCCCTGTCCATCACCAACTCCCGGAGTTCACTCAGATTCATGTCCATTGAGTCAGTGATGCCATCCAGCCATCTCATCCTCTGTCGTCTCCTTCTCCTCCTGCCCCCAATCCCTCCCAGCATCATGGTCTTTCCCAATGAGTCCACTCTTCGCATGAGGTGGCCAAAGTACTGGAGTTTCAGCTTTAGCATCATTCCTTTCAAAGAAATCCCAGGGTTGATCTCCTTCAGAATGGACTGGTTGGATCTCCTTGCAGTCCAAGGGACTCTCAAGAGTCTTCTCCAATACCACAGTTCAAAAGCATCAGTTCTTCGGTGCTCAGCCTTCTTCACAGTCCAACTCTCACATCCATACATGACTACTGGAAAAACCATAGCCTTGACTAGACGGACCTTAGTTGGCAAAGTAATGTCTCTACTTTTTAATATGCTGCCTAGGTTGGTCATAACTTTTCTTCCAAGGAGTAAACTTCTTTTAATTTCATGGCTGCAGTCACCATCTGCAGTAATTTTGGAGCCCAAAAAAATAAAGTCTTACACATTTCCACTGTTTCCCCATCAATTTCCCATGAAGTGATGGGACCAGATGCCATGATCTTTGTTTTCTGAATGTTGAGCTTTAAGCCAACTTTTTCACTCTCCTCTTTCACTTTCATCAAGAGGCTTTTTAGCTCCTCTTCACTTTCTGCCATAAGGGTGATGTCATCTAAAGTCCCTCAGTCGTGTCCAACTCCTTATGATCCCATAGACTATGCAGTTCATGGAATTCTCCAGGGCAGAATACTGGAGTGGGTATCCTTTCCCTTCTCCAGGAGATCTTCCCAACCCAGGGATAGAACCCAGGTCTCCCACATTGCAGGCGGATTCTTTACCAGCTGGGCCACAAGGGAAGCCCACAGCTTCATCATAGGGCTCCCTTATTTAAGGTAACTGAGACGCTGTAACCTGGATCCAGGCCACCTCCCTCAGAAAGCCTTTCCACTCAGCACAAGGTCTCTGATTTTACTATTCTCTGAAATCCTGTTGTCTGGTCTGGGCTACCAAACCTGGAGCTGGGGATAGGTAATCTGTCTATGCCAGAGTTCTCAGGGACCCACTCCCCAAATTGCACCCCCTCCACCATGCAGAGTACAAAGCAGAGTAGAGCTGTCCACAGGCACAGTCAGCAGCTGAGCTGGGAATGAGGTGTCTGCCCCTGACACTCAGTCTCGAGGATTTTTAACAGGACTCTGACTTTTCAAAGGACTCCTTCAATGGTGGTTTCATTTAGCAAGTTTTGAACTTCTGTATCATCTTAGTGTGGAGAAGGAAATGGCAACCCGCTCCAGTGTGTCACCTGGCACTGGTATGAGTGCCAGCCTGAGCCAGGTGGGTATCTGGGAAGGCTAAATTACTTAGTACTTTCTTCAGTTTGATGGCCTCTAAACATGAGACTGATACTCCTTTGGAGTGCTGGAGCTGAAGGCAAACAGCCATAGCAGGAGCAAGCTCCTCTCGATTAGTGAGCAATTTCACCTTGGCCTCAAATTTGCATCCTCTACCCCACAAAATCAGAACACTGCAGTGAAAAGGCCTTTTCTCCCTGGGGTGGAGTTTTGTGAGCATCTGAGTTTAAAATACCCTAAAGTGGGTCTCTTCCCTCCTCATCCCGGTCATAAACAATTTATCAAAGAATTCCTGTTACTCCCTAACTGTATGACCTTAGGCAAGCTACTTAAATCTCTCTGCTCCTTACTCTACTCATCTGTTAAATGGGAATATTAGCAGTACTTAGCTCATGGCACTGTTCTGAGGATTAATTGAGAAGATGCCTACAAATGTTTATAAGAGTGCCTGGCAAATAGTAATCCTTCAATAATAGTATTCTTCCTAATTTCATTGCTCCTTCCCTGATGAAAGTGCTTGGAAACACATTCCCACCCCCCCCCCCCCGCAACATTCTATACTTCTAATGATGTTTTGGTGTCCTGTAGAGAGTGGGGCTCTGGGAAAATGCCCAGAATCCCTTTCTTAACCCAACTCTGCCTGGTAACCAGCAGGCAGCTGCTCACTTCCCCTCACCCTTATCTAATGTACTTTCAAGAAAGAATGGGATACCCACTCATACCAAGATAACTGTCATTGACAACAGCTGGAGAAACGTCCTCTACAGTCTTTACTGAGTGTCTGTGTCGGGTGGGGTGGGGGGAGTTTTGCGGGGGGAGAGTCTGAGATCAAATAAACCTAGAAAATGAAGACTGAAAAGAACCCTACGGATGCTATTTGTGCAGGAAACCTTGGGGATTTTAATAGGCTAATATCTGCCACTCTCTAGAAGGAAGAGGCAAAATGCAGCTTCCCAGACTTTTTCTTATCATGAAACTCTGGGCATCTTCCAGAACAAGAGTTCCCAGGAATTCACTCTTAAAAATAATGGCCTGGAGGGACCTCAGTGGGACTGAGCTCTTGTGACGGAATCAAAGATGCCAGCTCCTCACCGCAGGAACCACATGGGGTCAATGGTGCTTTCTTATTAAATAGAGCAACAAAACAAAGCAAAACCTGGCATCTTTATGGAATGACAATTTAAGTGTTTATTCGACAGATATTTCTGGATACATATTATGTGCAGGGTACTGCCATAGGTCTTGATCTTGCTCTCTAAGAATTTCAATGGGATGATGCAAGTGGGGAAAATTGCTATCAGGCCAAATTCTGCTTCCACAACTTACTGGTTGTGTGACCTTGAGAAAACCTCTTTCAAGGATTAAATGATGATAACAGCTAACACTTACGCCAAGTGCCAGGACTGTTACAATTTTGAGTCATTTAATCCTTACAAATAACCCTCTACAGGCAGGCTCTCTTAGAGTCCATGATTCACATACGAGGAAACTGAGGCATAGAGAGATTTGGTAAATTTTTCAAGATCACAGGGAGCGTAAGTGGCAGAGCTGAATACAGGCAGGCTCCAAGTCTCAAATTTAACCATGTGGCACTGCAGCATCTCCAGAGGTAACCTCTATGGAGGCACCACTAGAGAGTTCCAGCATCTATTATTCCTTTCTTCTATAGGAAAAGAAACCCAGCAATGAAGACTACATTCCTTAGTCTCCTTTTCAGGAAAGTACCTTCAAAGGGCAAGGTCTGGCCAATGGGACATGAGCAGAAGTGAAGTTGTAACTCCCAGACAAGTGTCCTCAACAGATGAAGTGTTCCCTTCCTTCTTCTGATTCATTCTCCTTTTGCCTTCTTCACAGACAGCATGGCTCCAGCAGCCGTGCCGGTACATGAGACGACCTAGGAAGTGGAAGTCACAGACGGTGGAGCAAAAAGATGAGCAGAGCCTGGGTCCTTGATACCATCTGCTTCAGTGAATTAATGTTACATAGCAAAATACCCTAACCTTAGGGGCTTACGACATCAGTGATTATTTATTATCTTTATATCTCTTTTTTTGTTATTTTTCACAGTTCTTGTAGGTTGGGAATCCAGGATCCACATCAAGGGAGATTCAGTCACACGGCTCCAAGTTGGTGCTGGCTGTAGTGTGGGGGCCTCTGTTCCTCTCTAAATGTGTCTCTCCATAGGACAACTTAAATGTCCCATGATTGGTGGTTGCCATCCTCACAGTTAGTGATTCAAGAGAACAAGGCAGAAACTAAGTACAGGCAGACCTTGCTTTATTGCACCTGATTTTATTGCACTTCATAGATAACATATTTTTCATGAATTGAAGGTTTATGGCAACCCTTCCTCAAGCAAGTCTATCGGAGCCATTTTCCTAAAAGCCTTATTTCTAAACTAAGATATGTTCTAGACATACTGCTATTGAACACTTAATAGACTACAATATAGTATAAACATGACTTTAATCTGCATTGGGAAATCAAAAAATTTGTGTGATTCACCTTTTTTTGCAATACTTATTTTATTGATGTGGTCTGGAATGGAATCCTCAGTATCTCCAGGTCTGCCTATATCTTTATCACCTCGATTCAGAGACAACTTGCTGTCATTTCTGCCATAAAAGTCAGATCTGATTCAATGAGGGGAGGTGTCTACACAAGGGCATGACAGGGAACAAGGATCATTGGAAGCTATATACACTATAGAATGTCAGACCAGCCCTACCTGCAAACACCTTGAATGCGAAAGAGAAATACACTTCTATTTTGCCTAGCTGAAATTAAGATTGTGATTAATATATCTATGAGTTCTTGGCACAAAGTAGGTCCTCACTGGGCTTCCCTGGTGGTGCAGATGGTAAAGAATTCACTTGCAATGCAGGAAACCTGGGTTCGATCCCTGGGTTGGGAAGATCCCCTGGAGAAGGGAATGGCTATCCACTCCGGTATTCTTGCCTGGAGAATTCCATGGTCAGAGGAGGCTGATGGGCTATAGTCCATGGGGTCACAAAAAGTTGGACACGACTGAGCAACTAACACTATCACTTTCAATTTTCAGGCTCTCATTAAATGCTAAATACCATTAATCTTTCTTCCAAGTAGATTGAGTTGTAGGATTTTGTCCTTGTTTGTGTGTCCCCTTGTTTGCACACAAACACTTGTACCACCACCATCAAGGTCAAGGTTTGGTACAAAGTAGGTTTAGGAGGCTGTGTATTAGCCTTTTAACTCATTCATTCATTCATACAATAAGCATTCACTATTACCCACAATGTCCGGGCTCTGGCCTAAGATTCTGGGGTAATTTCCCTGCCCGGAGAACTCATAGTCTAGTGGGAGAGGCAAGCACAGTGAGACAGAAAACAATCCACTTCTCTGTCATCAGAGAAATTCAGATTAAGACAGCAAGTAGGATAATTCCAAGTGCCAGGGATGACATGGGGGAAAGTGGTCCCTTGTGCCCTGCTGGGCATGTGGACGGCAGCAGCCATCCTAGACTTCGGTCAGACAGCACTTAGGCTATGTGTAATCTCTCCATGTCCAGAATCCTCCCCCTGGGTGTACAGGCCAGAGAAACACGCACAGGAGTCCAGGAGAGCCATGCACCAAGTTTGTCATAGCTTTGTTTGGGGAGGTGGGAAGTGGAGTTAGCCAAAGTGCCCATTAGTCAGAGAGTGGAGAAAGGAGGCATGGTGGACACATGCACGCCACAAACACTAAGCAGTAGGAAGAAGCAACGGAGAAGGCAATGGCAGCCCACTCCAGTGTTCTTTCCCAGAGAATCCCAGGGACGGCGGAGCCTGGTGGGCTGCCGTCTATGGGGTTGCACAGAGTCGGACACGACCGAAGCGACTTAGCAGCAGCAGCAACCCACATATTCAATGACATGCATCAAAAACATTAGAGTAAAAACAGGATACTGCTGCTGCTAAGTCGCTTCAGTCGTGTCCGACCCTGTGCAACCCCATAGATGGCAGCCCACCAGGCTCCGCCGTCCCTGGGATTCTCCAGGCAAGAACACTGGAGTGGGTTGCCATTTCCTTTTCCAATGTATGAAAGTGAAAAGTGAAAGTGAAGTCACTGAGTTGTGTCCGACTCTCAGCGACCCCATGGACTGCAGCCTACCAGGCTCCTCCATCCATGGGATTTTCCAGGCAAGAGTACTGGAGTGAGGTGCCATTGCCTTCTCCAAAATACAGAATATCCAACACAATATTAGAGAAGGATGCTGGAGGACCGACACCTCCCGACTTGGAGACTTACAATAAAGCTACAGTAATCAAGACAGTGTGGAGCACAGATATTCTCTTCAACCAATGGTGCTAGAACAATAGACATCAACATGCAGGAAGATGAATCTAGGCACAGACCTTTCACCTCTCGCAAAAATTAACTCAGAATAGACCCTAGGCCGAAATGTAAAACACAAAACTAAAATTTCTGGAATGTAACAGAGGAGAAAACTTAGATGACATCAGGTATGGTAATGGCTTTTTAGATACGGCACAATCCATGTAAGAAATAATTGAGAAGCTAGTCATCACTAAGATTATAAACTTTGGGGGAAAAAAAGATTATAAACTTCTGCTATGCAAAAGACAATGTCATGAGACAAACGACAAACGACAGACTGGGAGAAAATATTTTGCAAAAGACACATCTGATAAAGGACTGTTACCCAAAATAATACAAAGAACTCAAAACTCCACAATAAGAAAGCAACCCTATTAAAAAATGAGCCAAAGACCTTAACAGACACCTCACCGAAGAAGATGTACAGATGGCAAATAAGCATACGAAAAGATGCTTTCCATCATTCATCATAAGGGAATGTAAATTAAAATGACATATCACTGCACACTTATGAGAATGGCAAAAACCTGGAACACTGACTACACCAAATGCTGATGAGAATGTGGAACAATAGGAACTCTCATCTACTTCTGGTGGGAATGCAAAATACTACAACCACTTTGGAAGACAATTTGGCAGTTTCTCATAAAATTAACCATACTCTTATCATACGATCCAGCAGTTGCTCTCCTTGGTATTTACCCAAAGGAAGTGAACATTCATATCCACCCAAAACCTGCACACAGATGCTTATAGCAACCTGATTGTTAATTGCAAAACCCTGGCAGCAACCAAGATATCCTTCAGCAGGTAATTGGATAAATAAATTATGGTACATCTAGACAATGGAATATTATTCAATGCTTCAACTAATGAGCTATCAAGCCATGAAACGATATGGAGGAACACTAAGTACATTCTGTTAAGTGAAAGAAGTAGGTCTGAAAAGGCTACATACTATCTAATTCCAACTACATGACATTCTGCTAAAGTTTAAAACTATGGAGACAATAAAAAGATCAGTGGTTCCAGGAACTGTGGGTAGATGAACAAGCAGAACACAGAGGAATGTTAGGGTAGCAAAAATACTCCGTATGCTACTATAATCATGGATATGGGTCAGCATACGTTTATCCAAAGCCATAGAATGTACAACACCAAGAGGGAAACTAAGGTAAACTATGGACTCTGGGTGACCATGATATGTCAATGGAGGTTTAACAACTGTAACAGATGTACCACACTCGTGGGAAGTGTCGACGACAGGGAGGCTATCCACTTGTGGGGACAAGAAGTCTATGGGAAATCTCTGAATTTCTCAAGTTTGTTTAAAGCTAAAATTGCCCTTAAAAAATTGTCTTTAAAAATATAGAGTGGGGACTTTCCTGGTATGTGTGCTTAGTCGTTCAGTCGTGTCCAACTCTTTGAGACCCAGGCTCCTCTTGCAGCCACCAGGCTCCTCTATCCATGGGATTCTCTAGGCAAGAACACTGGGGTGGGTAGCCATTCTCTTCTCCAGGAGACCTTCCAGACCCAGGGATCGAACCTGGGTCTTCTGCATTGCAGGCAGCTTCTTTACTGTCTGGTCCAGTTGTTAAGAATCCACCTGTCAATGCAGGAGACATAGGTTCAATCCCTGGTCCAGAAGATTCCACATGTCGTGGAGCAACTAAGCCAGTGCACCACAACTACTGAAACCCACACACCCTAGAACCTGTGCTCTGCAACTAGAGAAGTCCCGGCTCACCACCACTGGAGAAAGCCTGTGTGCAGCAATGAAGACCCAGTGCAGCCAAAAATAAATAAATGTATTAAAAGAAAAAAAATTTTAAATAGGGTGGTTGCCATGTAGGGGGATTCCCTGATAGCTCAGTTGGTAAAGAATCTTCCTGCAATGCAGGAGACCCCAGTTCGATTGCTGGGTTGGGAAGATCTGCTAGAGAAGGGCTAGGCTACCCACTCTAGTATTCTTGGGCTTCCCTTGTGGTTCAGCTGGTAAAGAATCCATCTGTAATGCAGGAGACCTGGGTTCGATCCCTGAGTTGGGAAGATCCCCTGGAGAAAGGAATAGCTACCCACTCCAGTACTCTGGCCTGGAGAATTCCATGGACTGTATAGTTCATGGGATCACAAAGAGTCGGACACCACTGAGCCATGTAGGGAGAGGGAGGGGGAGTGGGGAATCAGGGAGAGAAGTCAAAACATGGTATATCAACACAGGACTTTGCATCAAGGTGGAGAAGAAGCCACCAAGAGGGCTCCACTGAGAGGCTCCACTGAACTTTGATACAGCAGTAGAGCTGCCTGGTCAGACCCAAAGGGGTGGGCACTCCAAAAGAAGAGGTCACACGGGTAAAGCTGGGGCTGCACAGTGTTTCAGATGACTGAAGTTAGGGTGCCGTGGTTGGGAAGGCAGGGGCCATCTGTGGTCCTCTCAGCCTGGAAGACCCTCCTCCTCTAACCTGGCAGACCTCAGCCCTCACACGCCTCTGGGATGCCTGAGAGGCCGTGTGGTCGAGGAAGACTGAGCTGAGCTCCTCGGCTGGGCCCTGTGTGACGTTGTTTAGTCGCTCAGTTGTGTCCTACTCTTTGTGATTCCATGGACTCTACCTGCCAGACTCCTCTGTCCAGGGGATTTTCCAGGCAAGAATAGTGGAGTGGGTTTCTCCAGAGGATCTTCTTGACCCAGAGATAAAAGCAGAGTCTCCTGCTTGGCAGGTGGATTCTTTACCGCTCTGCCACCTTGGCAAGATCCGTTTCCCCTCTTGGAACTTCAGTTTCTTCATCTGTAATGTAGGAATAACAATACCTACCTCAGAAGGTTGTGATGGGCAAAGTACAAAATATAAAGTCCTTGCTGTAAGAAGCTTTCAGTAAGTCTCCTACATACAAACCTTCAAGTTGCAAACTTCCAAAGATGCAAACGTGCATTCCATCAACATCAGGCGTGAGTGAAACTGCAGCTTGCCCTCTGTCTCCTATTCTTGACAATCCTTCAGCTCTACCGTCTCCCACCTCCTCTCCCTCCCCAGTAACTCTTCTTGCCATTCACTCGACGCCAGCCTCTGTATGCCAGCTGTTGTACCATACTGCTGTACTTTTCAAGGTACTGTACTGTAAGATTAAAAATATTTTATTTATTTTTTAAAGTATTATTTGTGTGGAAATTATTATAAACCTATTAAAGTACAGTACTATATATCCAATTGTGTCAGTCAGGTACCTCAGCTAACTTTGTTGGACTTACGAACAAATTGGACTTTTGACCACCCTCTCGGGCTGGAACTCATTCGTATGCAGAGGACTTATCTTCCTGATGAAGATAGACAGCTGACAGACAGGTCATTATGCGGTGTGTTCGCCGCTGTATTCCCAGTACCCAGAATCACGCCTGAAACAGAGTTGGTACTCAATTAATGTTTGTGGATGAACGAATAAGTGAATGAGTGAAAGACATGATAAATACTCTGGAAAAAAAATGAAAGAGGGGAAGGGGAGAGGGAGAGCCAGAGAGGTGCTGGCGGGTAGGGAAGGCCTACCTGAGGAGATGAGATTTGAGGGAAGATGGGGAGGAAGGAAGGGAACTAGCATTGGGAATATTTGGGGACAGTTGGCGCCTGGCGGAAGTGTGCTCCAGGGATAGCAAGAAGCCCCATGTGGCTGGAGCAGGTTGAGGAACAGAAGAGTGGAAGGGCTGAAAGCCTAGTGTGGGTGGGCTGAGAATGTGGCAGGAGCCCCCTCCACCTCTCAGGGAAAAGGCCTAAGAGAGTTCAGTCTGCTCAGTGACTTCCCAGGCAGAATGCTCCTTGGCAGGGTCCAGCCCCGACACGGCTAACGGCTAGCACCAACCACTGCTCTCGGGTGCTATGCATTCCGTGTGCCAGGCCCCAGCTTTACTGGCATCAACTCAGGGAACAACGACCAAAAGCTCTAGGAATGTGGAGGTGGTCGTTTACTTGCTCAGTCCTGTCCAACTCTTGCGACCCCCTGGACTGTAGCACGCCAGACTCTGTCCATGGAATCCTCCAGGTGAGAATACTGGAGTGGGTAGCCGTTTCCTTATCCAGGGGATCTTCCTGACCCAGGGATCGAACCCAGATCTTCTGCAGTGCAGGCAGATTCTTTACCGACTGAGCCATCGGGGAAGCCCTAGGAATAAGTACTATTATTACTCCTCCGTTTTCAAAGCAGGAAGCTGAGACTCCAACAGGCAGCTACCGTTGGGCCGGAACTGGGTCTCTCTGATGCCAGGCCCTGGCTTGCACCGTCCACATTGTCCTGCAATTCTTTGTTTACAGCTTGCCTTCCCCTCTGGGCTGCAGAAGGCCTTGAGTCTCATTCATGGTTTTATTTTACTCCCAGGGTCCCCTGTGTCAAAACCTGCCTGAGGAGCGAATGAATGAATGCGCCTTCCAAGGAAGCCCCCCTCCCCGCCTTCCGGGCCCAGTTCACGCCCTATTTGGCTCCTCCGGGTCTTGCTGGAAGGGGAGGGGGCTGGACAGAGGAATCTCAAGCTGCCTGAGGGTCCAGAGCAGAAGAGAGGGGGAGAAGGTGAGGGGGAAGCGAAAGTGAAGGGAGCGGGAGCCCCTGTGAGGAGGCGCAGACAGGGAAGGAAATCTCCCGGTAATAATTCATCGGCTCAGGAAGCAGCAGCCTGGCCTGGGGCTGCGTGTGGGGCTGGCCCTGCAGGGAGGGGGCCAAGCAGACTCCTTCTCCTCCTCTCCAAAGCCCAGCCTGGCTGGGGTCATGGTCAAATGAGGTGGGGGAAAGCCAGGTGTAGGAACAGACCTTTCCAAAGACCCTAGGGCCTGAAGACTTCAGGGACTGCTCTCCCAGAGGCCAGGGAAAACCTTCCAGTTCCCCGCCTCTCCCCCATTCTGGCCTGGGTCCGGAGAGCCAGGAAAGCACAGCATGGCAGAGCTGAGAGGCATCGTCCAGAGAACTGACGCCCAGAAGGAAGATGCAGCTTAAATGTACCTAGAGCTCCTCCGACTTCACTCCCTGGGCTCTCTCTGCTTCACAGGCTGCCATGTGGGCCAAAGAGAAAGTTATTGTCACGGCCAAGTGAATCCAGGTTAGGCCAGCCCCACAGAAGGGAGCTGGGAAAGGGACATGAGCAACCTGGGGACCCCAGCAACCATCATCATTTCAGTAATTCTTCCCAGAGCCTCTGAGGAAAAGGACATGTCAGAAATCTGGCTGAACAATCTAAGGTTTCCAGAAGGAAGGAAGGCAACAAGGGAAGATAGTTCCTCCCACCCCCTCTCTCTGTAAGCGCCTGTGTTTTGAGGGGGTGGTGTTGGCACTTCAAGCAGAAGGAAAGGGGAGGGTGTGGATTGGGAGCCAGGGCGTACAGGATGGGACTGTGGGGAGTGAGGGAGAGAAGCTCTCCTTGTATTGGGGGTGGAGACAGAACAGGGGTGAACATGAAGACAAGCAGGCTAGGGCGAGTGCTCTCATTCACCCTGAAGGACAGAGCTCTTCTCTTTCAGTCAGGGGCACTTCCCCACAACTTCAGCAGAAACAGTAACCATCAGTAAAGCACGCAGCCTTGTGTCTGGCACAACCATTTTGGTGGTAGAACCTCAACCAAAACGCCAACTCTGTGAAAGCCACGAATTTGTTTTGTTCACATTTCTCTTCTCACCTAAAACCATGCCTGGCATAGCCGGGACCCAGTAAGTATTTGTTGAATGAATAAATTAATGAATAGAGCTACTGGCGTTTGTGTGTTTCGTTTTCGTTTTCTCTCTCTCTCTCCCCCTCCCTTCTAAGTTTGTTGTCAGGGACGTGACACCACTGAGTCCTTATTTGGAAAGATTATTAGTGTTTCTCCGATTGTTCTCCGTGGACACCACCATCCTGTAGAGAATGCAGATTCCTGGATCTGCTGAATCAGATTGGGAGGAATCTGGGAATTTATCAAGTTAAAAGAACCCTCCCCCCTTCCCTTATTTGACAACACGTGAGTTGCAGCATCACAACAGCGGAATTTGAGGGCAGAAAAACCCGAGTTGGTTTCCCTGCAACCCTCTTTCCAAACAAGGAATTGAAGCCAAGAGAGAAGGGATCTGCCTGCAGTCTCCGGGCGATCTAGGCTGAAGATGAGTCTGGATCTGGGTACAGGCCATCCCACCCTCGCCGACCCCCACGTTTACCCAGCTCGCCAGCGGGGACCTGGAGCCTTCAGGGCGGGCCACCAGCTCGCGGGCCGCTTTCAATCTGGGGGACGGGGGCGGTGGGCGCCTAGCCATTGGCCGGGCGGCGGCGGGAGCCTCCCCATTGGCCGGGGCGGAGCCCCCCCGCCCCGGCCGGGGCGGCCTCCGGACTGGCCCCTCCCTCGGCTATAAGGCTGCGGCCGGAGGGGCCGTGGGAGCGCGCGGGAGCGCACTGCGGGGCGCGGCTGGCGCCGGGACGCTGCTCATCCAGGGACGAGGCCGGGTGCCCATGGCGTTCGCGCTGCTGCGCCCCGTCGGCGCGCACGTGCTGTACCCGGACGTGCGGCTGTTGAGCGAGGACGAGGAGAACCGGAGCGAGAGCGACGCCTCCGATCAGTCGTTCGGCTGCTGCGAGGGCCTGGAGGCGGCACGGCGCGGCCCGGGCCCCGGGGGCGGGCGGCGGGCGGCGGGCAGCGCGGGCCCGGTGGTGGTGGTGCGACAGCGGCAGGCGGCCAACGCGCGGGAGCGGGACCGCACGCAGAGCGTGAACACAGCCTTCACGGCGCTGCGCACGCTCATCCCCACCGAGCCGGTGGACCGCAAGCTGTCCAAGATCGAGACGCTGCGCCTGGCGTCCAGCTACATCGCACATCTGGCCAACGTGCTGCTGCTGGGCGACGCGGCCGACGACGGGCAGCCGTGCTTCCGAGCTGCCGGCAGTGCCAAGAGCGCGGTCTCCGCCGCCCCCGACGGCGGCCGCCAGCCACGCTCCATCTGCACCTTCTGCCTCAGCAACCAGCGCAAGGGGGTGAGTGCGCGCCGCGCTCCAGCATTGCGCCCGTGGGGTCAGGGAACCGGCCCCTTAGGTAGCAAGAGAGAGGCGGAGACCCCAGTGAAGACAGGGCGGAAGCAACACGGAGTCGTCGGGGGTGCGGCCCTCCAAGCCCAGGGTTTGGTGTGGAGCACAACAGCTCACAGTGTCCCCCAAACACAGGGTGCAGAGAAGCCCGGCGCTCAGGCGTGATTTAGAGGATGGAGATTGCTCATCCAGGGACACTCCCTCCAGCTAGAGGTGTGCTGGGAAGAGCGCATGGGGAGATCATAACAAAGGCATCGTTTATTGAGCTCTACCTATGTAGGGGCGTCTTCGTGGTCTTCTTTCTTTTTATCTTCGCAGGAACCCCCATCAGGCAGGTAGCTTTGCTGGTTTTATCACTAATGAGGATCTGAGGCTCAGGGGTGCCCTCATCACCCAGCTCGGAAGCCAGAATGCAGGCTCCGGGTCTGCTGGGTGTGTGTGCCCGGAACTGCCCTTTTTGTTAAAGGTTTGTCCTGCATCCTGAGACTGACACAGGGGCAGGAGGCTAGAAGGAAAGGGGACGCACACCCCCAGTCAAGAGCCCGAGGTACCCAGCTCATGAGCAGTAAGCATGAATGAGGGGGTCCCCTGAGGATACCCACCCCCTAAAGGGATGGAGTGTCCAGGAAAGGCACTGTTGAGTCATTGGGGCAGAGCTTGAGGTAGGCTTCCGTGGTCTGTCCTAGGTAAGGATGGGTACCAGGCTGGTAGGGACTGGGTAAGGGTGAGCAGCTGCACAGGTTGCTGAAGGGCACTTATGGCTGAAAGCTGGTTCTCCCCCTGCACCAGCCCCAAGGAGCCCCTTCACCCCTAGCCTTTCCCCTTCTGGCCTGGGCTTTTCTTAGCGTAAGGAGTCTTGTCTGTGTGACAGCTTTGCATCCTAGCAGCTTCCATTTACAGCTGCAGAAACTGAGGCTGAGAGAGTCCCTGACTGGCGCAATGCCTTTTAGAAAGTGACAGGACATTGGGAGCACAGGGAACTCTGCTCAGAATTCTGTAATAACTTAAACGGGAAAAGAATTTGAAAAATGATCGTTGTTCTTCAGTCGCTCAGTTGTGTCCGACTCTTTTCAACCCAACGGACTGCAGTGCGCCAGGCTTCCCTGTCCTTCACCAGCTCGCAGTTTGCTCAAGTTCATATCCATTGAGTTGGTGATGCTAACTGACCATTCGTCCTCTGTCGTCCTCTTCTCCTAAAAAAGGATAGATACATGTATATGTATAACTGAATCACTTTGCTGTACACCTGAAACTAACACAATGTTGTTAATTAACTCTAATATAAAATAAAAATTAAAAAAAAAAAGCATGGGAGATTGGAGTCAGGCCTCTGGGTCGCCCAGTCTTTGGTTCTCAAAGCTGCCCCCACTCCCCTCTTCACTCTGTTTAAGGAAAGCCCCTGTGTCCTAGCCTCAGACCACCCCCTTCCAGCTCATCAGACTCCCATTCTGGCCTCTCACCCTGATGGCTGCCTCCGTTTCCCTAAGTCAGTCTCAGTAGGCTCAGACTTGAACTCTCTTCAGGGTCCCTCTTACTCCCAGCTGTGGGCCCTTGTCTGTGCTCCTGGCTGGACTGAGAAGCTAGGGTGGGCCTGCGTGCAATCCAGCCTAGGCTGTGAAGGGCTGACTGGGCCCTCAGCGGTATTCCCTGACTGCCTTTCACCCATTCACTCAGTTCAGCAAACCTCAGCTACCTGACAGCCGCTTTTTGTTGGCTCTGAGAACACTCCCAGAGAAGCAGGTTGTAGGTGCCTGTGTACTGCAGTCGGGAACTCCCAGTGTGGTGTCAGGGCAGGGCCTGGAGGTGAAAAGAGGGATGCTATGGTCTGACGGGGGTGCACAAAGGGACTGTCACGGCCAGAGGAAGCCCCTGACCCAAGGGCTAAGTCCCTGACGATGCTGGAGGATGGAGGCAGGCAGGTTGAAGGGTAGGGGAAGGTGTTCTAGGAGCAAGGCACAGCGAGAGCTGGGGTCAGAAACCATGACCTAAAGAAAGGAAGACGTTGAAAGTGGCAACGCATGAAAGGGAGGCGAAGACAGGCCAGTGACAGCAGTGTCAACAGTCTTGATGAGCACTTCTCTCTTGTGCTAACCGCCCTCCATGTGTTACCATTAAAATCCCCCAGCAGTGACTTCACTGGAGGTCCAGTGGTTAAGATTCTGAGTTTCCAATGCAGGAAACACATGTTCCATCCCTGGTCGGGGAACTAGGATCCCACATGTTGCATGGTGCAGAAAATTTAAAAAAAGATAACCCCCAGTAGCTGGGGAAGAAGGTGCTCTGGTTATCCCTATCTGCTTAGAAATGGCATCACTGGTTCAGAGACATGGCCCATGAAGAAGCCAGGATTCAAACTCAGGCCTGCTCGATTGGGAAATAGGAAAGGTTAGTGTAGGAAGGCCTGGTAACAGCAGGCCTGGGGGAGAGGGTGTGTCCATCATGTGCCCACCCACACAGCAGGTAGCCTGGGGGCTTCTCTGCTGGTCTCACGGCCTCACCTGGATCTGGCTCCTTCCCTGGGATCTGTCTATAGGACCTAGAACCCAGCCAAATTTGGCTGCAGAAGCCATGCTCTCAAGTCCACAGACTCCTCTGGGAGTAGGCAGAAGGGGCGATCCTGGCCGGCTCTGGCTCTTCAAAGACTTGAGGACTCAACTGGAAGAAAACTGGCTGTCCTGGGGAGCCCATGGGAGCCTTCCAGAGAGCTCTAAAGCCCTGGACCCTATCCCTTCACTCCGAGCTACCACCTTGCCCCAAGCTGGCTGGTCAGGGGTTGGGGTCACCATGGAGATAGCTCCCTGCAGCATCTTGTTTAAAGAGGGGTTAGGTGTGGCCCTCTGTGGTAGAAAGCAAGGGGAGGTAGGGGGTTCTTGTCTTTGCCCTGTTTTCCCTTTTGTCACCTGAGGGTAGGGGTCATATAAGATCATCTTGTAAAGCTTTCCCCACTTGGGGTACCAGCCCAGGAGTCATGGGGCAAGGAGACACCATCATCAAGTGATGCTGATGCTAATGCTCATGAATGTCCGTTGAACACTCGCTATGTTCCTGACTCTGCCAAGGGCTTTACCTGTGTTAATGTGTATAATCCCCATGGTAACTATACATGGGGAAACCAAGGCTCCAATAGCTGAAGTCACTTGCCCGAGATCTGGCAGGTAGTCCAAGATAGAGCTGGGATTGAAGCCCAGGTCTGCTTTGCTCTAACCACCTACTAACTACAGTGCTTCCCGGAGCCCTTGGCACTCAGGGGCAAAGGGACAAAGAATCTGGGGCCTAGTCAAGGCCTCTTCTAAGTGGGTTTGGCAGTTTACAAGCCTCTTTCACAGCTGCACTTGCGTTTGATTGCACCCTTGCGGTGGCAAGTACAATCATTTTGCCCCCATTTCATAGATGAAGAGACTGAGGTTCAGGGAGGTGAACAGTCTCAGCATTCTCAGGGGAATGCCAGTCTCACGATGACTGCCAGATGTGGGGTAGAGGCGGCTCTCCTGACCCTGCAAAGGTGGGAAGCTGGTTTTCTATCCTCCAACCTCAACCCGACCCCTACCCCCACCCCCATCCGCCCTTCTCAGCCACGGCTGCCAGAGTTTGTCTGAGAAGCCCAAGCCCCAGGCTCTGCTGGGACTGTGGCCTCAGCCCTCAAAATAGCCTTGCCTGTGAATGAACATGCTGTCCCTGGGCCCAGAGAGCCTCAAGGGAGGCTGGGCTCGCATCTGGATGGATCTGCCCCAACCTGGGCCCAGGAGTGGAGGGGGGCAGGAGGCAGAGCTCCCAGATGGTCAGCTATTTCTCTAGATGGCTGAGAAAAAGGCTGGTCCCATCTCAGGCTCAGGAATGAGCGTTTACAGTGGGATTTCAGACCCCACCATGCCCTGGAAACCAGACAGACTGTGGACAACATGGATTTTCTAGCCCAGCCCTTTTTACCAACTGGCTGGGTGCCTCTGAGCCATTCATGCAATGCTGGAGGACACAAAAGAGGGGGTGCTCTGATGTCTGTGACTTTGCTGGCTTACAGTGAGGCTGAAATCCTGGTATCAGACTTCAGAATAGCAGGGAGAGACAGTCCCTGCCGTGTGAGGGAAACAGGTGGCCTCCAGGGCTGCCACCATTAGCTCGTCTTCCAGTGGACACCCGTGATCCAAGCAGCATTGGTTGGTAACTGCTCCAACCAGTGAAGGACTTTCCCCAGCCACCCCACTGAGTTCCCAGCCTGACGGGAGAACAGAGAGATCCCATACTCCCCTTCTGGGTTGTATCCTGGCCCCAGAAAGGCAAGGAGTGTCAGGCAATTGCAGGAACAGAGAAATCTTCCCAGGACAGGACCAGAGTGCATATTCCTGGGAACACCTTGAATGAAGGCAGGGAGGCCAGAATTCTAGAATCTACTTCTAAGGCTGATGAGGAGGCCACCAAGTCACCAGCCCAGGCAGTAGGAGAACCACTGTGGAATGTGTTATGCCCTTGAGTGTAAGATTGTATGACTTGACCTGTATTGAATTTTTTTAAGCAACAGATTACATGGGGAAGAAATGAAAAAGGTAGAAAAGTATATAGAGTTTTTTAAAAAGCCTCCCTCCCATCCTGTCTCCTCATCACATTCTTCTTCTCTGAGGAAACCATTAGCAGTTTCCCATGTGCCCTTCTCTCTGGACATCTCAGCACACAGGAGCACGTACCAGTCCTTGGTCTTATCTTTAAATGATGTTATTGCAGCATCATCCCCTGTTAGTCTATATATTGTCTTCCGCGTTCTGCTTCATGAACTTGATTGTGTGGCTAACTGATGTTTATCAAGTCCCCTATTGCTGGGCACAGAGATTAGTTCCAGTGTTCAAGGAGACCCAGTTGAAGCCCCTAATACCTCTTTTTTCCTTTCCCACAGGGAAGCCGTCGTGACCTGGGGGGCAGCTGCTTGAAGGTGAGGGGGGTAGCCCCACTTCGAGTGCCACGGAGATGAGCCTGGATCCCTGTTTCATTTGCTCCAAGCAGGACCCTGAGAAGAAGGCCAGAGGCCAGCCACTGGGTGAAAAGGGGAGAAGACCCCGGGAGCCAAACCTGGGTCCCTTCTTTGTGTAGGGACCAGAGGACAATGACCTGGGCCCATGACCCTCAGAGCAGGCCCCCTGGGACACCTCCGCCCCACCCTGGAGAGCCGTGAGGACCCGTCCAGCCGGCCCCAGACCTGGCTGGTCAGAGACAAGGCAGATCTTTTGGAAAAACATAGACTGTTGGTGACAGAGGATGTGTGCGTGTCTGTGGATGAGTGTGGGTGTGTGTGTGAAAGAGAGAATTGATGGGTTTAAAATAAAAGGTATTTTTAAGTAAAAGATGTTCCCAGCTGCAGAAGGGAGGGGCCTAGGGACATCAGAGGTCAGAGGTGGCCCTTCTCCTGGACCTTGGAAGAGACACAGGCGTCACAGGTGCCGCCCTGTGCCCTGGAGGGGGTGGGGCTGGAGGAAGATAGGGGTCTCCCTCTCCAGAAATCGAGATAACCAGTCTTTCATCACTGTCTCCTTGAACAACTGTTGAGTATCTTGTGTGGCTGGTTAAAGAAAAATCTTAATTTTATTTATTTTTGAATGAGGAATGTATTCATCCACGTGGTTCACGATTCAAAAGGTACAGAGGGGTATGTGGTGAAAAAAAGTCTCCCTCCCTCCTGTCCTCAGGCCACAGTTCTCCCGCTGCACACAGGCTCAGCCACTAGTTTTGTGTGACTTCTCTATTCTGTGTGAATAACCAAGCAAATACAGAAATACTCATGTATGTTTTCTTCCACCCTTTACACAGACAGTAGCCCCTTGTTACCTTCTTTCTGCTCCATGCATTTTTTTTTTTCCTCTTAATCTAGTTTGGCTGTTATCCCAAGTCAGTACATAAAGGTAAAGGGTTCTCTTCATTTATTTCGTAGCTGTTTGTTCCATCTTATGAATGTACCATACTTTAATCCATCCCTTATCCATGTCTTTACAAACAGGGTTGGGGAGGCATGTGGTTTTCCACATGTGCAAATGAGTGTGTGCTAACAGGGGTACTCTTACCCCTGTTGTAACTGAGATGATTTGAAGAAATAATGACACCCAAAGGCGCACAGCTGGTGCGTGGCAGGGTAATGAGGTGAGGTCTGTCCACCTGTAAAGCCCAAAGTGAGCTCCTTCCCCTGCCCTGGAGATACCCCAGTCGGGGTGCCAGCCCCTGTGAGCCTTGTTATCCTCCCGGCAGCCCTGGGAGGTGGGAGGTGTTTCCCCATCTCACAGGTCCAGCCGAGAGGGCAATGGGAATGGCTGGTCAGTGGAGCATTCTTGGCTCTCTCTGTGGGGCTCTGTCCCTGTGGGTCCAGGATCAGAGAAGCTGGGGAAGCTGGAGGCAAGGAACAAGGAGAGGGGCCAGGAGAGACGGCAGGACCAGGCAGCCACCCTTTCCTCCACGTACTTTCGTATGCCTATGTTTAAATTTTTTTTTTCTTAACAGACACTTTTTACCAGTTGAAGCCTGGCTCCAGATTCCATGCTGTACCCACTCTGTCACACCCTGTATTTGGCCCTCAGTCAGAACCTGAAATGGGGCTGCCCATTTTGCAGATCAGCAAACAGTTCCCCTTCGGGAGCTAATTAGGAAAGCACATTGTACATCCTACACCTACCCAGGTCCAAGCAGCCCCTGGCAAAGCCACGGGAAAAGGACTGTGACCTTGTCAATGGCAGGAAACCTGGGAGTGAGGACAGAGCAGATAGTTGGATGCTCTGGGCTAGAGGCCCACTTCTGCCACCAGATTTGCTGGGCGACCCTGGAGAAGTTGCTTGACCCCTCCCAGTCTCTCTAGCCTAATCCCTAACCAGCGGGAACAGCTGAGACAGAATAATAATTATTTGTTTTGCCTTGTTAAATAGTTTTTAAAATGCCATTTATGCACTGGGTAAACAAAACCAGTTGTATCCAGTGGATGCAGTGAAAGGCTCCTCCCCAAAGGCAACTGCTGTTAGCAGTTTCCTGTGTGTCCTTCCAGAAATGCTCTCTACTGATTACTGGTTCTGAAAAAGTATTTATAGATTTCTCTGCTTATGTATTCATTGTATATATATATATATATATACTCAAATACTGCAGGATCTTAGAAATATCACCCATCCCAAAGACAACCACTGTTAACACTATTATAATCCTGCAGAGTCTTTGTAAAACACGTACACTTAAATAATCATTTACAACATACTAAGTTAAAACTTTTATCAAAGTGCAACAGAAGTGCAGGACGGTCCATGTGCCATTAAGTATACTTTCACAGGCTGAGCACACCTGCACACCCAGCGTGCAGAGCAAGAAATGCGATTAGCATCATCCTAGGAGCCCCTCACGCACCCCTCCTCATACTGGGTTGCTTCCGTCGTATTCCCCTTGAAATAGACAATGCACTTACAGAGCTCACACTTCAGAAGACACAGAATAAACCGACAACGAGTCCCCTCTCCCAGCCACTCACTTCCGGTTCTCAGAGGCAATTCTGTTAACCAGAGCTTAGGGATTCTTGTAGAAATAGTCTTTGTAGATACAGGCATATCACATGTATCTTGTTTTTCCACTTGAGAGGTGACATTTCACACACTGACCTGCACTTGTGTGTTTTGGTTTTTTTTTCCCCCTAAACAATACATCTGGGAGACACTTCAGTGTGGAAAGAGCTGCTTCATGCTTTTTTGCTGCCTCGTGCTTTTCTGCAGCTGCATAGTGCTCCATTCTGCACGTTTTGTTGCTTGTTGTCTTCCCTGGGCCTCATTCCTGGGTAGTGGACAGTTAACATCTTGGGGCCCATGTGAGCTACAAGGCCCGCGCAACACACCTGACTTGGGAGAGGCCAGCTGTGGACCAGTATCTCTGGGAGCCACTTGCCAAACATCCCTGCCCCCAACACACTTGCTTTCTGCCTTTAGGATGGGACAACCCAGCCATTCCATGTTGGCTGGGTGAGGGCTTACTCAGGGATAGAGGAGTTAAAGGAGTTCAGGGAGGAGAAACCTAGGGCTGAGGCAGGTGGGATGAGCAACTTCATCCAGGCCACCTGGGACCCTGAAGGTGAGGCCTAAATAACAGTTCACACTCTCCACCCAAACCTTCTTAGCCACGAGGAGCATCAGCACAAGAAGGATCTCAGAGTGCATCATTTCACCATGAGACGTTGAGCCCGTACAGATGAAGCAACCTGCCCGAGGTCCCCTAGCTAGTCCCTGGCTCTGCTGAGCCACGAGGAGCCCAAGTCTTCCTGCCTGCCATTCAGGACTCTCTTCTCTAATTCCACAGTTGCAAGTTGGAAAGCCTCAGAGGCCACCCACGCCAATGGAGAAACAGAGAGGGACAGTGAAAGGCCAGAGTTGCACAGCTTTTGGAGCTGAGAATGCAGAGTCCCTCTCTCTAGCTCAGGGCTCCTCCAGCACTTTTAGTTTCCCTCAGTGGCCCAGACCACTTCCATTTTATGATGCTCCTATTAGATTTAAAAAAAATAAACACACTACAGAATAGAATCCCCAAAACTCTAGCATATTCAGCAAGTTAACTTATTAAGCAACCATATACAATCACAAGAATGATGAATTATCATGAGAACTTAGAAGATTTACAAAATCATCAGTCTATAGGACACACATGTAAGGTTGACCATCTTTGTTCAACCCTTCTGCATCTCTTGCTATTGTATGTTTTACCTCCTGAGGGCTTATATCTAAAGTCTAGACAGGGACAGCAAAATGCCACATGCCCCTGGGCTGGGTCCTGTCCTACCGGGCGTTGATGCTACAGAGGATGTTACTGGGCAGTTGAAAATTGGAATAAGAACAACAGATGAAGGTATCATATCAGTGTCACACTGGGGGCTTCCCAGGTGGCTCAGTGGTAAAGAATTTGCTTGCCAGTGCAGAAGACACAGGAGACTCGGGTTCGACACCTGGGTTGGGGAGATCCCCTTAAGAAGGACACAGCAACCCCCTCCAGTGCCTGGAAAATCCCACAGGCATTGGAGCTTGGTGGGCTATAGTCTACGGGGTTACAGAGTCAGACACGACTTAGCGACTGAGCACACACACGTACATCAACATTACATTTACTGACTTTGCTAACAGTATGGTGATGTAAGGGGATATTCTGGGGCTTCAGAAACACACTGAAGTATTTTGGAGTAGAAGAACATGATGTAGGTGACATATTATCAAATGGATCAGAAAAAGGTAACTGAGAGTGAGAGCAAGACAAAGCAAATGTGGCAAACTGTTAAAACTTGCTGAATCCAGGTAGAGGGTATATTGGAGTTCTGTGCACTCCGTATGTTACTTCTCTGCATGTTTGTAAATAACTCCAGAGCAAAAAGTTAAAACAGAGCTGAGATCTTGGCCCTCTAGGAGGTAAGGCCTGCCAATGGTCTCTTGGCCTGCTCTGACCTGCCCTGCTCCAGCTGCCCCAGCAGAGGACAGAAAAGCCCCCAGTGGACCCAGGCATTTCTGCCCATGACTCTCAGGCCCCTGTGCCCTTCAGGAGGCTAAGGTGGTCCCAACCCCAGAGGCTCCTGCCACCATGATTTATATCCCTGTGAGCTTCAGCAGCTGTGAGCACTGGTCCCGCCAGGCAGCCTGCTGGGGGGGCCCGGCGTTTGCTTACCAGCGTGTCTAATCCAGACCAGACTTGTAGGCCCCACGAGCCTGGGATTGGGCTCCTGGGGGAACCAGGGTCAGAGGGTAGGCCACCAGGGCCTGGAAACCAAGGAGCTCCTGAGGTTGAACTGGTTGGAAGACAGGAGACCTGGCCTTGTCTACCTTGGCCACTGTTACTGTGTGACCTAGGGTGGGTGTCTGCCTCTCTCTCTGGGCCTTGGTTTTCCTCATTTTAGCACAGCCTGCACAAAGTAGACCAGAAGGGCTATATGAACTAGGACAGACTGGCCCTGTGGAGGGAAGACTGATAAAATTTAGGAGTTGGTGTTTTCTGAATGCCCAGATCCTCTAGACTTGGAAAAGTGCATGAGTTTTTCTAAGGTCCCACTAGGTGTCAGGTCTTGGTCTATACACTTTATGTAAGTTAATGTAACCTACTCAACAAGGTATGGCTCCATTTTATAGATCTGGGAACTGAGGCATAGGGAACATGCCCAACTTTCCATGGCCCCTGGCAACAAGTGGATTTGAACCAGGAGTTCTGGCTGCAGAGCCTCACTGAACTCTCACCACTGGCCCACACAGCCTCACCAGGTACGTGCCCAGTCCTGTAAGGGCCTGGACTGAACCTGAGCTTGCAGAACAAGATCGAAAAGGTCATTCTGGCCAGAGAGTAAGACAGATGTGGTGCCTGCTCTCATGGAGGCCAAGGTCTCTCAGAAAAACAGGCTGTGAGCAAAGAAAGAGTAAAAATATGATGGGTGCTTCCAAGGTCTGTGGGGGTATGTGAATGAGAAAGAATAGAGGAAACATAAGGATGATGTCTCGGAGGCAAGAAAAGACTTTGCCGAGTGTGCAAAGGTCCTGCAAAGTTGTTCAGGCCACCCCTGCATGAGATGCAGTGCTTGGGGCTCTTGTGTGTCCCTGGACCTCCCCTGAACACAACCTGATAATCCCTGACACATCTCCTCTGGGCGCCCAGAGCTGCTCTGCAAAGTACTCAGAGCAAGGCGAGCCTCTGTGGACAGAGGAGAAAAGCATGGGGGAGCTCATGAAGCACCAGGTCTGTGCCAGGCATGGTATGAACCCATAATTTATCTACTTCTTCCAATCCCGAGAGGCAGGGACTGTTAGAATCCTCATGGTCACTCAGCCACTGAATGACATCCCAGGATTTGGACCCAGGCATGAAGAGTCCCTGGAGAAGGGCATGGCAGCCCACTCCAGTGTTCTTGCCTGAAGAATCCCGTGGACAGAGGAGCCTGGTGGGCTACAGTCCACAGGACTGCAGAGTCGGACACGACCGAAGAGGCAGCATACACACAGAGTCCAGAACCACCCCTTCATCTTCCTCCTCTGCTGTCCATGTGGTCAGTGTCGAGGTTCCGAGAGGAGGCAACTCTCCAGGCCCCTGAGCTGGGCCAGAGCCCCTGCTCACAACATCTCTGGCTTCTACCATCACGTGGCAGCATCCCAGGGCTTCACAAGCTGCCAGCACATAGTGGGTGCTTAGCAGAGACCTGCTGAAGGACCAAGAGGCTGGGCTTCCAGAACAAGACAGAAAAGTTCATCCCTCCGAGTCTGGGTCTTCTCCCCTGTCCAGAGTCCAGCCTACACTGTGGGAACCAGAGTCTCAGAATCAAGAGTCTCGTATCCACCCTGCAGGCGGGTGACCCATTTCACAGATGGAGACTGTAAAGGAGCAGTGGCTGACCCGAGGTTACACAAGGAGGAGACCTCGAACCCGCTCTGCAGTTCATCCCATCTGTAGAAACCCACGCCTGGAGGCTCAGAAGATACTGGCAACGGGCCTTTAGCCAGAGAGGAGAGAGGGATGGGCCCAGAGCTTAGGGACGAGAGGAGGCGCTGACCAGCTGGGAACTCCGTGGGAACGAATCTTGCCCCCAACCCCACCCCACCCCAGTGCATCCCCCCAGGCAGCAGCCAGGGCAGCGGGAGGAAGGGGTCAGGGAGATGGGTCTCAGATTCCCAAGGAGCACGCCCCCTCCTGTCCCCTGTGGGGTGGTTTTGAAGCCACCCAGACAGAGCTGGGCCTGTCTGCAGCTCGCCCAGCCTTCACTCTTCTCCTTCAATGCAGCCTCCCCCTTCTCCCCACCCCTCACCTACCTTCCCCTGCCTCCCTCTCTCCTCTCAGCCCAGGCCCACCACCTCCCCCGCCCCAGGCTCTCAGAAAGCCCTGGAAAGGCTGCTTTCTTTGAGACAGGAAGGTGTCCTCAAGTCTCAGGAAGGAAAAACAGTCAAGCTGAACCCACCAAGACCGTCTCCAAGGGGCCGGGGCTGGCGCGAGGCCAGGACTGACATCACCTGGGAACTGCCACGGCCCGCAGCTGCAACACGCCTCCTGGGGGGACGAGCTTTGGCTATTTAAAAAAATAATAATAATAAAAATAAAAAAAACATTTCCAGTCTGATGTTTTCAAATGTGCTTTTTATAGTGGGCCCTGGGGCGTGGGTGTTTTGGTGTCCACCCGCCCCCCTCCGCTTTTTCCTCACGTCCTGACTTTCACACTACACAATGCAGTCTTTGACCAAT
Source organism: Capra hircus (assembly GCF_001704415.2). NCBI lineage: Eukaryota > Metazoa > Chordata > Mammalia > Artiodactyla > Bovidae > Capra > Capra hircus. The sequence goes on from NC_030820.1 coordinate 59,778,891, forward strand.
TCCAGCTAATTCCCGGGGATGCTGGGTGGGACCTCCTTCCAGTCTCTGATCCCCTCAGATTATCTTTAATGTATCTGAATACACTTAATTTTAACTTTCAAAATATGTATCAATAATACATGCCCACGGGGACTTCCCTGACTGTCCCGTTGTTAAAACTTCACCTTCCAATGCAGGGAATGCTGGTTGAAGAGCTAAGATCCTGCAAACCTCATGCCAAAAAACCAAAACATAAAAACAGAGGCAATATTGTAATAAATTCAATAAAGAGTTTTCAAATGGTCCACGTCAATAATAAAAAAAATAATAATAATATTTGCCCATGTTACCAAATTCAAAAGTTGCCTGACAGCATGAGATGAAATAAGTCTTTCCACCACTGCCTATTACCCCCTGTCTGCCCACTGCAGCAATTCCTCTTTTATTTTATTCAATAAAATCTCCTCTAGTACTTATTATGTGCCAGGCACTTTTCTAAACAATTATGTAGTATTAACTCATTTAATCTTTATAAAAATTGTATGAAGTAGGGTTTCCATTGTCTATATTATTGTGAATATTGCCAGATATTCTATGCATATAGAAACAAATCTAGATCTGCAATCTTACCCTCAACTCCCTTTCTAAAAACAGAAGCTTATTATACACCCTCGTCTACACTTGCCTTCATTTACTTAAAAATGTGTCTTAGAATAATTTCAGATCAGTGCTGAAAGAGATTCCTCATTCATCTTTACAGCTGCATGGTGTTCCCTTCTATGGAAGAATTACCGTAAAATAATTAATGTGTCCATTCTTGGTGAACACTGAGGATATTTCAAATTTTTTCTCTTATGAATAATGCTGCAATGAATTGCCCAAGTAATCCTTCCAAAGCATAACTTGGAATTCATCAGTCCAATATTCAAAGATTCTCCACCTTTCTCTTGTATGCAGAAGAACATCTTGAACATAGTGGTTATCAAGAACCCCTCTGAGACTCTGATGACAGCAATCAGCCGCTGTCTGAAAACAGCTCATGAACAACTGAGCTTCATATAAGTTCAGAGACTCCCGGAAACCCCACCATGGGCCCAATAATGCTATTAAAACCTCCCCTGGCTGTGTGATGTGCCCATGACTTCGAACTGGGCACTCTGAACTGTCAGCTCAGCTGCCAGCTCTTCTCCCATCTCCATTGCTTCTCGGTTTCAGGGCTATGGGGAAATTGCTTAATCGCACCAAGCCTCAGTTTTCCCATGTCTAAAATGGGACTAATTGTAGTAGGTTCCTCCTAAGACTGTGAAAAATAAATTAGATCCAGACTCTAAAGTATTTAGCTTGGCACGTAGCACATCCTTAAACCAAGTTAGTTATTGTTGTTTCTGCAAGATACATTCCAAACTCATTCATTTATTCAACAAATATTTATTGAGAACATACTATGGGCAGAGAACTAGGAGGTTCCAGGAGGTGAGGAGAGGTAGAGGTTTGGAAAAAATCAAACCAAACCAAGCAGCCATGAGTGACAGTGTCCTCTGGACTGCTGGTGGAAGAGGCGGGGGAACACAGAAGAGGAGGCAGCTAAGGTGGCCTGGGGTGGGGATAGTCACGGAAGTCTCTTCAGAGAGTGGTGCTGGGTTGACTCTTAAAGGATCATGGGGGAGATTCTCTAGGTAAAAAGGGACCTGTGTGGAGGAGAGGGTATACGCACCAGCCTTGAGGAGAGAGCCCGAGGCAGCAGGGGGACCCCCTGGAACGCTCAGAGTGGCCAAGGTATGGGGGGGAGATGAATGTGAGGGGAGAAGAGACTGGAGAGCTGGACAGGGCCGGACTGGAAAGTGGGAAGACACGGCTTATCAGGGGAAGGACTGGTCACAAGTGCAGGTAGAAAAAGCCTCCAGTAGACATGGTGGAGGCCCTATTAGCAGGAGGCCTGAAGGCTGGTTGGAGGCTGCTTGTGTCATCCGCATTAAAAAACGATAAATTAGGTAGTGATCACGAAGGTAGGCAGAAGAGAGCAGCAGCCCAGGAGCGATATTCAGCAAGCAGAGGTGAGATAACTGGCCTGATTAAGAGACAGTGCTGGAGAGAGGGGGACAGTTGAATAGAAAGGGCCAACTCCTGCCCTTTCTCCTGCCCACACTTGCAAGGGTTCCCATTACTCTTACAACCAAATACAAAGTTCTCTCCCTGTGCTCCAGCTTCTGCCCCCCAGGTGGCCTCATCTTCCTCCCTCCCTGTCCCCCTTGTTCTCTGCCATCCCCCCTTGCCCTCTCGGCCCCAGGCACACCAGCTTGCTGGCAATTCTCACAATGCACCAGGCACACTCCAGCCTCCTGGTTTTTGTTTGTGCAGTTCCTCCTGCCTAGACTGCTCTTCCTCCATGTATCCTCAAGGCTCCCTAATTCCCGTTTTTCATATCTTTGCTCAGCTGCCACCTCCTCAAGGAGGTCTGCCCTGACTACCATCTCTATAATAGCGCTCCTTCACCCATCTATTTTTAAAATTCGGATAAAATAGACATAACATAAAATTCACCATTTTAACCATTTTGTATGTACAATTCAGTGACATTAAGTACTTTCACCTTGTACACCATCACTGCCATCTGTTTTCAGAACATTTCATAATCCCAAACACCTCTCCACCAATCTTTATCCACTTTGTCCTAGTTTTTCTTTGTAAATTATTGCTACCTGACATTATGATACTTATTTATCAATTTATCATGTTTATCGTCTGTCTGTGTAGAATGGAAGCTGCAAGATAGCATGGCCTTTGGCTGTGTTGTTCACTGCTGCCTCACTAGCCCTTCAACAGTACCTGGCATGTAGTTGTTGTTCACTTGGTAAGTTGTGTCTGACTCTTTGCAACCCCATGGACTGCAGCATGCCAGGCTTCCCTGTCCTTCACCATCTCCCAGAGTTTGCTCAAACTCATGTCCATTGAATCGATGATGCCACCCAACCATCTCATCCTCTGTCACCCCCTCCTCCTCCTGCCCTCAGTCTTTCCCAGCATTAGGGTCTCTTCCAATGAGTCAGTTCTTCGCATTTGGTGGCCAAAGTATTGGAGCTTCAGCTTCAGCATCAGTCCTTCCAATGAATAGTCAGGGTTGATTTCCTTTAGGATGGACTGGTTTGATCTCCATGCAGTTCAAGGGACTCTCAAGAGTCCTCTCCAGCACCACAGTTCAAAAGCATCAGTTCTTTAATGTTCAGTCTTCTCTATGGTCCAACTCTCACAACCGTACATGGCACATAAGGTGCTCATTAAATGGTTTATTGATGCTTTTGAAGTTTGATGTGGTGTTGGAGAAGACTCTTGAGAGTCCCTTGAACAGTAAGGTGATCAAACCAGTCAATCCTAAAGAAAATCAACTCTGAATGATTCACTGGAAGGACAGACACTAAAGCTAAGGCTCCAATACTTTGATCACCTGATGTGAAGAGCTGATTCATTAGAAAAGACCCTGATGCTGGGAAAGATTGAGGACAGGAGGGGAAGGGGATGACAGATGAGACTGTTAGATGGCATCAATGACTCAGTGGACATGAGTTTGAGCAAACTCCGGGAGATGCTGAAGGACAGGGAAGCCTGGCATGCTGCAGTCCATGGGGTCACAAAAAGTCAGATACAACTGAGAAGCTGAACAACAATAAAATGGTTGTGAGTAAATTAACTTATCTTCCAGAGAAGGAAGATACAGGCAGAGAAGTAGACAATTTCTGCAAAATTCGAGAACATTCCTTCTTGTCAGCCCCTCTCCCACCACTTCTCTAGCCCCCATCCTCTCTCCAGCCACAATGGTTATGTGGTCCCAGCACTGTTATACTGCCTGAGCTGCTCCCCTTACTGGAAAGATTGGTTCCTTCCTTATGCATCAAAATCCTCTTCCGCTTTTCAAAACCCTGCTCAGTCCCACCTCCACAAGAAAGGATTCCAGACAAATTTTCATCACTCCAACCTCTCTCTCTTTCTAACTTGCCTGTGACATTGTGTTTCTGCCTGGAGTTGGCTGGTTCTCTTTTGGTAGTAAGTGACAAAAATCCAGCTCAAAGTAATTGATGGGGAGAAAAAAAAAAGTTAAGTTGTTGGTTCCAGAACTGAGTGCAGGGCATTTGATTTCATGGCTGGAATCCAGGTGAGGTTAGGCTATCATTAGCTCTGCTTTCCTGGATGTCAGCTTATCCTTTGCCCTTTTTCCCTCTCCATCTCTTAGCCCTACTTTCCTGGATGTCAGTTTCATTCGCAGACAGCTTGTCCTATTTTGGTAGCGAAGATGACGGCTAACAATGCTAGATCAGGACTCATCCTTTTAGAAACCCCTTGGACTGGGCCCCTTTTCTAGTAGTTCCAGAAGTCCAAGAGAAGGCCCCCCTTGGCCTGCTTTGGGTCACATTACCGACCTGTGCCAATCACTATGGCTGGAGGGACAAAGTGCTCTGATTGGCTAGACCTAATCCATGACCATCTCTGAAGTGGGTGTATGGTTTGCCTGACCTGAGCTACAAAACCAAGAATGGGAGGAGGGGTGGTTTTCCCAAAAGAAATGGCTGCTGGGGCAGGCAGAAGTCCCAGATACCAGCAGTGACGGATGTGACAGCTATGCCTCTGTTGGAGCACTGGCCACACTGCCACCAGGAACTTAAGTTATTTTTGTCTTCCCCTTGAATCTGTGAGTGCCCCTGGAGCAAGGTCTCAGCCCAGGGTCTAGCACATGGCTCTGCTTGAGGGACACCACTGTGCTTCCCTCCTCTCCTTCACAACCCAAACCCTCTTTACATTCAGTCTGTGTTTTGGCCATCTTTGGAAAGACCCTGACCTGGCTAGCGCAGTGGCCGTGAGAGTATACATGGTTCCTGACCCCTGCCCTGTCGCTCTGATACAGCATATCCCCACCACAAGGGGATCAGGAGGTCCAAGTCTCAGTCCATGTCATCTATGTGACTTTAGAAAAGTCCCTTCCCTTTGCCAAGCCTCAGAGGTCCTTTCTGCTCTACAGGGGCTGGCAAGGCATTTGACCTAAGAGGCATTTCCTCCCTTTCAGCTCATCATGTTCCTCTTTTCAATTTTTTCCATGTCTGGGTACCACCTGTGCCATCAGTTACATAATATTTTTTTTCTTTAAATGAACCCTCTTTTAAAAATATAAATATATTCATTTCAAAAGGGAACTTTAGATCCCTCCATAAATGGAAAACCAGTATCTCATGCCATAAATAGAAGGCAACCATAAAAATAAGTACAATGAAAACAAAACAATGTCATTAAATTCTTGCCAGATCCAGCTGCATGCCGAAGGCTCGGAGGTGGAGGCCTGCTCTCTGTTAAAAAGGGAAGTAAGTGTTAAGAGAGGTGTTAAAAACACACCAGCATTCAACAGAGACTTTCTCCTCAACAACAAGTTGAAGGAAAACGAGAAAGGGAGGAAAATTCCACTCTGGGCTCAGTTGTTCTTAGGTTGGGAGTGGCTCCACCTGGCAGCAGCTCAGGTGGGACATGTCCCACTCCACCCACTCTTAGGAAGCTGTTTTTCCTGTGGAGGGGCCGTGCCTCCCCTGCTCACAGGCCAGGGTGGAGAGGGTCAGAGCCCCAGCCAGGATGGAGCTTGAGTTCGGAGCTCTGATTCTTGTACTTGGACAGAGGAGTCTCCACCTGTTCAGTCCCAGCTACTCTCACCAAGCATGGCCTGGGGGTCAAGGATGTCGTTTTCATTTGCATAAATCTGAATGAAGAAACTCTGGAAAGATCAGAAATGGATAAAAGTGGTAGGAAGGAGACAGACTGGGAATGAGACTCTTCATAGGATCCCTTTTTATACTTTTTGGACTGTGTGAATATATCACCCACTCAGATTTTAACAAATATTTATTAGGCCCTGTTATGTAAGCAACTTTGTGTTAGGCTCTGAGTTCATTCATTCATTCATTTATTCACTCTTATAACTGCACTTTTGCCACTGGTCCTTTTGCTATTCCTCAGACACACCAGACTCTTTTCTACCCCGTGGTCTTAGCACATCTTGTCCACTCTGCTTGGGACACTGGCTTCTTCTCATTCTTCAGGCTTCATCTTAAATATCTTCTCAGGAAGCCCTTGTAAAACTGCATTATTTAAAGCAGAGATTAGCAAACAATGGCCCATATTCCAAATCTGGCCCATCATTTGTTTTTATAAATGAAGTTTTATTGGAACACAGCCATATACATTTATTCACATAGTGTCTATGGTTGCTTTCCCATTATAATTCAGAGCTAAGAACTGTGACAGAGACTAGATGTGCCTCAAAGCCTAAATATTTACTGTTTGGTCCCTTACAGAAAAAAGTTTGCTGACTCCTTATCTAAAGTAATCTTTCCCCTCTTCCCAAGTTTTATTTTCCTTTTTAATTAAAGTATAGTTGATTTACAATGTTGTGTGAATTTAGAAAGAACTCAGTTGTACATTGTACACATTTATTTTCATATTCTTTTCCATTATGGTTTATCACAGGATATTGAATATAGTTTCCTGTGCTATACAGTAGGACCTTGTTGTCCCCAGTTCATCTTGATTGTGTCACTGCATTGATTTATTTCACGCACTTAGAATAGTGTATAATTATCCTGGTTGTTTGGCATGTGTGAGTGTATATAACTGTTAGTTGTCTCAAAGAAAATTTAGAGACAAAAGCAGTTAGAAAGCAAACAAAAATTTACCTGAAAAGAAGTTTTACAAGAGGGTCCCAGTTTTAGAATGATAAATCCCTGAATAAAAAATATAACAGTGGGGCTTTCCTGGTGGCTCAGTGGTAAAGAATCTGCCTGTTAATTCAGGAGACGTGGGTTCAATCCCTAGTCTGGAAAGATTCCCACCTGGCATGGGACAACAAAGGCCATGTGCCACAACTACTGAGTCTATGCTCCAGACCCAGGAGTCACAACCACTGAAGTCTGAACATTCTAGAGCCTGTGCTCCACAGCAAGAGAAGCAGCTGCAATGAGATGCCCTTGCACCGCAACTCGAGAGTTTAGCACCCGCTCTCCACAACGAGAGAAAAGCCTGTGGAGCAACAAAGACCACAGATACGATACAACAGATATTTGTATAAACAAACAAAAAAAATGCAATGGATACCTCAAGGGAAAAAATCACCAAGGATTAGTCTCTCCAAGTTAGAAAAAATTATTTTCTCACCTGATTATTATATCTGCAAAGGTAATCACTTATTTTTGGACATAGTTTTGCAGAAGTAAGAAATAAAGTTGTTTTTGTTAGAGAGGTGGAAATTCACAGGAAAGCCTCAAGGCTTTGCTTGTTTGGGGATTTAGAACTAGACAGAAGAGCCCTGGTTTTTCTCAGGCTATAAAGTGCTTTTATAATCTGATCTGACTATTGGACAAAAATGGCAGAAACTTGGTTTGGCTTCCCAAAACTTTCTGTTCCCTAGCCCACTGCCCCACTATAAGAACTTAAGGGAACATTTAACATTCTTCTCCCCGAGGGAGATATTGTGCCTGCATGGTTTATCTCTGTATTACCAGTACCTAGCACAGATTTGACTCATATTAAGGAAAATTGTAAACGACTTCAAAACGGCAAAATGCAAAACAAAACGCGAACCACAAAGATCACCGGCTGTCCTATAGACTCTTATCCCTAGTCTTTGCCTCATTTGGGGTTAACTGATTCTATGGTAGTATATCCCTTTCCTTTTCTTTGAGGTGTGGCGTGTCTCCGTGTAAGCTGTAACAAGACTGGTAGTGAACAAATAATTCTTGCTCATCGGGAAGCAAGTAAGTTTTATCTGCTGGAGGTATAATCAATTCCCCCACCCCCCTCCCCATCCCTCTTGGAAGAAAATAGTTTTGCATCTTAACAAATTAATTTCAGCATATATATGCTTTGGCTTCTCCTTTGATCTAGTTTTTAACGTCTTATTGTTTCTCTCATTAATTAATCATTTAAATAAAAACTTTGACATATGTTCATTTTATGTTTGAACAAGGGGCATGATTTTTCTTTTGAAAAATTTATTTTTATATATATAAGCTCCCTTGTTAAATATTTGTATAATGAATGCTGGAATGAAACGTGATTATGTTCTCATAGCATTCTGTACTTGTTGTTTAGCCAGTAAGCCGTGTTTGACTCTTTTGCAACCCCATGGACTGCAGCTTTCCAGCCTCCTCTGTCCATGGGACTTCCCAGGTAAGAAAACTGGAGTGGGTTACCATTTCCTTCTCCAGGGGATCTTCCCAACCAGGGATTGAACCCATGTCTCCTGCATTGGCAGAAGGATTCTTTACCACTGAGCCACCAGGGAAGCCACTGTACTGATTTAATAGTTAAATTAACTTTGCAGCACTGATTTAATAATTTAATAATTGTAGTTATTTGGGTATTCATTTGTGTATTATCTGTCTCTCCTCACTGTACATTCCATGGGGCAAGGACTTCAACTTGTTCACCAGTGTGTTCCCCAGAGACTAGCAGAGCCGCTAGCACTGACAGAGTAGATGATTATATACACGTATGTACATATGCGTGTGTCTGTGTATATGTACATACACACTTGTATATGAGATAGATAGATAGATAGAATGGGGTTATGTGCTTCCCAGTTTAGAATAGACCTGGAGTCTTTAAAGCTCCCAGTACAAGATGGAATCCTTCCAAATTTCTGAGATAAACTGAATAAATAAAAGGGGAAAAGAGGGAGGGAGAGTAGGAGGGAGGTAAGGAGGGAGGAAGGAAACCAGTGCTGGTTCTCTGATAGGAACAGGACAGGCTAGTGGCATTCAAGATGCACCTCATGTCCCCCACTTAAATTCAGGCACCATCTGGCCTCACTGATGAGGCAGCAGAAGCCAAGATGCTCTGTGGACTGCTGAGCATGTTATTGCAGAAGAGCTGTGATTACTGCACGGTCCCTTCTGCCCCCAACTCTGCCTCCTCCTTCCAAGATCTCTGCCCCTTCACCCAGTCCAGTCCTCCCATAAGTCACCTTCCTGAGTCCCTCCACTATTTCTGGCTTCCTCCCAGATGCCCAGCCTGAACTTTAGTCCTCTCCATTTGATCATCACCAGGGAAAAGCCCTCTAACCCACTTGTTCTGATTCCATCATATCATCAAAACTCTATCCAAGGTCTGAGAGAGCTTCCTTCTTAAGTCTGAGCTGGAAGCTACCAGGGATATCAGGGTGATGTAACATAGCCTCCTGCCCCTCGGGGAGCCAGCAGTCTAGTGGGAGAGACCATATCTGTCCCTATGGAGTCTTCACACCATGAAGAATACTGGTGCTCACACAAAGGGTCCTCATTTGTAACAGAGACCACTGCTGGCCCTCATACCCATTCTCCCCTTCTTGTACAGAAATAAAACCTCTGATCTTTAGCTGGACACTTAGCCACATAAAATAGACTATTTCCCAGCTTCTCCCTTGCAGCTAGTTCTAGCCATGTGACTAAATTCTGACCAGTGGTACGCAAAGTACCCTGAATGTCTTCCAAGTCATGACTGCCCCTTTCCTTCCCCCAACCCCACCCCTGCTGGCTGGCCATGGTGTAGACATGGAGGAGCTATCTGAGACCATAAGGAGCCAGCAACACCTTAGGGATGGCAGAGCTACAAGCTAAGAGAAGCCTGGGACCCAACTTTATCAAGCTAGTCCTGAGTTATTATGTCCAGGCCTGAAACAAAGAAAATACTTTCTTCTTTATGCTATCATTACTTAGGATTTGCGTTAGAACAACTGAGTGTATATGCTCTATATTCTAATTGGTCACCCATTTTCTTTCCAAAAGAATTCAATCAAGGACTTCCCTCATGGCCCAGTGGTTAAGAATCTGCCTGTCAATGCAAGGGACATGGGTTCAATCCCTGGTCCAGGAAGATTCCACATGCCACAGGGCAGCTAAGCCCATGTACCACAACTACTGAAGCCCAAACACTCTAGAGCCAGAGCCGTTACTTGCCATAACTAGAGAAAAGCGCACGGGCAGCAACAAAGACCCAGTGCAGCCAAAAACAAATGAATAAAATTTTAAAAAATAACGACTGACCTTGTCCTAAGCTATCAGTCACATTTAATAATATTAATAATAACAAAATTTTTTAAGAATTCAAGCAAAAACAAATATTTATTATCTACTGTGTGTCAGACACAGTTTAAAAGTCTGGTGATACAGAGATAATCTCCAATGTGATGGAGCGCACGTTTTAGTACCTGAGTGACTTTGTCTAAGTCATGTATGATTCTCCTCTTCCCATTGCCCCAACTCTTTCCCTGCTCACCCCCGATGCTCAGTGACCAGCACAACCATACACCATGCCTAAAGGACCATGAGAGAGAGGAAGTGGAATGAGAAAGACATGGAATTTGCAGCCACATGAACTAGATTTAAATCCTAGCATTAACTTCTTTGTTCTTACCCCTGCTTGAACTGAGTCTTTTGTTTTGCATTGAAGATTCGGTTAGGTAGGCCCTAGCAAGGAAAAAAGGGCTTCTCTGTTGGCTCAGATGATGAAGAATCCGCTTGCAATGTGGGAGACCTGGGTTCGATCACTAGTTTGGGAAGACTCCCTGGAGGAGGGCATGGCAACCCACTCCAGTATTCTTGCCTAGAGAATCCCCGCAGACAGAGGAGCCTGGTGGGCCACAGTTCATATCGTCGCAAAGAGTCTGACATGACTGAGCAACTAAGCACAGCACATTAACTTCTCTGGAGAAGATTCTTGAGAGTCCCTTGGACTGCAAGGAGATCAAACCAGTCAATCCTAAAGGAAATCAACCTTGAATATTCATCGAAAGAACTGATGCTGAAGTTGAAATTCCAATACTTTGGCTACCTGATACGAAGTGCCGACTCATTGCAAAAGACCCTTATGCTGGAAAAGATCGAAGGCAAAAGGAGAAGGTGAAGGCAGAGGATGAGACGGTTAGATAGCATCACTGACTCAATCGATGTGAACGTGAGCAAACTCCGGGAGATAGTGGAGGACAGGGAAGCCTGGTGTGCTGCAGTCCATTGGGTCCTAGAGTTGGACCTGACTTAGCAACTGAATAACAACAATAAATTAATTTCTCAGAGACTCAGTTTCCTCATCTGTAAAACTGAAATAAAAGTAGTAGCTACTTCTTGGGCTTTCTGAGGGGTGGGGAACAAAATGAGATAATGCATGGAAAGCTTAACACATAGTCTGTGATGAATAAAACATGGCTGTAAAAGTGTAGCAATATTATTAATAATTGCCTGAGTAAAGGTAACAAGGATATACTGCTAAGTCATTTCAGTCGTGTCCTACTCTGTGTGACCCCATAGACGGCAGCCCACCAGGCTCCCCTGTCCCTGGAATTCTCCAGGCAAGAACACTGGAGTGGGTTGCCATTTCCTTCTCCAAAGCATGAAAGTGAAAAGGGAAAGTGAAGTCGCTCAGTCGTGTCCAACCCTCAGCGACCCCATGGACTGCAGCCTTCCAGGCTCCTCCATCCATGGGATTTTCCAGGCAAGAGTACTGGAGTGGGGTGCCATTGCCTTCTCCGAAGGATATATTTGGTGTCTCTTTTCTGACTCATCTTCACCTAAGAAGCTAAAGACTAAATGTTTTCACTTCACCTGCTCCCTGTCCCTTTCTTGCCTCCCAAGGCCATTCTTTTCTTCTCTTTGTCAAATTCGTGCCAGTTCCTAGGGCCTCTGCTGTTACCTCTCCGTGAATGGAGAGCTGAAGTCTAAGGAAATCCTCTTCACCTTCCCATCCTAAGCAGCCCCTCCCCTGCCTTGACGTGGGTTTTTCTTCACTGACATGTCTGCCCAGATTTGGGAAGTGGAAACATTAGTCTAGGAGGCTGCAGGCAGTTACAATTCTCTACTGTGTTGCTCTCAGTAAGGTTGTGTGCTCACTTCCCGGCTTTAGGACTCAGTTTTCCCCCAACAAAAACTCCAGTTGAACTTCTACTCATCCTTTAAAACCCAGTTTAATAGCCACCCCTCCTGATAATCCTTCCTTCGTTCCTTCAGAGTTTATGGGCTGTCTTCTCTGTGTTCTCCCCCACAGTGCTTGGTACAATCATTCTGCTAGAACAGAAGCCATAACGTTATGTTTAAGTACTTTCCAGCTTGTCAGTCTTTCTCTACTAGACTCTGAACTACCTGAAGACAGATTGTAGTTTATTTAGCCTGTATCCCTAGCCTAGTATAGATTATCCCTAGGTAACACGGAAAATGAAACATAAATGGATGAATGAAACATAACTGGATAGATGGATACAAATGGATGATAAAATGTTTAGATTAATTGTATGCAGCTTCATAGATGTCTGTTGCATAGATGATGATAGATGTGCCTAATAAATGATAGATATTTAGTAAAAGAATGAAGTATGGATAGTAGATGGAAGAGAAATAGATGGAACCTAGATCGGTGACTTGATGATTAACTTGTGAATGATGGATATGAAAAAATGAATGAAGAATATATGTTGAGTGGATACTTGAGGTATGAGAAAGAGTAGAAAGATAAATGACAAGTGGAATGATGAATGGATGGCTGGATGAGGGATAAACAGATGCGTAAAGAATGGGTGGATGGAACTAATGATTGTATGAAAGATGGTGGATGGCTATTAATGGCTAATGAATGGTGAACAGATGAATGATGGTTGGATGGATGATAGATAAATAGACGGAATTATGATGGCTGGCTGGGTGGCTGACTGAATAGAAGTACAGGTGATAAATAGATTGATGAAGGATGGATATAGAATGGATGATAGGTAGATGGATGGGTTGGTGGTGAATATATGATGATGGATAAGGAATAGATGGTGGGTGAAGTCCGAACAGACATTTGGCTAGATTGATGGTGGATGGGTGATAAATGAATTGTTAGTGTTTGAATGGATGTATGAAAAATGGATAAATGATAGCTGGGCAGATTGATGTATGATGTGCAAACAGTTCATGTATAGGCATGTGTGTCACCATATATATATTTTTGAGGGTCCCTCTTGCCTTGATATTGTGTGACTACCTCTTCCCTGGGAGGTGAATGAAACTGATATTTGATATGTTTCCATGAACCAGGCCTCTTCATGGGTACTTGACCTTGGTATCTCTAGTAATCATTGCAACAACACTGAAAGGCAGACATTGTTATGTTTACTTTACAAATAAGGAAAATAAGGTCCAGGGGAGGAAGAGATTTTCTCAAGCCTGGTTCCACCTTGTTTCTGTGTATCTTTTCTCCTTCGCCCTCTAGTAGTGCCTTATCCCCTCTGCCAATCATTTTGCACATCCCCGCACCATTCATGGCTTGCCTTCCCACATTCCAGCCCTCAGGGATCTTTCTGCTCTGCACTTGAGACCTCCTCTTCACCCTGCCCTTTTCTACATTTCACTGGTTCCTACCGTGATTGACAGTTCTCATTCATTACAACAGACTCAATAAATACAACCATTTATTGAGTGCCCACCATGTGCTGGGCATTGAGCCTGGTGCTCTACATACATTACTTCATTTTCTGTCCATGAGAACCCTAAAGGTAGCTATTATTATTCCCATTTTAAATATGAGAAAGTTAAAACTCAGAGAAATACCATCAGCTAGTTAGTTAAGAAGATGGGAGTGAAACTCTGGACCGTTCAGTTCCAAAGCCTGCATCTTAAACCTTGACACCGTATTTCCTCTTGGCTACTGTGATGTTTGGTTATCCACGTTCGTTTGTTTAAGTGTGTACATATGTGTATCCTCATCTCTTTGTGTCCAATTACTTCATGGATTGGAAGAGAGATAATTTGTCACACATTTCCTAAGCCCTCTTCAGTATCAGATACAGAGAAGAGCCACGGAACACTAATGAAGACAGAGCCACCTTGGACAAACTGGAGTTCAGCCTCTTTATGTTCCCAGTGAGATCACTGCAGGTCAGAGACGTGAGGCAATATGCTCAAGACCACACAGCACACTGATGGACTGGGCTGGGGCCTCAACCTGAGCCTTGGTGCTCAGCCAAAAATGCATTGGGAGGGGGAGGGGGGGAAAGAAGAAGAAAGAGGAGGAGAAAGAAGAGGACAAGAACAAAGAACAAGAAGGAGAAGACAGGAGAGGAAAAAGAGAAGAGAAGGAGAAGCAGGAGAAGAGGAAGAAAGAGGAGGAAGGAGGAGAAGAGGAAGAAAGAGGAGGAAGGAGGAGAAGGGGAAGGAGGGGGGAGGAGAAGTGAAGCAAATGCAATTCTTAGGCCACTCCCAGTGTAAACAGTCTCCATCCCACCAAGTGGTATAAACTTAATCTTGGTCAGTTCTGGGTATCTTGTTTCACTTCCCTGCTCAGATGACGTGCTCTCTCACCTCCTGGTATGTACAGAAACAGTCGTGGTCCAGGGGGCCTGCACACCTTCTTGGACATCTAGGTTCACAGCTTTCTTAAGTTTAACCCAGGACTGAGACCATAAATTCTGCTCTCTGATCCCTTAAGATTACCTGAGGTTTCTGTATTCTTTCCTCAGGGTCACACATCAGTATGTACTCACTTTATAGCTTCCTGTATCCAACCTTCTGTATTACTTGGGATGTGAATTTATCTAGTGTAACACAGGCCAAACTATGTCCCATATAAGACAGAGTGATGCTGAAGCTAAAGCTCCAATACTTTCCACATCCCTGTACTGGTGCGAAGAATTGACTCACTGGAAAAGACCCTGATGCTGGGTAAGATTGAAGACAGGAGAAGAAGGGGATGACAGAGGATGAGATGGTTGGATGGCATCACTGGCTCGATGGACATGAGTTTGAGCAGGCTCTGGAAGTTGGTGATGGACAGGGAGGCCTGGCATGCCGCAGTCCATGGGGTCACAAACAGTTGGACATGACTGAGCGACTGAACTGAACTGATACAAGATAGAAGTTGATTTCTCTCGCACTAACCAGTAGAGGGTAGGAAGTAGAGGGAAGGAGTCCCCTGGTGTCAGAGATCTTAGCTCCCTCCATTTTATTGCTCTGATATCCTTCTCACGTGGCTTTCATCTTGTGGTCTAAGACGGCCGCTCCAGCTTCTGCCAGCAGGTCAAACTCCAGCTGGCAGGAGTGGAAGAGGAGTGATGATAGACCGTCCCATTTTTCTTTAAATACATAACCCAGAAGTTGCACACACTGTTGGGTTCACTAGTCCTTTGTCAGTACCTAGTCATGCGGCCACATCTAATTGCAAAGGGCACTGGGAAATGTAGTCTTCAGCTGCGTGACCATCTGCAGCTACGGAAGGGGAAGTCTGATAATTGCCTGATGACTAAATATCTTTGCTACACTTCCTTTCTCCCCACCTCCCAGATAATCTTTATCTCATTTCCTACAGAGGAAAACCAATTTTGATTCACCTATTCTTCCCACTGTTAGTTACAGCATAAATTGTATATGGTCAAATTCTTCAGGGCTTTGACTAAATTTCTATATTTTTTCCAAACGAAAAGCTTGGGACTTTGAGACTCATAAAAGAATTTCTTCCATTTCTGCCTCACTATCCCTTGTCTAAGGTGACAGAGGCCTCTAACAAACAGGGTAAAGGAAAGGCAAAATGTAAAAGAAATGCAAGTGATGTCTTCAACATTACAAAATGCTTACAGCTACAAACACAACCCAGAATCTCCCTTTCCTGACAGCTCTTCTCTCGACCTTAGATTCTTAGTCTTGGATTAAATGTTAACTCCTCAAAGAGGTGTTCTCTGCCTACCCTATTTGTTTCCTTCATAACAGACACCATGCTATGTAAGTTATAAATATACACACTTTATTTGGCTTGTGAATGACATGAGGGAGGGATCATGTCTGTCTTCTCATCTGTGTATCTTCAATGCCTGGCACAATGCCCAACACACAATAGATATTCAACAAATAGACTGAATGATGAATTTGCATACCATGTTTCATGAGGTGCAAACAATGTGCAAATCTTTTCCCAGGTGACTAAGAATGGAGTGACTATAACTGTATTTACATTTAGTGTCACAGGAAGAACTATGTTTCTTTGACTCTAGAAGTCAAATTATCAACATGAGTGGAGTTTTTCTCAGTGGATCCCAAGGGGAGGCACGCTGGAGAGCTGGCGGGGCCGGGGCAGGGGGGCTGCTACCTCTTGAGAAATACCAGTCATAGACCTCCCCATTCACCCCCAACCAATACAAGATGCTCCCACCCATCCAGGACTTGAATCAATCCAGGAAAAAACGGAAGACAGGGACAGTTTGACTCATTCAATTTCATTCAAATCTGAAATAGCTTTTTTTTTTTTTTTTTTTTTGCCTAGATTAGATTGAAGTTTGCATTTTTTGGCATCAGGAAAAATAGGAGCTCAGGAGAAGCAAAATCCTTATAGAAAATGGAGTGTTACATTTTTTTGCATGTCTGAGTACATGGCTGAGAGGTGTGTTTTGGCCACATTAGAATGATGCCATTCTGGAATCACAGATGGATTAACTTATGAAAACTTGTAATCGCAGAGTGAAAGTCACTCAATCTTAGAATCACAGAAGGTTAGAATCATAAACTGTATTCAGAAAGAATGTTAGAGATTGTCTTAGCTTGGATTCCCCTGAGACCAGAACCTGAGACAAGGATTTGAGTGCCAAGTAGCCCAGGAAGCAAGGAGGAAATTTGGGAGACTGAAACAAAGAAGGGAGGAAAAGCAATTTAAAAAAAAACAGGAGTGACTGAGCCATTTCCAGTATGGGTAAAGGTGTTCTGTCTCACCGCTGACTTTCTGAGCAGGCAAGTCGTCTCCAGTGAGTAAGAGGCTGAGACCATAATCCACTCACTTCAGCCCCCAACCCGCATGAGAGAGGGCTGCCTCTGGAGAGGGTCAGTTGCTCCCAAGTCCTGGCTGGGAGTTCCCAAGGCTTCAGAGATGCCAAATGACTGACAGGTATTTGAGGTGGGATGCCATTAGTATGCTGGGAAGCAACCACCACAGCTCCAGCCAAAGTCAGCAGTGTGGGATGCCAATAATAACCAGGGACCCAATTTTACCCCAGAACAAGAATTCCCTTCTAAGGTCTAGACTGAGAGTCTGCACACTCCACCAGTCTAGGGGATTCATTTTGTTCCATTCTATTGTTGTTCAGTCGCTAAGTCGTGTCCGACTCTTGTGACCCCCATGGACAGCACCACGCCAGGCTTCCCTGTCCTTCCCTATCTCCCAGAGTTTGCTCAAACTCATGTCCATTCAATTGGTGATGCTATCCAACCATCTTATCCTCTGTCATCCTCTTCTCCTCCTGCCCTCAATCTTTCCCAGCGTCAGGGTGTTTTCCCATGAGTCAGTCAGCTCTTTACATCAGCTGGCAAAAGTATTGGAGCTTCAGCTTCAGCATCAGTTCTTCTGATGAATATTCAGGGTTGATTTCCTTTAGGATTGATTGGTTTAATCTCCTTGCTGTCTGAGGGACTCTCAAGAGTCTTCTCCAGCACCACAATTCAAAAGCATCAATTCTTCAGTGCTCAGCTTTCTTGATGGTCCAACTCTCACATCCATACATGACTACTGGGAAAACCATAGCTTTAATTATACGGACTTTTGCTGGCAAGTGCTGTCTCTGCTTTTTAATAAATACACTGTCTAGGTTTGTCATAGCTTTCCTTCCAAGGAGCAAGCGTCTTTTAATTTCATGGCTACAGTCACTGTCCACAGTGATTTTGGAGCCCAAGAAAATAAAATCTGTCACTTTTCACCTTCTATTTGCCATGAAGTGAGGGGACTGGATGCCATGATCTTAGTTTTTTGAATGTTGAGTTTTAAGCCAGCTTTTTCACTCTCCTATTTCACTGTTATCAAAGGATCCTCATCAAAAGGATCTTTAGTTCCTCTTCACTGTCTGCCATTAGGGCGATATCACCTGCATATCTGAAGCTGTTGATATTTCCCCCAGCAATCTTGATTCCAGCTTGTGATTTATCCAGTCCAGCATTTCCCACGATGTACTCTGCATAGAAGTTAAATAAGCAGGGTGACAAATATACAGCCTTGATGTACTCCTTTCCCAATTTTGAACCAGTCTGTTGTTCCATGTCCAGTTCTAATTGTTGCTTCTTGATCTGCCTACAGGTTTCTCAGGAGGCAGGTCAGGTGGTCTGGTCTTCCCATCTCTTGAAGCATTTTCCATAGTTTGTTGTGATCCACACAATCAAAGGCTTTAGCCTAGTCAATGAAGCAGAAGTAGATGTTTTCTGGAATTGCTTTGGCTTCTCTATGATCCCACAGATGTTGGCGATTTGATCTGTGGTTCCTCTGCCTTTTCTAAACCCAACTTGTACATCTGGAAGTTCTTGGTTCACGTATTGCTGAAGTCTAGCTTGAAGGATTTTGAGCATTTTTTTCATTTGCACCTTGTTAAAATGAAATCAGGATCTAAAGGCTGTTAGGAGATTCCCTCAGTCTTCATTTTGTTTTATGCCCCACCACTCCCCATTGCCTACATGCTCTCCGACTTTGTCACCTGTCCAGCCTGCAGGGCCTTCTGGCCCTGAGGCCCCTACACAGCAGCTCCCATCAGCTGCAGGGCCCTTAAGAAGACCTGTGTCTCATATGTGTGTCTCCAGTTCCCTTATGCACAGCCTGGCCCGTGATAGGGCCTAGTACATCTGTCAAGGAATGGCCCTTCTGCTTGCATTTTTCCCTGCCTGGGAGCTCACTCCTTTCAAGGCTGCCTGTTGTATTGTCTACTACCTGCCCCCACCCCCTCCTGCCCAGGCCCCAGTCATTCCCAGTGGGGACTGGGGGTGAAACTCCCTGCTTGGGGTGAGCAGCAGGTTAATTTCCTCCTGGAGCTTCCCTCGGCAAACAATGAGACAATGGCGAGCCGGAGGTGGCCTGCGTAAGACGGCCGTGGAGGGGAAGTTGTAATCTGTGCGTGAAGCCAGCGGGCGGGCAAAGGGGCGAGAAAAGCAGCCCCGGCCAGACCAGGCCCTCCACCCAGCCGGCCCCTGGGACCAACCTGAAGGTCACCTGAGTCGCCCTTGAGGAAAACAGCCACGAACCACCACAGCCAGGAGAAAACACGGATGGGTGGGGCACGCCCCCACACCCCTTCCCCGTCCAGATGGTCCTAGTTCCTCTCTGCATAACCCCAACTGCCCACCTTCTAAGCCCTGCTGGCTGGGAGTCATCCCCAGACAGACACCATCCGAGTCTGGCTGCGCTCTGGCGGTGTGACCTTGGGGCGTGTTACTTAACCTCTCTGTGCTGTTGGTTCCTTATCTGTAAAAAAGAGAATAATACCACCTCCTTCCTCTGGTTGTCAAGAGGGTTCCTCCATCATCCCATAGGCATGTACTGAGCATCTGCGATGTGCAGACACTGTGTTGGATGCTGGGGGCTACCGCTGTGAACAAGACCGCATCCCTGACCTCATTAACTACAGCCTTAACGAGGAGATAGTTGATAACCGAATAATCACACCATGAAATTACAACAGTGATAGGTGTTACCAGAAGGGGAGGTGGCAACCTTAGGACCGAGCGACATGAAACTCAGTCTAGTTTGCAGGTCACGATAGGCTTCCTCTAGGAAAACGCAGTAAAAAACCGAGCTGGACAGGGCACAGAAGTTTACCTGGCCAAGGGGGATGGGTGTAGGGATCAATGCAAGGCTCAGATGCCGGAACAAAGTTGGCATCAATGAGGAAGGACCAGGAGGCCTGTGCATCCGTGACAGGAATCTGTTCTTCATCTGGAGGGCAACAGGAAGCCACCGAAAGTTGGAGTGGAGGAAAATCGTTCCACTGGCTTTCAACTGATGCAGAGCAGCACTTAGCACAGCACCCGAGCAGGTGGGGTCCCTTCTCCTCGACAGGGAGTCCTGTCCAGGCACCTCAGGCACAACAAACCACTGCTTTCCTACCCTTCCCATCATTGTGCCAGGCCTGGGTTTTGCTGTGCTGCCTCACGGAGGCTGAGGATCAGGGGAGAGGGAGACCGACTAAGCACACCAATGGGTCCAGCCCCCTCTGGGGGTGAGGGATGAGTCAGAAGGGGATCCTGAGACTGTAGAGGAGGACCCCCAGACTCCTCTGCATCTCAAGGCGGCTCTTTGCCCCTCTTCCCTCACCCTAGTGGCTCTCCTAAATCCAGCTCTGGCCTCAGAAAGGGAAATCAGCTGCAGACAACTCAGGGGTATCCCCATCCAAGGTCATGACCCCACACATCCCTGGAAGTTGAGCAGCCTCATTCAAAGCCACACCCACGCTCACATTCAAAGCCAGCCTTGAGATCTGCCCAAGCGAGTGGCCTCAGACTCACAGAAAGAGCAGCTACCACCCTGGGAAGCTGTTACTATGTCCTTCATGGTCCTTCTTCTTGGCCATCTGAGTGCTATGAGCCTCCCTTTTACCAAGGAGGAAACTGAGGCTTGAGGGGGAGAGTTCCCTGCCCACACTCAGAGCCAGGAAGCAGCCGCACCTGGTCTCAAAGCCCGTGCTCTGAGGGTGCGTCTCCTGCAGCATCGCCTACGCCACACTCAACCCCTGTGGGTTATTTTACAGATGTGTCACTGCACATGTCAGAGCCCTTGGTGGTTTCCCATGAATGAAGCCAAGGCCCTTCCTGGGCTACAAGCCCCCACCTCTCTCTCAGCATGGGCTTCCCCCTCCTTCCCTCACCTGCACCCACCTCTGAGCCTTAGGAGCCCACCGCCTCCTCCGCAGCCTGGTTCGCTTCATTCATGCCTCGGCTCTCTGGTACCCCAGCAGAGGCTCTCCCCCAACTCTCACACCCTGCTTCACTTTTCCCCGTCTCCTCTTGACTGTACAGAGACTTTTATCTGTGGATTGAGCCTTGGTCTCTTGTGCTCACTGCTGTGCGTCAGTGCTTGACACAACGGTAAGTGCTCAACAAGTTATTTGTCTCATGAACGAACGAAGGAGGATAGAGGATCTTCATCCCACCCTTGCTCCAGTGTATCCCCCAAACCTGCCTCCCCAACACCCCCCAAACACCTCACTTGCTCATACCGAGCTTTATCCCCTCACTGGACCATCCACAGGCCTTGGCAGGTCCTGGTCACAGGCCCCAGGCTAAGGAGCAAGGAGACCAGAGCCCAGCAGGAACCTGTGGCTTGTCCAAGGTCACAGAGCCCCAAAGGTCACAGAGTCACAGTTGTCTGAAGGGGTGTCTTGTGGCGGCCCAGCGTTGCAGGAGTAGGCACCTCTTACAGGAGCGCCCAATGGAATGGGATTCCTGAGGCTCCAGCTCACCCCCTTTTTCCAGAGAAACCAGTTATGTTTGGGAGGCGGGGTGGTGTTCTGCTGCCAGCAGCTTTCCTCCTCCCAGCGCTGGGACTCCAGCTCCGAGTGTTCCAGGAAATCCAGGCCGCATTTCCCTCCAGGAGCCGCCGCCCAAAGGGACCCTCTGGGGAGAGACAGAGCATTTTTGAGGAAAAGGGGGGTGAGGGTTGGGGGTGTGGGAGAAAGAGTCACCAAAATAAAAAAAAATTAGTGGCTGGGCCAGGAATGTGCCTGGGTGAATCGGAGCCAAGCCTCCTGTCACATCCCCAGCTGTGCCGGCCAGGGCGGGGTGCAGGGCGCAGGCGGGGCTGGGTCACTCTCCGGGCAGGACACCAGCTGCCAACCTGCTCCTGCTGGACTCCCTGCCATCAGCCTGGTGGGGGAGGAGCCGGGCAAGCATCTGGGCCAGGAGTCAGGACCCGGGGCTCTGTCACCCTAGTCCACTCGCCAGCCAGGGGGCCTCAGTTTCCCCCTCTGTGCAATAATGGGATTTGGAGAAACTCTGAGATGGGGTGATTTTTCAATCAGAGATGGGGGTGAATAAAGTGAGGGCAGCCACACTCTGTGGCAGAGGTTCTGGACCTGGGCTCCAGGACTCAGGGACTCTGTGAGCTCGGACAGGAATGAAATAAAAACTGTACAGTCACCAACCTCTAACTGAAATTCAGCATTCCCTTCAAGTATAAATGGGGACCTCGTGCCCCAGGAGGGTCAGCAGTGCCCTTGCCGCAACAGAAGTTGGAGACACTTGTCTGACATCAACACAGTGAGTGTAGACACCCCCACACACCCCCACACACATATTGTTTAAGCTCATCGAGACCCCAAACCTGCCTGCGCACCTTTAACTTGATGTCATTATAAAGAAGCTCTTCTATTACTACATCGCGAATTCTTGCTGCTGTTGCGGTCATGGCATCTCAGTTTGATTGACTTCCTTTGTAACTCTATGCACTTTATTTTATGTGGTTAAAAACCAGGATGGGGAACATGTGTATACCTGTGGCAGATTCATGTTGATGTATGGCAAAACCAATACAATATTGTAAAGTAATTAACCTCCAATTAAAATAAATAAATTTATATTAAAAAAAAACAACCATGATTGTGATAAGGGGTCCATCCTATCACCAGAGGCCAAAGGGGTCCATAGGACAAAAAGCTAAAAATCCCTGCTTTACATGCAGCCGTTTTTGGTTGTAAATGGGGAGGTACTCTGTATATTGACTTGGAACAATGTCAAAACACCGTGCTAAGTACAATACAAAAAGCAGGATGCATCAATGTCCGTGTAAAAACAAGCTGGGTACCTACATTTGCTTGATGTGCAAGGAGGCCCAAACTGGAAACAGTGGTCATCTCCAGGGTCCCAAGGAGATCCATTGCTCAACACCTCGAGTACTAATTTTTTTCCCTTGTGCATTAAAATTCAGAAAGAGTCAGGCTTCTGGGTGATGACTATGATTGTGGTAGAAACGCAGTTTTTGAATCTTTCCAAATCCCCACATCAAAATAGGTGAACCAACTAGTCAGCAAAGCAAAACCTCACCGACCAGATTTACATCCAAACCAGGTGACAAGGCGTCCCTACAAATCCCCAAATACAAGTGGATGGAGACCAACCTGCACAGGATCGGGGTCTTCACAGGAGAACACTTACACTGTATTTGTCTCCAGGGATACATGACTTTTAATAATAATAAAGTCTCAGTCCCTGCCCCAGGGCCCAGGATTAGTGGGAGACACAGTTAATCACAGAAAAACATAAAATTGCAACTGTGGCCACAGTAATTCTAAGAGTTCCAGATCTTGAAAGTATACAACAGAACCCATTTCAAACAAGTCATGGTTGAGAAAAAAGAACAAAGCACAAAAGAAGAAAGAAAGAAAAAGCCCGGTAGACAGATAGACACACAGATAATCCCTTCTTTGCAGACCCAGCTCAGTGGCCAGGAGACAGAGAGGGCAGCTGTCCACCCATGCCTGCTCCAGGGAAACTACCCAGCCCCCAGCCCGGGCCTCAACACCCACCGCCCAGCGTCTTCCTTTGCGATGAATCATGTGTTTGTGGACTGAAGACAAGGTGATCTAGCCAGGAAGTCTGCAGAGTCATTAGCATGGAAGCAGCCCCTCAGAGCGGAAAAAACACAGCCCTCAGAAGCTGGAGACATGGGTTCGAGTCCCAGCTTGGCCACATAATTCACAGTGTGAGCTCACACAGACCTTGGAGGTACAGATAGCCCGTATCTCCCCGGTCTCACACGCACATCTTAGGCGCCTCTAGACTCCCAGGTGGGCTCTCCTGCATCTCAGCTCCTCTGTATAGAGGGAAATCGGAGGCCCTTGGCAGCCACTGGATGGTCACTCACAGGGATGAGGATGAAGGCCTGTCGTGCCCTCTCGCCTTAGGCTCTCCAGATACTCTGGTGGCACCAACAGAGCCTTGGGGACCCAGCCACACTTCTGTCCACTCTCAAGAGCAACCCCAGGAGGTAGGTGTCCTCATTCCCATTGGACAGATGAGAAAACCGAGGCTCAGAGAGGGGAAGAAGGTGACCTGAGGTCACACAGCCCTATTGTGCTTTGACCCTGGTCACTCGATGGGTGCACCTCACCCCCCTCCCCGGGGACAACAACTCTGTCCTGGCAGCTCTGGCCCCACGCCCAGTCTGGAAGCCCGCTCAGGGGTGCGGCTGTCTCCCTGTGAACAAGACTATTTTTAGCGACGGCAGCAGGGGCCAGGGGCCAAAGCCAGGAGTGACAATGGGGGGAAGGGGGTGGGGCTGCTGGCGGCCACCCCCGCACCCAGCAGCCGCCCCATTTCCTCGAGGAACCAGGCTGTGCACAATACAAGGAAAGCCGAGTGGGGAGCGGCTGGGGGCTCCTGTGGGGGGGCTGACCTGGCCCATCAGGGCAGCTGGGGGACTGGAGGAGGCCTCTGGACCAGGGGGGAAATGGACCGTTAGTCCAGCTGCCTGGCCTGGGCAGAGATGATCTCTCATGCTTTACACACACACACACATTCATTCTCTCCCACACACACCTCAATCTGTCTCTCACACTCAGGCTCATTCTGTTTCTTTCTCTCACAGGTACTCACCCACACACATGTGCACATGTGCACACACACACATATATACACACAAGTCTTTCCCTTACTCCTACAGTCTCACCTTCAGCCTCAGAGGCAGAGAACTGGGGCCCTGGGGACTCGGTGAGGTGATTCTCACAAAGGAGCTGATCCTCCCCTACCAGGAGCTGATCTGGGGTCCAGGCGAGAAATGCCATCATGACCACCCCAGACATTCTGCCAGGCTGTGGCTTCTCAGGGAGGGGTGTCCCTGCTGGGGAGGGTCCTCGGCTGGGGCTCCCAGTCGAGGGGGAGCCGTACAGATAGGAGCAGGAAGGTGGCTCCCTCCAGCCTGGCAGCAAGGGTTCCTTCCTTGGCCTCTACACAGGGGGCTCCAGTGCTGCTGGGCAAGGTCCCTGAACCGAATTTGATGTCTGAGGTTCTCACGGGTCCTCCCATGGCTCAGGGCAAGAGACTGCGCCTCCGGTTCCCCGCCCCTGCACTGTCATCCATCCCACCTCCACACCCTGGCTTATGCCATGCCCCCGCTGGGGGTGCCCTCCTGGCCTCCCCATTCTCCTGGCACCATCAGAGCTCTGAGAGCAAAGACAGCGACATTCTTGTCTGCCACCATCACCTCTGCGGAGCCAAGTACAGTGCCAGGCACACAGCTGGGGTGCCATAAGCTCCTGTTGAATAAAATCCTTGCCTCCTGCTGGTGGCCTCCTCTCCCCTGACTAAGGACAGAGTTACCTCACTGGACCTTCTCCACTCCCCAATGAGGCAGACACATTCATCCCCACCTCGGGGAGGAGAAAACTGAGACTAGGAGGGGAGGCAGCTTACTGAAGATCACACGACAGATAGTAGCCTAGGCAGGACTCAGTCTAGACCTGGGACCCCAGGCTGTGTCCTCACAAGCCCACACCTGCCCCAGCCATCAGCTTTCAACCTGAAATTGATGTGGTCTAAGTGCCATCACAGTCCAGCTGCCAGATGAAAGTGATGGTGGGACAGGGGAGATGGGATGGAGTTCCAGATGTATGTTAGAGATGGGACCAACAGGACAAGAAGCAGGGGTGAGGTGGGAGGAGTCAAGGAGGTCCCTCCTTGGTGTTGGGCTTGAGCAGCGGCATGAAGGGTGGCCTTTTACTGGCAGACCGAATTGCAGAAGCAACAGTGCTGGGCACGTTGATGGCCAGATATCAGCATCTAGAGCTCAGGGGAAAGCCTGGATCCACATGTTAGATTTTTTTGGCTGTCCCTCGCAGTTTGTGGGATCTTAGTTCCCTGAGCAGGGATTTAGCCTATGCCCCCAGCAGTGAAAGCACAGAGTCCTACCACAGGACCACCAGGGAATTGCCTACCTGTTAGATCTACATTTAAGAATCATCAGGGCATGGGTAGGCTAAAGTCACAGGGCTGGATGACATCACCTGGGAGTGAGTCCACAGGGGAGAGAAGATGGGAGAATTTTACTAAGAGAGTAATCAATGCTAGCATGAGTAAGGTTCCTTTGCCCCAAGATTTCAGGTCTTTGTTCAAATGTCACTTCAGAGAGTCCCTCCCTGACTACCCTCATAAAATGCCTCTGCTCACCTCTCGGGCTTTATAGCCTGGCCTGATGTTATTGTACACTGATTTGTTTCCTGTGTTTTGTGTCTCCTCGTGGGACCGGGGGCTCCTTGAATTGGAACTTAGTGTCTCCTCAGAGGGACTTAGTTTCCTGCTAGGAGCCCAGCCTGGCACACGGTGAGCCCTTCATAGGTATTTGTTGAATGAATGAATGAATGAATGCCCTGGACAGTGCCCATCTGGTCACTCAGCTGAGCTCAGAGTGTGTGAGCCACTGAGGGCAGGGACTCTGGGCTCACCTTGGTGGAACCAGCATTGCACGGCACAGGAGTGAAAGGGGCATCTGCTGAGGGGCCCTCCACAGGGTCCCGTCTGTGGAGGCTGGAGTGGCAGGGGTCCAGAACCCTGGGCCAAGGGCCTGGCCTGTCCCCAGCCCACCCCTTCCACTCTCCCCTGAGACTCCAGACTGCTTCCTCCCTTGCAGCTGTATCTTCCGCCTCCCAGCCTCTTCCTTTCCTCCTCATCTGGGCCCCTAGCTACATCTCCATAGGACTTTATCTTCCCTTCAGCTGCTCTGGAGGGACAGAGGCCCTCCCTACATCCTTTCCTTCCCCGCTTCCCTTGCCTGCTCCCTAAAGCCTCCCCCTCAGGCTCAGCACCCCGGCCATCCTCTCTCCTCCCCTGCAGCCACTTCCAGGGGGCACAGTGGGGCACAAGGCCAGGCAGGAGTGGCCAGAGGAGCCTCAGGTCCTTCCAAAGGCCTCCGAGCCTCCAACTTGCTGTGTGGTCTCGCCACTCGAAAGGCCAGCTCGGGAACTCGGTTGTCTGTGCTCCAGTCCCTGCTCTGCCACTTGTTATCTGTGTAGTTTTAGGCAAGTCACTGAACCCTCCCGTACCTCATTCTTCTCAGGTGAAAAATGAGGGTCAAGACACCCACCTACTTCACATGGAAGAGTGAAATATAAAGCCTGTCAGGCCTTTAACAGAATGCTTGACACAGAGAGTTTGTCTTAACACGAGGTCATGATGCCACTGCGTGGAAGTCAACTGCAAAGCCCTAAACGACCCTTGGCTGTGTATTTGTGCCATGTTTCTGACCCAACAAACCCAAAACTCTGAAGGAGGACCTCCTAGTGGCCCCTAATCTATCCCAGATGTTCTCTACCATCATTATCCTTATCAGTATATGATCAATAACCTCCTCAGGCTTTAGAAAGGCCACAGACAAGGGTTGAGGTCCCAGAGAACACCCTAGAATAGCACCCCTCCAGCTAAGCCCACTGTCCCCAGAGGCTTCACACTAATCTGAAACAGGGAAGAGTTATTATTATTCCATTTTACAGATCCGGATGCTGGAGCTCAGAGAACCTCCCGCTGCCTGACCCCAAAGCCCAGGCTCCATTGCTGTCCCCAGCTGACTGACTGGAGTCCTGGCCCAGCAGTCCACACCTGCGCTCAACTTGGGGACTCCTTTGAGCTCCCCCACACTCCCGCCCAGCAGCTTCTCCCTCCCATTTTCACCAGGTACTTGCCTGTCCTTCCAGGATCCTTATGCCAGTCAGCCCAGGAACATGCTAAGAAGCTTCAGTCATGTCCTACTCTTTGAGACCCCATGGACTGTAGCCTGCCAGACTCCTCTGTCTGTGGGATTTCCCAAGCAAGAATACTGGAGTGGGTCGTCATTTCCTCCTCCAGGGGACCTTTCCGACCCAGGGATAGAACCTGCATCTCTTGCATCTCCTGCATTGGCAGGAGGGTTTTTTATCACTAGCGCCACCTGGGAAGACCAGGAAGAGCCAGCAACAAATCAACTGCTCTTTCCTCCTGGATTCCAGAACAAGAGAAGCTGGTGTCACTGTGAGCCTGGAGGCCCCAGGCCTAGATTTGCCTGTCAGTATTACCAACAGCCCCCACATGGAAGGGGCTCTTATTCCCATATTACAGTTTGACTCGGAGAAGTTAGGTGAACAACTTGCCTGAGGTCACTTAGCTAAAGAGGCTGTGAGCCAGAGTTGAAACTCAGGTCTGTCGGATTCCAAAAGGCTTGCTGCCAAGGCATCAGAGTTGAGTGACATCAAGTGACTTTTTTCCGGACTCTAGTCCTTAAATGTAGGTAGCAACATGTCATTTGTTGAGCTGCGAGAATTAAGTGGAAGAGTTTATAAAATGCCCAGAACAGCACTGCACTCATGAGTGTGGTGTTGCTAAAGGACTGGGGCCGCTGAGGTCAGGCCCATCTAAGGTCAAGGCCCGGCTTCACTTTTGCTCATGGAGACAAATGTTGTATCTCTCTGAGCCTCAACAGACTCATCTGGAATACAGGGATGATCAGCCATTCTCATAAAGATGGTCCCCAAAGATTAATTTTTTAAAACTTAAAGACATAACTCTCATACAAATAAAAAGTAAGCGTGTGCCAAGGGGTTCCCTGGTGGTCCAGTGTTTAAGAATCCGTGTTACTGCAGGGGTTGTGGATTTGATCCCTGGTCAGAGAATTAAGATCCCACGTGCTAGGGGCATCTAAACTCGAGCCCCACACCACTGATCCTGCACGCCACGGCTAGAGAGTCGGTGCGCTGCAATGAGGATCCCAAACGGCACAGCTGAGACCCTGAGCAGGCAAATAAATAATTTTCTTTTTGAGTGCGTGTCCTCCCTGCTCTCTCTTGGGCCCACATTCTGCCCAACCGTGTCTTGCTCTCAAGAGGCATATGTCGTCTCCCCCAGCAAGGCCGCCCGGGTTGCGGAGGAGGCGGCATGTGGCTCCTCTTTGCTCGGCTCTCAGAGCACGTCATGGCCCTGATCATGGCCTGAAATTCAGCTAGCCCTTCCTTATGGGTGCTTTGGGAGAGTAGCTCCATGTTCTGGCTTGACTGTAAAACACTTCATAGATGTAGGAGCTGGTGTCATAGATGAAAAGCATAGAGGAAATGTTGGTGTTGTACTGTTATTTTGGCCGAGAAAAGTTTGAAGTCAAAAAGGGTGATAGAACTGCACAGCTCATTTTACCCAGAAATAGAGAAAGTTCGAGTTTTAGATGACACTGAAAGGGGTTCAGGAAGTTTTGGTTCCTGGAAATAATTAAAATTTATGCCAAGAAGAGAAAATGAGAAAAGGTACTTTTTCCTTGAAAATACAGACTTTGCTTAACAACAACAAAAAAGTAAGCACGTGCTAAAATTATCTGTAATTCATTAGTGTTTAACCAATCAGCAGGGCTGTTAAGTTGGTTCAAAGAGTGTAAGAAAGTTTATAATCAATGAAAGACAAAATGCTGAAAAATGATTGCAGAGTGAAACTGCCTAAACTCCTACAGGGCAAAACAACTACAACCTTCAGGATGACCTTTTCTACTGGCCAAAAATCATAAATAAAGCTACAAGTGAACACAGAACTTCCCCGTGTTCAGGGCCTAGCAAATGAGTAAATGACAAGTCAGCAAAAGATCTGTTCCCCAAGAGACTTAGATAACACTTGAGTGGGCCTGTTAAAAGGATGCTCCAGCATGTTTCTAAAAGGACACGCAGTTCTCCTTTTGCATTATTGCTGAGTGTGGGGTAGTTTTTTTCAACCTGTGGGTGCAATGCAATAACAGAGGTAGAAAGGATTTACAAATTTATTATTTGTGCAGTGTCTCTGCCCACCAAACCCAGAACTCTGAGGGAGTCTCTTTAAGCCGCCCCTATGATACCAAATGAGGTAGACAGTGAGTTAAGAATGCTCGAAAGGCTATAAACTATTTACAAACACTATCTTATTCATCTTTTTAAAAGATTTCATGCATTTGCTTTTGGCTGTGCTGGGCCTTCTCAGGCTTTCTCTAGTTGTGGCAAGTGAAGGGGGGGCACTCTCAAGTTGTGGTGTGCAGGCTTCTCACTGCCTCTCTTGTAGCATAGCACAGGCTCCAGAGCACAAGAGCTTCAGTAGTTGTGGTACACAGGCTTTAGCTGGCCTTCAGTACGTGGACTCTTCCTGAACCAGGGGTCAAATCTATGTCCCCTGCATTGGCAGGCAGATTCTTAACCACTGGACCGCCAGGTAAGTCCCTTTACTTATCTTTATTTCCTTCCAGATCACTCTGAACGTCAGGGTTGGGACTAGGGTGAGGTGATGCTGAACATCACACAATCCATATCCTTTACATGGAGTCCCTGCTCACCCAGTGGCTCTCTGGTAGGGTCTGGAAAAGTGTTTAGTTCTGTTTATTCAATGACTATTTCCTGGGGGGCCTACATGCTGCCAGCACTGTCCTGGGTACTTGGGATGAAGCAAAAAGCAGTCCCTGCCTTCAAAAGCCTAGAATCTAAACAGGGGACAACCAACCAAGATAAGCTTGCTGTGATTCTCTGGTAGCTCAGAAGGTAAAGAATCCGCCTGCAATGTGGGAGATCTGGGCTCAATCCCTGGGTGGGGAAGATGCCCTAGAGAAAGAAGGGAATGGCAACTGACTCCAGTATTTTTGCCTAGAAAATTCCATGGACAGGGGAGCTACAGTCCATGAGGTTGCAAAGAGTTGGACACAACTTGAGCGACTAACACACCCACAAACACAAGCACTCAAAAGGAAAGAAAGGAATGAAGAGGAGCAGGGGTGCCAGCTTCCGGACCAGCAGAGGAAAAGCTTTCCAAATGGTGACATTCAAGTTGGGGCATGAAGAATGAGAGGATGCCAACCAAGGAAAAGATTGTGGGGAAGGCATCACAGGTGAGACGCACAGCACACTCAAAGGCTGTGATGCAGGAACCAGCTTCAAGGCACGGAGCAAAATAGTGTGGCCATTGCTTAGAAAGTGGCAGGAGATGAGGTGAGGAGACAAACCAGGACTTGTGGTAAGGGTGGAGGTGAACCTGATCAGAGGCTTAGATTTAATTCTAAACATGATGGGAAGGTACTGGAGTGTTTTGGTCAGACGCCTCTGTTATCCCATCTCTGAAAGGGAGGCAGTCTTGGTTTCTACCTCAGGGCTCCAACCAGGGGTTCTGATGATGAGGTTCCTGAACTGGCAGCATCAGCATCCCCTGGAACTTGTTATAAATACAGATTCTTGGGACCAACTCCAAACCTACAGATCAAACACTCTGAGAGTGGGACCCAGCAAGCTGGGTTTTAACAAGCCCTCCAGGTGATTTTGACGACGTATAAGTTTGGTATCTACTGTGCTGGAACCAATTTTGTCATTCAGTCACTCAGTCATGTCCGACTCTTTGCAACCCCATGAACTGCAGCACACCAGGCTTCCCTGTCCTTCACCATCTCCTGGAGTTTGCTCAAACTCACATCCATTGAGTCAGTGATGCCATCCAACCATCTCATCCTTTGTCGCCCCCTTCTCCTCACCCTCAATCTTTCCCAACATCAGGGTCTTTTCCAATGAGTTGGCTCTTTGCATCACGTAGCCCAAGTATTGGAGCTTCAGCTTCAGCACCGGTTCTTCCAATGAATATTCAGGGTTGAATCAATAACCCCCAAGTTAGAAACGCGACCCTGTGTCGCCACCTCGTGTTATTTTCTTGGAACTACAGCCTGGATACACATTCCATCACCAGCCGGCAGGGAAGAGGAAGAGCACTTTCCATCAAAAGGACACAGACCGTGGTCCTGGACAGGAGGGCGGCTTTAGAGTGTACCTGCCCACTTTTCTCATATGCAAGGACACACAATGTAGGAGGGCTTCCTCAGTGAGTAACTTCAAGTTTTCTCCCTGCTACAGTCGGGATAAAGCCCAGATTCCTTGCCCGTTTGCTCTCTCCCTATCTTCCTGTCATTGTCTCTCTCCTCTTACTCATGCACTCCTGCCAGCTTACTTCCTTTTTGTTTCTCAAACACACCAAGCATATCAGGGCTTTACTTGCTGTTCTGCCTGGAAAGTTCTCCCTGCAGACTTGCATGGTTCATTCCACTTCAATCAGATCTCATTCCAATGCCGCCTCCTTCAGGAAGCCTTAACTATACCCTAGCAGCCCTAGCCCTATTTCTGACCCTGTCTTCTTTTTCTTCCTCCCTGACATTGTTCGTTTATTTGATTTTTGTCTATCCTTCTGAAACCATGTGTTCCAGTAAGGGAGGGATGTTCATTCTGTTCACATTATAGCTCCAATACACACAGTTGGTGCTCAACAGATATTTACCAAACAAATAAATATACTGTGAGACAGGTCTTACCACCCTCTTTCTGACCAATGGGGAGACTGAGGCTTAGTAAGGTGACATGACATGGCTCACTCAAGCTCATACAATGAGTAAGGGGCTTGGATTCATACAGAAAAAAGGAGTTCTGGAAGCTGAGGTGTGGGTTATGTTGATAGAGGCTGGAGGAACTCCAGTAACTGTGGAGTTCCGGAGGCTGGGGAGACTTTTCTTCTTTTTTGGTTCCTCTAGGTCTTCATTGTTGTGTGTGGACTTTTTGCTAGTTGCAAGAGCGCTTAGCTGCCCCATGGCATATAGCATCTTATTTCTCTGACCAGGGATCGAAGCTGTGTCCCCTGCATTAGAAGGTGGGTTCTTAACCATTGGACCACCAGGGAATCCCCTAGGGAGACTTTTCAACCTCCATCACCCAAGGTCAGCAAGAGGCACTTATGAGTTTTAAAGGATGTTCTTCAAGGTCAAGGAACAGAGGGCAAGGGTCCAGTGCCAAGATCTCAAGTGGGGCAGCGTTGTCAGGGGTATTTGGCAGCCCCATTGATCAGGGTGTGGCCTGGGCATAGGGCAGGAGGAAATCAGGAGTGCAGACATCCTGCAATGGATCCCAAGTCAAATACTGTATTCAAACATGCCATTATTAATTAGCATAGGTGAAAATCTTGTTTTTAATAATCTGAGCCTGGGACTAAATTCTATTTCACAGAAAACACAGTGTGTGTGTTTGAGGGGGGGGGTCGTTGTATTTTGTTGTTGTTTTGTTTTTGCTTTTTTGGCGGAGCCATGAGGCTTGTGGGATCTTAGTCCCCCGACTAGATATTGAACCTCAGCCCGGGGATTAAACCTCGGCCCTTGGCAGAGAGAACACGGAGTTCTAACCATCGGACTGCCAGGGAATTCTGGGAGGCTTGTTTTGTTTCCTTCATTTTAACAGGCTTTATTTTAGTTTTAGGTTTGCAGAAAATTTGTGAAGAAATTACACCAAGTACCTCTATACTTCTCCCCCCAGCACCCAGTTTCTCCTATTTTTAACATCTTGCATTCGTGTGATACATTTGTTACAACTGATGAACCAATACTGACACATCATTATTCACAAAAGTCCATAGTTTACATTAACATTCACTTTTTTATGTTGCAAGGTTCTGTGGGTTTCGACAAATGCATATCCTGTATTCATATGACAGTATCATAGAGAAGGGTTTCACTGCCCTAAAAATGCCCATGCATCATCTATTCATCCCTCCTGCCCTTCCCCCAAATCCTTGGCAACCACTGATCTTTTTATTGTCTACAATTTCGCCTTTTCCAACACAGTATTTGCTTGGTTTTAATATACAGTGAATCTGCCAAGAAAGCAAATAAGTTGGGAACAGATCAGGTTGCGCTTGGTTCAGAACTTTACCTAGAGCTGGCACTCACAATTTTGGACCATCACAGCCATGCAGTTGTGGTGTTTGAGCAGTCAGAGCTCCTGATTCAGCCCACAGATTCACAGTGATTCCACTTACAGCTGTGCCCTCCCAACTGCAAGTCATCCCCTGGTATCCAGGGAGGAATTGGTTCCAGGTACTCCTGCAGATACCAAAATCCACAGATGCTCAAGTCTGTGGATATATAAAATTATATAAAATGGTGTAGCATTTGCATATACCCTACATACATCCTCCCATATATTTTATTTATTTATTTATTTTTCCTCCCATATATTTAAAATCATCTCTAGATTACTTATAATACCTAAAACAATGTAAATGTCATGTATTTTGGTGGTGGTGGTGGTGGTGATGGTTGTTGTTTTTTTGGCTGCAGTTTGGAGCATGTAGGGTCTTAGCTCCCTGACCAGGGATCAAACCCAGTCCTCTGCATTGGAAGCAAGGAGCTGACCACCGCACCTCCAGTGAAGTCCCAAAGCCAAGTAAATAGTTGCCAGTGTGTGGCAAATGCACATTTTGCTTTTTAGGTCTTTCTGAAAAACAAAAAAAATTTTCCCCCCAAAATTTTCAGTTTGAGGTTGGTTGAATCTTTGGATATGGAGGACTGACTGCACTTTGTGACAATATTGTGCCCAAATATTTATGTGTTGCTTTTTATTCTTATTTAGCTGTTCTTGGTCTTTGTTGCAACACACAGGCTTTCCCTAGCTGTGGTGAGTGAGGCTGGGCTACTTCCTAGTTGAGGTGTGCAGGCTTCTTACCATGGTGGCTTCTCTTGTTGCAGAGTCAGGCTGCCTAGAGTGCAAAGTCAAGTGGGCCTTAGGAAGCATCACTATGAACAAAGCTGGTGGAGGTGATGGAATTCCAGCTGAGCTAGTTCAAATCCTAAAAGATGATGCTGTGAAAGGGCGGCACTCAACATGCAGCAAATTTGGAAAACTTAGCAGTGGTCACAGGACTGAAAAAGGTAATTGTCATTCCAATCCCAAAGAAAGGCAATGCCAAAGAATGTTCAAACTACTGCACAACTGCACTCATTTCCATGCTAGCAAGGTAGTGTTCAAAATCCTTCAAGCTAGGTTTCACCAGTGCATGAGCTGAGAACTTCCAGATGTAGAAGCTGGATTTAGAAAAGGCAGAGGAACCAGAGATCAAATTGCCAACATCTGTTGGATCATAGAAAAAACAAGGGAATTACAGAAAAACATCTACTTCTGCTTCATTGACTATACACTAAAGGCTTTGACCATGTGGATCACAACAAATTGTGGAAAATTCTTCAAGAAATGGGAATACCAGACCACCTTACCTGTCTCCTGAGAAACCTTATGTAGGTGAAGAAGCAACAGTTAGAACTGGACTTGGGACAATGAGCTGGTTTAAAATTGGGAAAGGAGTACATCAAGGCTGTATATTGTCATCCTGCATATTTAACTTATATTCAGAGTACATCATGCAAAATGCCAGGCTGGATGAAGCTCAAACTGGAACCAAGACTGCCGGGAGAAATGTCAATAACCTCAGATATGCAGATGACACCACCCTAATGGCAGAAAGCAAAGAAGAACTGAAGAGCCTCTTGATAAGGGTGAAAGAGGAGAGTGAAAAAGCTGGCTTAAATCTCAACATTCAAAAAACTAAGATCATGGCATCTGGTCCCATCACTGCATGGCAATAGATGGGGAAACAATGGAAACAGTGATAAACTTTATTTTCTTGGGCTCCAAAATCACTGAGGACAGTGACTGCAGCCATGAGATTCAAAGCTGCTTGCTCCTTGGAAGAAAAGCTTTGACAAATCTAGACAGCATGTTATAAAGCAGAGACATTACTTTGCCAAAAAAGGTCTGTCTAGTCAAAGCAAATCCTGAAAGATGATGCTGTGAAAGTGCTGCACTCAATATGCCAGCAAATTTGGAAAACTCAGCAGTGGCCACAGGACTGGAAAAGGTCAGTTTTCATTCCAATCCCAAAGAAAGGCAATGCTAAAGAATGCTCAAACTACCACACAATTGCACTCATCTCACACGCTAGTAAAGTAATGCTCAAAATTCTCCAAGCCAGGCTTCAGCAATATGTGAACTGTGAATTTCCAGATGTTCAAGCTGGTTTTAGAAAAGGCAGAGGAACAAGAGATCAAATTGCCAACATCCGCTGGGTCATGGAAAAAGCAAGAGAGTTCCAGAAAAAACATCTATTTCTGCTTTATTGACTATGCCAAAGCCTTTGACTGTGGATCACAATAAACTGTGGAAAATTCTTCAAGAGATGGGAATACCAGACCACCTAACCTGCCTCCTGAGACATCTGTATGCAGGTCAGGAAGCAACAGTTAGAACTGAACATGGAACAACAGACTGGTTCCAAATAGGAAAAAGAGTATGTCAAGGCTGTATATTGTCACCCTGCTTATTTAACTTCTATGCAGAGTACATCATGAGAAACGCTGGGCTGGAAGAAGCACAAGCTGGAACCAAGACTGCCAGGAGAAATATCGATAACCTCAGATATGCAGATGACACCACTCTTATGGCAGAAAGTGAAGAGGAACTAAACAGCCTTTGATGAAAGTGAAAGAGGAGACTGAAAAAGTTGGCTTAAAGCTCAACCTTCAGAAAACGAAGATCATGGCATCTGGTCCCATCACTTCATGGGAAATAGATGGGAAAACAGTGGAAACAGTGTCAGACTTTATTTTTGGGGACTCCAAAATCACGGCAGATGGTGATTTCAGCCATGAAATTAAAAGATGCTTACTCCTTGGAAGAAAAGTTATGACCAACCTAGACAGCATATTCAAAAGCAAAGACATTACTTTGCCAACAAAGGTCCGTCTAGTCAAGGCTATGGTTTTTCCAGTAGTCATGTATGGATGTGAGAGTTGGACTGTGAAGAAAGCTGAGCACCGAAGAATTGATGCTTTTGAACTGTGGTGTTGGAAAAGACTCTTGAGAGTCCCTTGGACTACAAGGAGATCCAACCAGTCCATTCTAAAGGAGATCGGTCCTGGATGTTCTTTGGAAGGAATGATGCTAAAGCTGAAACTCCAGGACTTTGGCCACCTCATGCAAAGAGTTGACTCATTGGAAAAGACCCTGATGCTGGGAGGGATTGAGGGCAGGAGGAGAAGGGGACGACAGAGGATGAGATGGCTGGATGGCGTCACTGACTCGATGGACATGAGTTTGAGTGAACTCCAGGAGTTGGTGATGGACAGGGAGGCCTGGCGTGCTGTAATTCATGGGGTCACAAAGAGTCGGACACGACTGAGAGAATGAACTGAACTGAACTGAATCAAAGCTATGGTTTTTCCAGTAGTCATGTATGGATGTGAGAGTTGCACCATAAAGAATGCTGAGTGCTGAAGAATTGATGCTTTTGAATTGTGCTGGAGAAGACTCTTGAGAGTCCCTTGGAGAGTGAAGAGATCAAACCAGTCAATCCTAAAGGAAATCAACCATGAAGGGGTTGGAAGGATTGATGCTGAAGCTGAAGCTCCAATACTTTGGCCACCTGAGAAGAGCCCATGACTGATTGGAAAAGACTGATGCTGGGAAAGATTGAGGGCAGGAGCAGAAGGGGGTGACAGAAGATGAGATGGTTAGACAGCATCATCAACTCAATGAACATGAATCTGAGCAAACTCCAGGAGATAGTGAAGGACAGGGAAATCTGGCCTGCTGCTGTCCATGTGGTCACAAAAGGTCAGACCCAACTTGGTGACTGAACAACACTTCCTCCTCAATCAGCTATGCACTTTAACAGAAATACCACTGAAAGTATGCTGCACCCCTCTCAGTGCATCATATGAGGGACAGGTCAATCTGCCCCATTACTGGGGATTCTTTACTTCATCACTTGATCAGTTTCTTCACTGTAAAGTTACAATGTTAGCCTTTGTAATTAATAAGTACCCTGTGAGGAGATACTCCAGGACTATGCAAATATCCTGTTTCTTGTCAAACTTTAATCCACTATTGCAATATCCATTAATGATTCTCTCTTGAAACAATTACTACTAGAATGTTTGCCAAATAGTAAATTTCGAATTCCTCTTTTTCTACATTTACTAGTTGTCCTTTTACTGTTAAGAGCTTTCCTTCCCCTTATGTGTATATGTATGTATGTGTGTGTGTGTTTATACCTTAATCTTATATACACTCTCTTAATCCTACTCCAATCAGACTCTTGCTCCCATTTTTCTATTTACACTCTTTCCTTTCAAAGTAACAATGCCCTCCACTTGGCTAAATCAGTGTTTGATCTTTATCTTCCTGGACCTCTCAGCAGCATTTGACACAGTTCATAAATTCTCCCCGCCCTGAAATGTTTTCCTCACTTGGTTCCCAGGCCACTTTCCTCCCTAGCTGCTCTATCTCAGGCTCCATTGTTGGTTCTTTGTCTCTTAATGTTGGGGGCCCCGGGGTCTGAGTCCTTAGCCCTGCCCTCTTCTCTGTCTATGCTCACTCTGTTGGAGATCTCACCCAGCCTCACGGCTTTAAAAACCATTTCCACAATGATGACTCCTGTGTTAATCTACTCAGCTGCCATAACAAGATACCACAGACTGGATGGCTTAAAAACAGAATTTTTTTTATTTCTCAGAGTTCTGGAGGTTGAAAGTCCAAGATAAGGGTGCCAGCAGGGCTGGTTTCTGTAAGAACTCTCTTCCTGGTTTGCAACCTTCTTTGTATGCCTTCACATAACCTGTCTTCTGCACACACACACACACACACACACACACATACACAGAGAAAGACAGAGGAGCCACTCAGGTGTCTCTTCGTCTTCTTCTAAGGATTATTGAATTAAGGCCCTACCCTCGTGACCTCATTTAATCTTAATTACCTTCTTAAAAGGCCCTATCTCCAAACATAGTCACATTGGGGTGTTAGAGTTTTGACACAAATTCTGGGGAGACACAAGTCAGTCCATAATGACTATCAAAATTATAACTCCAACCTGGGCTCAGATTCATAAATGCAACTTTTAACTAGACCTCTCCACTTGGAAATCTGATAGGTGCCTTAAATTTAACAAGTTCCAGATATTAATAGAACTGCTAATTCTCCTCTCCTTTCCGCTGCAAAAAAGTTCTCCTTCTACAGACTTCCACATCTCAGTTAATGGCAAATTCTTTCTTGCAATTCTTCTGGGCAAAAACCTTGGAGTCATCCTTAATTCCTCTTTCTCAGACTTTCCATCATCAATCTGCTCCAAAATGTAGCTTAATTTCATAATAACCCCATTTATTACCTTTATAATAATCCCAAAGTTGAACTTTGGTTCCAACCATCACCATCTTTTGTCTGGACTGTGGCAGCAGCCTCTTATCTGGTCTCTCTGCTTCAGCTCACTCACATTCCGCTTGTTTCATACCCATCAGTTACAGAGATGAGATTCTGTAAAATGCAAAGTAAGTCCTGTCCTTTCTCTGGACAAAACTCTCCAATATGGTCCACCTCACTCACAGCAGAAGCCAAAGTCCTTACAATGACCCACAAAGGTGTGCATGAACTAGTCCCAGGGGAATCTCCCTGACATCATCTTTCCCTTGCTTATTCAGCTCAGCCATCCTGTCTAGGGGTTTTCCTTAAACCCACCAGGCATGAGTCCACTTCACGGTCTTTGCCTATTCTCTGCTGGGAACAATCTTCTCCCAAATACCCCTGTGACTCCCTGCCTCACCTGTTCCACGTGTTTCCTTAAGCAAGGCTTCCATTGACTATCTATTTGAATTTACACCATAGCACTCCCTTTTCCCTTCCCTGCCTTGTCTTCCTCCATTGTGCTCATCACCATCTGAGAGAGCACATATCTCTACAAAACATGAGACCTGTGAGAACAGGGACTTCTCTGTTCCTAGCTGCACCTGCATAATAATCACTCACATTGACTTTACTCTTGTTATATGTCAGCAAATTTTTAAGGGCTTTACTGTACCACTTGGGGGCTTCCCAGGTGGTGCAGTGGTAAAGAATCCGCCTGACGATGCAGGGGATGAAGGTTCGATCCCTGGGTAGGGAAGATCGCCTGGAGATGGAACAGCAATTCACTCCAGTATTCTTGCCTGGAAAATTCCATGGACAGGAGCCTGACAGGCAGGCTTCATACAGTTCATGGGGTTGCAGAGTCAGACAGTACTGAGTTACTGAGCATGCACATGTTGTTATCACTCATTTAATCCTAACAAGGGCCCTTAGAGGTAGGTATAGCATAATAGTAATGCTACATAACAAACCATGCCAAATACCCATGCCTTACAGCAGCAAATGCTGATTTCTCCTTCTTCCACCTGCATTTGGGGTTTGGCTGATCTCAGCTGGGCTCTGCCAGGTTTGACTACTACATGTGTCTCTTATTCTTCTGGATTTGATGTTAGGGATTTGGATAGAAACTATTGCTTTCCTACATTGACACAGAGCATTCTCTTCCTACCTGTTTAGTTTCCTGACATTCAAAAAAGAAAGAGCTCATGGGAAAAAAAAAATAATACATACAAGAGAGGAGACTTCCCTGGAGGCTTCCCAGTGGCTAAGACTCATCTCCCAATGCAGGGGGCCCAGGTTTGATCCCTGGTCAGGGAACTAGATCCCACATGCTGCAACTAAAGTTCACATGCCATAATAAAGACTGGAGATCCCACATGCGGTAATGAAGACCTGGCACAGCTAAATAAATAAACAAAAATACAACCTAAAATTCAATACTGGGAATTCCCTGGCAGTCCAATGGTTAGGATTTGGCGGTCTCACTGCCAGGGGCCCAGGTTCAATCCCTGATCAGGGAACTAAGATTCTGCAAGCTGTGTGGCTCAAAAATAATAATACAAACAAAACACTAAACTACGAAACTATCCTCATCCCAGACTTTTCTATGGCAACTTCGATTGACGCTGTTTCGAAAGATGGAATACACTAATGACAGCCCCCATCCTTATGACAGAGACGGAAATTCCAAGGAGGCAGTTGAAAACATGAGAGATCTCTTAAGGCCTAGGCTGAACTTGCACATTGTCATTTTCATCCACATTCCATTGGCCAAAGCAAACTTCGTGGCCACATCTAATGTCAACAGAGTAGAGAGTATCAGTCAGTCCTAACTGGGGGAGAGACTGAGTCATTGAATAGTAATCTAATTTGCTGCAAGATTTGTCATGCTGTACCCCAATGTTCACAGTGGTACTGTTTAGCCAAGAAATGGGAAAAACCTAAGTATCAACAGACAAATAGATAAGACAGATACGGCATACATACATACACATATGTGTTATTTTTCATTTCCACAAATAAGTGATGTCATATAATATTTCTCTTTCTCCAACTTATTTCACTTAGTATGATAATCTCTATGTCCATTCACGTTGCTGCAAATGGCAATATTTCATTCTTTTATGGTGGACAAATATTCCATTGTTTATATATGTGTACTTGTCTCTTCTGTCTTTCATTTGGTTTTTACATTTACTGATTTTTAAAAAAATATGTATTTGGCTGCATCAGGTCTTAGTTGTGGCACTCGGGCTCTCTGGTTGTGCCGGGCAGGCTCCAGAGTGCGTGGGCTTCAGTAGTTGCAGCTAGCGGGCTTTGTTGCTCTGTGGCACGTCGGATCTTAGTTCCCTCCCTGACCAGAGATTGAACCCATGTCCCTTGCATTGTCGTGTGGATTCTCAACCACTGGACCACCAGGGAAGTCCCTGTTTTCCTTTTCTGACCCTACCCCAGCCCAGCCCCTTGTCAATTCTGACCTGAAATTGTGTGACTATTGCAGGGGCCCCTCCTCTCTCCCTCTCCCGCGGGCTCTGCACACGGCTCCTTTCCTGCTCAAGAGTTTTCAGTGGCATTGCATCACCTTCAGAGAAAGTCCAAACATCTTGGTCTCAGATACAAGGCATGTGTAACCTTGACTCCAACTTGATTGGATTCCAGCTTTGTCATTTACTAGTAGTAAATCTTGGAGAAGGTATTTGACATCTCTGAGCCTTAGTTTCCTTATCTGTTAAGAGAGAAAGAGAAGGAAGAAAGAAAGGGGAGAGGATATAGCATGACATATATCTTTTGTATTTGTTTCCTGTTAGGATAATATACTGATTGCCTTTTTTTTTTTTTTTTTCAGGATTCTTTTTTTCTTCTTTCTTTTTTTAATGGAAGCATAGTTGATTTACAATATTGTGTTAGTTTCACATGTACAGCAAAGTGATTCATTTATATATATATATGTATATATATTCTTTTTCAGATTTTTTCTGCTACAGGTTATTGTAAGATATTGAATATAGTTCCCTGTGCTACACAATAAATCCTTGTTTATTTTATATATGCTAGTGTGCATCTGTTAATCTCAGTTGCTCAGTCATGTTCGACTCTCTGCAATCCCATGGACTTTAGCCTGCCAGGCTTTTCTGAACATGGAATTCTCCAGGCGAGAATTCTGGAGTGGGTTGCCGTGCCCTCCTCCAGAGTATCTTCCCAACCCAGGGATAAAACCTGCATCTCTTAAGTCTCCTGCAGTGGCAGGCGGGTTCTTTACCACTAGTGCCACCTGGGAAGCCCGTTAGTCTCTCACTCCTATTTCATTTCTTCCCCCACTCCCTTTTGGTTACCGTAAGTTTGTTTTTTATGTGTATGGATCTGTTTCCGTCTTGCTACATGTACAAATAAAGTTATCTTTGTTGTACAAAGAAAAAAAAATCAAAAAATTCACACTGTGCAGACTAAAGTGTTTAAAGTAAAAGTTCCCTTCTCTTCCTTTCTCCTGAAATAAGTTCCATTAAGAGTTTATGGTAAATCTTTCCTGAACTATGTCTAAAACCACATAATACTTATATGTATACCTGTTTTTAAAAGTTTTTTTAAATGTGTTCTCACCAAACTTTTGTCTCTTGCTTCTTATCACATACTAGTATGGCAAGGCCAGTTTTCTATGCCCAGAAATCACTTTTAACGACGTTGCCGCTTACTAGCTGTGGGATTTTGCACACGTGGCTTAACCTAAGACTTGGTGCATTTAATTTGTAGCTGTGGATAAACATGTACCTGTCACACAGAGCCATTATGAGGATTAAATGAGTTAGTACACATAAAGCATCTTGTACAGTCTGACATATTAAGAGCTCAGAACTTATTAGCTCTCCCTGTTAACAGCGCCATGTTTGGCTATACCATAATTTACTTAACCAGTTTTGTACCCATGGCCATTTAGTGTGCTGTGTTGTTCATAAAGACGGTCACAATGATTTCCCCGCCCCACATACTTGACTCTGCAATATGACTCTGTTGTCTTTTCCATCAAGAGACTATTTCTAGTCTCCTTGAATCTGAGTTGGACATGTGATAGGCATTGATCAATAAAATGTAGTGAAGATGATGCTATAGCACTTCAGAACCTAGGCCTCAAGAGGCCTTGCTGCTTTGGTGTTTTTCCTTTCAGAGGCCAACATGAGGTAGCCTGAGCTAACTTGTTGAAGCCACGTGGAGAAGAACCTAGGCCCTCAAGCCAGCAGCCCCAGCCATCTGCCAGACTCATGAATGAGGCCATATATGTATGACCAATGAGTTTGCTGACTTGCAAACTGACTGCAATGCAGCAGTAAGCCCAGGCAAAACCACGTACGGCCAAAGAGAGCCGTCCCAGCTGAGACATGTCCAAGTTGCCAATCCACACAAATAAAAGCAAAAAATTACTGTCATTTTAAATTACTCTGTTTGGGGATGATTTGTTAAGCAACAATAGAAAGTTGATATGCTGAGGTTCTTATGCAGTGCCTATGGCTCTGGTTGGAACGTAAGCTCCATTTCTTAAGTGACCTTGGGCATGTCCTGCAACCTGACTGAACCTCAGTTTCCACCTCTGTACAGTGGGATACTTTTAGTTCCTACCTCACTAGGCTGATGTGAGGATAAAATAAGATGAACATTCAGTGTGTGACACAGGACAAGTACTGTGAACATTTTAACTAGGGCTGTAGCTATTGCTATTGTTTGAAGAAAGTTTAGTCTGAGAGCTGTACTGAGAGGGACAGGAGGAATTAGTATTAAAGATAACTGTCTTTGGAGGCGCCATAACTACTGAACATTGGAGACTGAGAACTTTTTGGAGAGACCCATACCAGGCCGGCCTGGAAGATAGCAGGGGTTGGGTCTCAACTGTGACCTACATAGTGTGGGGGCTTGTATGTGTGTGTCTGGGTGAACCCTCTGAATGACGTCATGCATGGAGGCTGGAATTGGGTAGAAGAATGAAGAACTGAGCCTGTGGGGGCTGCTGAGATTATTGAAAAGTTCTCGTGAGTGCTACACCCTAGGACTTACCCTTACTCTTTTCAGATGAAATTCCAGACTCCTAACCGCAGCCTGAATGCCCTGGCCACCTTTCCCACCTTATTTCCTACTCTTCTTTCCTTCACTCAGAATGCTTTGGCTGCCCTGGCCTCCCCCTGGCCTCCTTCCTCGAACTTATCAAGCTCTTCCCTGCCTCAGGACTTTTGCTCTGTCTTTCCCTCATAGGGACCTTCTGAACCACTCAAGCTAAAGTTCTCCCCTCACAACAACTTATCTTTTTCCTTCATAGCATTTGTTCGCTTGTTTACCTGTGCGTTATTTGTTATCACTTTAGAAGGTAGTTTTACAAGGAACTGGTATCTGTCTTGCTCATACCACATCCTCAGCATCTAACACACTGTCTGTCTCATGGCAAGTGATGAAAGGCTATGAACTGAATAAATGTGAGTAAAGATAGGGAAAAGGAACCAGAGAGTGAAAAGACACCTGAAAAGCTAAATGAAGGCCTCATTTCCTGGAAGATAGCTTCACAGAAACGTAGAATCATCTTGTCTAAGCTGTGAAACTAAGACTTATAAAGCAGAAGTAATTAGCGTGAACTCCAACACTTTGGCCACTTGATGTAAACTTACTCATTGGAAAAGACCCTGATGCTGGGAAAGACTGAAGGCGGGAGAAGGGGATGACAGAGGATGAGATGGTTGGATGGCATCACCGACACG
Source organism: Capra hircus (assembly GCF_001704415.2). Classification (NCBI taxonomy): domain Eukaryota; kingdom Metazoa; phylum Chordata; class Mammalia; order Artiodactyla; family Bovidae; genus Capra; species Capra hircus. The sequence continues at coordinate 59,823,348 of NC_030820.1, forward strand.
ACGGACATGAGTTTGAGTAGGCTCCAGGAGTTGGTGACAGACAGGGAAGCCTGGTGTGCTGCACTCCATGGGGTCGCAGAGTCGGACATGACTGAGCAACTGAACTGAACCGAACTAGCGTGAGGGCACTCAGAGAGTCATTACTGTGGACTTTCAGTCCACTGAGGTCAAATGCCACAGACCTCTCTGACAGACAGAAGAGGCCCAGTAAAGGTCACAGCCACCTCCTTGAGACCACCACTGTATGTCTGCAGCTGCCACCACTCCATCCCTGAGGGGAGGAGACTGTCTCTTTGACAGCAGAGGTGCCAGTCAGCTGACAGCTGTGAAAGGAGAGCTGGAGAAGGTGGGGAGGCCCATCCCCCGGGGTCAAGCAGCTATTCTGAGGCAGCTCAGGGATAAAAACAAGTACCAAAATAACCCAGCCTTCTCACCCTTGTTCCAGACCTCACACCTCTGCCCCACCAAAGGTGAAGCTAACACTTGAATACCTCCCAGTAACACACACACCAGCTTTCAGCAGGGCCTGCAGGGAACAGGGTGACCAGCAGACTCAGCCCTGTCCACTGGGAGGTCACAATCTAATGGAAGAAGCAGGCCACAGATGGTGAAAGACAGGGAGGCCTGGTGAGTTGCAGTCAATGGGGTCGCAAAGAGTCGGACACAACTTAGCAACTGAACAACAAAGGGAGGGAAGAACCCCAGAGAAAATGATCCTTGGATTGGTTCAATGGACATACTGAAGTTAGCCAGTCAAGGAGGTGGCAGTAACACAAGTAATTGCCAGTGCAAAGGGAGGGAGGCAACACAGAAAAGATCCAGGAACAGTCGGCAGTTTTAGTGAGTGGGAGCCTCAGGAAATTTTAATGAGAGCAGCAGAAGAGGGGGCTTGGGGCGAGGGGTGGCGGGGTGGGGGGGCGCCGTTTTGCCTGGGGGGTGGGGAGAAAGGATGGCGGTAGTGTCCAAATTATGCAGAAATTCCGTGTTAAGAGCTTGCGCTCTTTTTGGTGCACAAAGGAAAGTCTTGGGAGATGTTCAACCAAGAGGACGTCATAATCAGTTTTGCACAATAGAAAGTGCCCTGTATCTGCCTTGGGGCGGTTGCCTGGTAAAGTAGGGTGGAGAGGCAGATCGAAGAGAGAAAATATTTTATTCTGGCTAGGGCAGCTCTGGCGAGGACTCCTGTAAGAGCAGAAACTGGGTCTAAGTCTCCAGAAGGCTAGTACCGTCACTTCTCGACTCCTGCGCCATCCCACTCCTGGGGTCCAACTTTCGTTCACTTGTTCCGGAACTCGAAGTGTGAGCAGAAAAAAATGTGCTGCTGGAACCCCGAGCCTAGACGAGGGACCAGGGTAGGAGACTTCAACTCCCAAAATGCTTCGCTCTCCAGCTCTGCAGGTCGCGCATGCTTCTTTTCACGAAAGGCGGACCGGCTTGCAGACTGTAGGACTTGCCAACTGGATGAAATGCAGGAAACCTAGGGACCGCCATCTTACCTGAGGTCAAACCAATTGTACACATAGGGGGAGGTTAGTGTTCTCTCTCTCGTCAGCTCGTACAGGTACTGCAATAAAGTTCGCTTAATTATTGCAAGTCTCCTTATTATGATTTACGATAAGAACGCCTTCCATTTTGCGCCGCAGTTCAGAACTGAACCCCTAGGGATTCAATGAGACATCCCAGCATGGCCGCACTCTGCGAGACTCCGCTGGGGGAGGAGTCGGAAGCGGTCCCTCCTCGCCTCCCGGTCGGAGGGGGGTTTCCGCTTCCGGCAGCGACGGCTGCAGCCTCGCTCTGGTCCCTGCGGCTGGCGGCCGAGCCGTGTGTCTCCTCCTCCGCCGCCGCCATATTGTCTGTGTGAGGAGAGGGGAGAGCGGCCGCCGCCGCTGCCGCTTCCACCCCAGGTACCGTGGGAGCTGCCAGGCGAGGTCGTTGTGGGGTGCGGGTGGGCCCAGACGGGGCAGCGGGGCGCGGCCGCCTCTCACGCCTCCAGCAGACTCCGGAGCAGCCCTTCGCCTTCCCCTGCCCCCCTCCCTCCCCCCTCACCATCCGAGGCCCCTGCAGCTCATCGGAGAGGCCTGGGGCCACTCCCCAGGGCGGGGAGGGAGGCTTTGGGGGCAGAGGCTGACATGAGGATGGGAGCTGGCTCTCGAGTCCAGCTTATGGCCGGGGAGAGGGTTGGGCTGGGGCGGGGACTAGGGGCAACTTGGAGAAGGGGGTCGCCAGAGGGGGAAGGGAGCTTGAGGGGTGGGGCCGCAGGGGGGATGCTAGCGGAGGGTGTCTAGGGGACTGATGCCCTCAGTGTAGGCTGGGGTGGACCTTCCTGTGGAGCAGAGCTGCTGGAGTGGGGGCCTCCTAAGGTCCCTCTGGGCGAGGCAGGGCTTCCCACCTGCACACTGGGGTGCAAGGTGGAGGCGACCCGGGGCGAGGTCATTGAAGATAAAGGGGAAGGGAACCGAGAAGTGGGGCAGAACGGGTGGAGTTGGAGTTAAGGTTAGTTGGGAGCTTGGGTGGAAGAGGAGAGGTACATAGAATGAAAGATTGGTTGAGTTTACGTGTTAGTTTGTGACCTTTTGAAGAGTAGGACTTTTATTTTTGTTTTTCGGTTGTGTTTTTGTTTTTGCAGCGTTGGAACATTTCTTGCCTTGGCAGGTGATGGGTGGAGCTTATGTAGTTTGTTTTTGGGAAGCAAAGTTGAGGTCAGGAGAAGTTACTTCTTGTCTATTGCTATTGTGAGAAGGAAAGAGTTCTGGCAACGAGGTGGCAAATTAATTGGGGAGGCCTGATTACCTTTTCAACTGCTAAATTCTATGAGAAGTGGGCGTGCGGAGAGGAAATGAAAAGAAAGCTAGAAAGGGAAGATTTTTCTAAGAGTTGGAAGAGTCCATTCCATCTAAGGAGTGGCAGTACATCTCTGGATTCCCAATTAGAAGTGCCACTGCTGTTTCCCTGTGTGACCTAACTTCTGTAAATCTTTGTTTTTCTGTCTGTAAAATGGGGATGATGATATTTCTTAGAGGATAAGTTTGTGGTGAGTGAATAAGATAATTTGTGTCAGGTGCTTACTACAGTGGCTGGCAGGTCGTGAGTGCTCCATAGACCTTACATGTCACTTTTCTTAAAGGGCCTACTTGGTATATTTGGGGTTCCTCCAATCTAGGTAAAGTGTGTGGTCAATAATCTGACAGTAGGCAAGGCTTCAGAATATTATATTTGTAGTTGTTGTAGTGTTTTGTTCTAAGTCACTTGGCTTAACTGTCTTGGTGGACCTTGAGCTGAAAGACCAGGACCAATGCTAGTTCTACCTCGTGGTTTTTTAAAAAGTTCACCTGCAGTTTTGCCTAGACAGGTTTGTGTCCTTCTGTGAGTTTGAAATACTTGACTTTCATTTGCTGTTGGAGGAGGGTGTGTGACTTAAGAAAGAATGAAAATATTTCAAGTTTGCTTAGATCAGTTTATCAACTGATTGCAAAATTAGGTCACCCTGGGGTAACTTTTTTTAAAAAGCAAAACCCAAATAGGTCTGGTTATATCCTTTTATATGGAATACAGTAGAGAAGAGAAGCACACATTTAAGGGAGAGCAAAGGGTGAGTTCCTACCTAGTGTATTAATTGCATAACTGTTTAGGGATGAAACAAGTATATTTTTAATCTCTTTTGCTTAGCCAGTCTCTTCCAGGGTGAGTCCTTGGTTTTACTGTTGTCTCTGTCTCTGACCATATACCTTTACTTCACACACTCTTGGAGAAAGAAATTTTCTTTGGGAACTGAGTTTAAAGCTTTACTTAGGGTTTGGAGTTGTAGTGGGCAGAGTGACCACCACCACCACCCTTAAGATATCCAAACTCTTAATTCCCGGATCTGTAAATATGTTACATGGTAAAAGGCCTTTGCAGATGCTATTAGGGTTAAACATCTTACAACCGGGAGATTATCCTGGATTTTGTGGGTAGGCCCAATCTAATCACGTGTGCCCTTAAAAGCAGAGAACTTTCTCCAGCTGGGAGTCAAGCGAGATGGGGCAGAAGGGGAAATCAGAGAGAATTGAATCATGAGAGGGACTCCATTTGCTGTTGCTAGAGGGGGCCACATGGAAAGCATGAGAAGGAATGCAGGGAGCCTCTAGTAACAAAGACCAGCCCCGGCTGACAGCCAGGAGGGAAATGGAGACCGCAGTCCTACAACCACGAGGAACTGAAGTTGGCCAACAACCTGAGTGAGCTTGAAAGTGGATTCTTCCCCAGTTTCCAGCAAGGATAACACCTTGATTTTGATCTTGTGAAACCCTGAGCAGAAGACCTAGCCAAGCCCACCCAACTTCTGACCTATAGAAACTATGAGATAATAAATTTCTCTTGGTTTAAGCCACTTCGTTTGTGGTTTTGTTACGGCAGCAGTAGAACACTAGTATAAATTTTGGTACCAGAAATGGGGTACTATTACATAAAAACGTTGCAAGTGGCAGTAGAAGAGGCCAGCAGGTTTTTGAGGAGCGTGAGATAGAAAAGGCCTAGAAACAGATTGTTAGTAGAAGTAATGAGGACTCTAGTGGAAGTGAAGTATACATTGGAAACTGGAGAAAAGAGGATCTTTTTACATAGTGGCAAATAAACTTAGAATTGTGTTCTGAGGTCATGTGGAAAAGAAAACTTACAAGTGATGAACTTGGATGTTTAGCTGAGATTTCCAAGCGAAGTGTTGGTTTACTTGTAGATGTGGGTCTAACGGTGAGCTCCTGTGAAATTCACGTGAAGCTCCCTAAGTTCTTGAGCATTTTATTCTAACAGAAACAATGTCCGCTTGATTGAAAAACATAGAGTAGGAAATTAAAGGGGGCTCTCAACCACTCCCCTCCCCCAGATTTTTTTTTCACTAGTGAGAAGCAGGCTGGTAAAACTAGAGATATGAACGTGTTTCTTTTCTTTTAAAAAAGGGTGACTTAGAGGCTGGAACCAAGAGCCCAAAGAGGTAGAACTGAAGGTTACAGAAGAGATTTCCCTGGCTTTGAAATGTAATGGAGTTTGCCCACATTTTGAAACTGCTTTGGACCGATGGATCCACTTTCCCTTATATTTTGCCTGCTTGCTTTTATAGTTACATTCCGTTTGAACTGGAATGTTTTTGACTATTGCCTTATGGCTGTCTCACCATTACAGATTGGGAGCAGATAACTAGTTGTCTTTTTTGGTGTTTTTTTAGAAATTGTGCTCCAGGGGGGTGCACTTCATATATTATACCCAGAGCTTCATCCACACCTGCTTTAGATGGTGAGATTTGGGAGTTTTGAATCGATGAACTTTAGATGAGATTTTTGGACTTTGAGTTGATGCTTTAATGAAATAAGACCTTATGGTGAATTGGATGGTTTTTGCATTTGGGAGAGGTGTGAGTCTTTGGAGGCCATTAGGGTGGACTCTATTCCAGAGATCCTTTGGAATCTGAGTTTGTTACTGTTTTGTGGCAAAAGGGACTTTTCAGATATAACTGGTTTAAGAATTCTAACAATGGTTATCCTGGATTTTCTGGGTAGGTAGGTCCAGTCTGTTCACGGGAAAGCAGACGACTTTATCCAGCTAGAGTTAGATGTGAAGCATGAGAGGGACTCAACCACCGTTCCTGGAGGGGGCCACGTGGTAAGCACAAGAAGGAATGCCATCAGCACCAGCTGACAACCAGCAAGGAAATAGGGACCTTAGTCCTGTGCCCACAAGGAACCTCTTTCAGCCAGCAATCTTAATGAGCTTGAAAGCAGATTCCCTACCCCAGAATTTCCACCAAGGAACATAGCCCTACAGACACTATGATTTTTGGCCTTGCAGGACCCTAAGTAGAGAATCCAGCCAACCCTACCTTCTAGCTATAGAAACTGTGAGATAATAAATTGCGTTGTTTTATGTTTGTGGTAGTTTGTTCCAGCGACAATAGGAAACTAATTAGAAGAATTTTAAAAGAAAACTAATTAGAGGGGTTTTGCTTACTTTAAGAATCTTTCAGGGATTATTTTCCAGAGAACAAAGACAGTAGAGATTATTCTGTAAAGTGAGGATTTGGTCCTGGAAGACCTCACAGAATAATGGTGTTAAGTGGAACCTAGGCTTCTTCCTAGATGTGTAAGCGTCCTTACACGTCCTTACACGTCCTTACACGTTTCCTAGATGTGTAAGCATGTGTCATTAGATGAAGTTTGAAGGGCCTAGATGAACAGCTTGGTAAAACAGATTCTAGAGTTCTAGGCCGTTTTGGTAGAATTTCTATAAATTGATGATTCTTCCATGCCTGTTATAAGCATCCTGGATAATTCCTTCATTTTTATTAGCTGAATAAAGCATTGAGTTTATTTGACAATCCTTTAAAGATTTCCGTTTTTTTAGAAGAGCTGAAAATGGGTGATTATTTTTTAGTAATTGATAACCACCTATATACAGTAGTCTGTTCTTTCACGCTTCCCACCCCAACCCAAAATTGTTAAAAGGTCTTTTCTCCCTGTCATTGCTGCCCGCCTCCTTTTTTTTTTTTTTTTTGGCTGAGCTGGACTTTTGTTGCTACACGGACTTTTTCTAGTTGCGATACACAGGCTTCTCATTGAGGTGGCTTCTCCTGTAGCAGAGGATGGGCTCTAGGGCACAGGCTAGGTTGCCCCACAGCATGTGGAAACTTCCCGGACCAGGGATCGAACCTGTGTCCCCTGCATTGGCAGACAGATTCTCTACCATTGGACCACCAAGGACGTCCAGTCATTGTCATTGGTCACTTGAGGTTAAGAATAAGATTTGGGGACTTGCCTGGTAGTACAGTGTATAGGAATATGCCTGCCAGTAAAGGGGAGACGGGTTCGATCCCTGGTCTGGAAAGATTCCACATGCCGCAGAGCTATGCACCATGACTGCTGAGCTCGCGTGCTGCAACTACTGAAGCAAGTGCGCCTAGACCCTGTGCTCCCCAACAAGAAAAGGGACCGCAATGAATAGCCGACTCTCACGTCTACGAGAGAAAGCCCATGCACAGCCATGAAGACCCATAGCAGCCATAAATAAGGTTTGGGTATATGTGTATAACTAAATCACTTTGCTGTACACCTGAAACTACTGTAACACTGTAAATCAACTATTAATTTCTAAAAAAGCCAATACAGTTTTAAAAAGAATACGATTTTGGAATCATAATTGCAGAAAAGACTTCTGACTTTTAAGAAAGGCCTTCTTGTTGTTGTTTATCAGTATGTTACTAATTAGATACAAAAATGTGGACTCTCAACTTTAGTGAAGGGAACCTCAGAGGATGGAGGAAATAAGACAAGTTTCTCTTTGAGTTAGTTACCTGAATAGAAAGATGATTACACAATTAGAGCATTTCAGGATATGAAGGACTTTTGTGATTATCCGTTTGACTTTTAGGTTTAGAGTAAAGGAAATTGGGCCACCTGAAGGTTAAGTGACTAAACCAAGTATCTCAGTCCTACAGCTGGCCTAGAATCCTGGTCCAGGCAGTGGGGATTCGTGGCTTTAAGAATATATTCTCTGTGTACCTTGATCCTGTCCTTTTTCCATAGTTTACCTTACATAGATTATCTCTCTGTGCCTCATTTTCCTCATGGGGTCATTGTGAGGATTGATTGAGGTAACACATAACACATTTAGCATAGCACCTAACACAGGAAGTGCCCAAAAGATGTTAACTGTTACATTTATGATAATTGTTTTGACAACTGTTTGACATCTTTCGCATAAATATTACAGTACAATTTGTACAAGTTCAGAAACAGAATTACGTGATTTGGCATTGGATTAGGTAAGGACTTACTGTTTTAAGGTAATGCTTGTGATCCTTAATTTAAAATGAGAAGCTGGATTTGATCCTTGGTCTGTCACAATTCACTGGGTGACCTGGACCAAGTTTGTTTCACAAGAATGTTCGTGCCTTCATACACCCAGATTTCCCTGAACTCCTGAAAGGGATCATTTAAAATGGTACTGTGTCGTTTAGTTGTTCCTTAATGTATTGAGATCTAAGCCATCTAGCTTTTCAAAGGAAAAAATTCCTCTAGAATTATTAAGAAAAAGGAACTGCTGTCATTGTAATAAATATTTACATTGGGTTATAGGCAATTGGTAGTTTCTCCAAGGTAGAGTTCAGCTGACCTACTTGTTGACCAAACTTTTTTCTCCTTCACATTATAGAAGTCAAGTGTTATCTTTTTAAAAGTTGAAGGTGAAAGAATTAATAGTATCATGCTAGGAGTGACTTTTCACTGGTTTCTACAGAGTGTGTGTCTTTCAGCCTTAAACATAAGAAATATACTTAGCAACAGTTAGTATGGTGGGCAAGCTTTTATTACATTAGTGATGATAGTGTTTTCTTGCATAGAAAGTATGTGTTATCTGAAGTGAGGGTTTTAGGGTTAAATACTGGGGTATACTTAGAATAATGTTTTATAATTTTATATGTGTCTTGTCTTAAATGCCTTTATACTGGCCACTTTTTTCTTTTCACACTTTCTGGTCTTGTGGATTTTTCTGACAGATTTCTATTAGCTGAAACATTTTAATCTGCTTAGAAAAGTGAACACTTGAAATTTTTCTGAAGGTATGACTAATGCCCTAGTGGGCATTTCTCAATTTAGCTATCTCATTAATGTTCTGTAATTTTTAAGAAAGCAACCTTGTTAAAATGAATGGATAAATTATTTTCCTAAAAGTTTAATCATGTCATATCAGAAAGTACAAAATAGCCATTTGACCTTATTAGATTTATAACCAGTGAAACGATGTTAATTCTTTCAACAAGCCGTGAGTGCCTGGTGTATTTCACTAGGTGCTGTGCCTACCTGATCTCTAGATGGTCCTTGACCTCAAACTTAAAATTGAGTGTCATTTTGTCTTAATGTTATGTATCCTTCCGTAACTTGGCAGCTTTCTGCACTTGATCTTGGCCAAAAGGCAGAGGCTTTCTGGAGTGGTTTCTTATGAAAACTCTTACTGGCTTTGTATCTTAGGTATAGCTTCTGAAACAGCTGCAGAAATTTGGTGGGCAGTGGATTCAGGATTTCTGATTCTTGATGAAATTCTTTAACCAAGATTACTGGGGCTCAGCCATAAAAAGGAACACATTTGAGTCAGTTCTGATGAGGTGGATAAACCTAGAACCTGTTATACAGAGCGAAGTGAGTCAGAAAGAGAAAGATAAGTACCATATTCTAATGCACATATATGGAGTCTAGAAAAAATGGTACTAAAGAATTTATTTACAGAGCAGCAATGGAGAAACAGAGAATAGACTTATGGACATGGGGAGAGGGGAGGAGAGGGTGAGATGTATGGAAAGAATAATATGGAAACTTACATTACCATATGTAAAATAGATAGCCAACAGGAGTTTGCTGTATGGCTCAGAAGACTCAAACAGGGTATTTGTGTCAACCTGGAGGGATGGGATGGAGAGGGAGGTTCAGAAGGAAGGGGATATATATATACCTGTGTGATTCATGTTGAGGTTTGACAGAAAACAACAAAATTTTGTAAAGAAATTGCCCTTCAATAAAAAAGAAAAAGAAAAAAAGATTACTGGGGGAACTAAGGGAGAGAGCCAGCAGGATAGTTGGAAAAAGCTTCAGCTTTGGAATGAGACCAAGTTTGGGTTTAGTAACCAAGTTTACTTAACTCTTAAGCCTGGATTTTGTCATCTCTGCAATTGGGATAACAACTACCTTGGGCAACTTATTTATTAGCCTTTTGTTCCTTCATCTATAAAATGGGCATCAGTACTTACCTCAGAATATTCTTGTGAGGATTAATAACTAAAGCAGCAGCTAGTTATCATAGCTCGGTAAAGAATCCGCCTTTAATACAGAAGACCCTGGTTTGATTCCTGGGTCAGGAAGATCTGCTGAAGAAAGGATGGGCTACCCACTCCAGTATTCTTGGCTTCCCTGTGGCTCAAGCTGGTAAAGAATCTGCCTGCAATGCGGGAGACCTGGGTTCGATCCCTGGGTTGGGAAGATCCCCTGGAGAAGGGAATGGCTACCCACTCCAGTATTCTGGCCTGGAGAATTTGGGTCACAAAGAGTTGGACACAACTGAGCGACTTTCACTTCACAACTGAAAATTAAAGGAGATAATTTATAAAATGCCAGGTACCTTTTCCTTCCCTGTCAGTGAAAACTGTGTTCATTGCCAGTGCCGATACTCTTGATTCTCATTTTCTGCTGCCAGGAGTTCTTATTTTTCAGTGAGGCCTTTCAACCTGTACTTCCTGTTTCTGATGTGGCCTGTTGGATGGGTGAGGTACTGAATTGCTGCTTAGGGGTGGGTCAGTATGTAACTCATGCCCAGTGTAGATTGCCTCAGTTACTCATCTACAGTGAACATGGTCAGGGTGTTATCTAGTCTTGGTGAATCTAGGGTTCTGTTGCTTCTAGATAGAAAAGTGACTCTTTCCGTCTCAGACTTGGGGAAAGTTCAAAGTTTGCTCACCTATGGACTTGTGAACCTGACATCAGAGATCTTATTCCTGATGGTTCTTTGATCACAGTTTGGGAATTAACTTGTGTATTGTGTGTTAGGGATATGTTTAGAGGAGAACTTTTTCCTGCATTAACATCTGTGTGTCTTGCTCGCTAAGGTAATCCACTAACTTGCTTGCTTTGCTCTGTATTCTTAAATCATACACACACACCTTTAGGCATAGCAGAAACCTGCCTTCATCAGTACTTACAGTCCTCTGTATATTTATGACTGTATAGAATGAGTGCAAATAGCCATCTGCCTTGGGAATTGTCCCATCTTTTCAAATCTGATTTTTTATACCACTGTGACATTGTGGCCAGCCTGTTCAGGTAAGAGAATAACAAAGACTCCAGATTGTCGAAACTCAAATCTCTCACCCCTCACCTTGCCTCCAAATTTAAAGAAATCCATTTCATTTTAATATTACAAATGATAGGTTCTTGCTGAATCAGTATGCAGAATTGGGGAAATAGTGTTAAATTAGTGAAGAATAATCCCTGTTTAGGCTTTGAAATAATAGTTGACTTGGGTTAAAATCTGGCCTCAGTTACTTAGTAGTCCTGTGATATTTGGCAGGTTATTTATCCTCTGAATCCATGTTTATTTCTAAAATGGGAATCTACATCTAATACCATGTCTGGCTTATACGAGACATTCAAATGATAGTTATTACATACATATATGGGTTATACTTTAGATTCCTGTAGGTCACAACGAATCTTTTGGTTCCGGAGGGTGGTGGCAAGTGGAATAGAGTAGCAGATTGGGACTTTATTCCACTGTGTTGCCTGGTAAAAAGACACAGGTAATAGCTTCTTTGCCCACCATTTATTGTATTTTATATTATTGGAAACAGTATTGTACTTCATACTTATGTCCCGTGTTTGAGGTAGAACTGTGTTAATTCAGATCAAACTGCTTGGGGATGTTCGATTTCAGTATTATTAAAGTGTAGTTGACTTATAATGTTTCAGATATACAGCAAAATGATTCAGAAATATTTGTATGTGCTAGAGTAGTATAGTGTTAGTCGCTCAGTCATGTCTGATTCTGCGATCTTATGGACGTAGTCCGCCAGATTCCTCTGCCCACGGGATTCTCCAGGCCAGAATACTGGAGTGGGTAGCCTTTCCCTTCCCCAGGAGATGTTCCCAACCCAGGGATCAAACCCAGGTCTCCCACAATGCAGGCAGATTCTTTTACCAGCTGAGCCACAGGAAAGCCCAAGAACACTGGCATGGGTAGCCTATCCCTTCTCCAGGGGATCTTCGCAACCCAGGAATCAAACTGAGGTCTCCTGCATTGCAGGCGGATTCTTTACCAACTGAGCTATCAGGGAAGTCCTTGTTAGGATTATATCAGGTGTTATTGTGAAATTTATATTCCTAATTCAGACCCGTAACAGGATCTAAAAAAATTTACACTGTTAGCTTTGAACCAGGTAGTTTTCTTGCTTTTCAGTGTGCTCTTGGGATCTTGGAATTTGAGGGTTGGAGTGGGTATGGCGAACTGTCAAGGAGCTAAATTGTTAACATTTTTACCTCTGTATTTTTCCCAAATTGAAAAAATAAAACACCATTACTTATGGCATTAGTTTAATAGATGAGGGAGAATCATTTTAAAATAGAGGAAAGACGATCGCTTCATTTAATCTTCATTTATTTCCACCATTGACCTGTTTTCTTTTGGGTTATTCTTTCAAGCTATAGGGTTAGGAGGTTTAGGTTGTGCTTATTGTTTTGGTTTTCTTGTGCCAGCGACCTCTGAATGGATGACCTCCCAGAAGAAATGGTAGTATATTAGTGAACTGTACTTGAAAGCTGTGAAAGATGAATTGTGTATCTCTTAAAATAAAGGAGCACTAAGAAAATAGTTTTCTCAGCCTACTGCATGGATTTTGACAATTCAGCTCATGATCTCTTTAGTTAAATGAGAATTTTTCAGCCAATGGACTATGTCAGGGAGAGTTACAGATATGCTGAGATTCTGGTCCCCTCAGACTTCAGGCCATTTGGGCAGAGTACAGGGCCTCCAAACCAGTGACCTTAAGTCCAAAAGTCTTGATCATTTATCCATTATTACAAATACTACTCTTTGTGTTTTGAGTTTTTAAAAGGCTGCGTGTAAGCGCTAGTTGAGAAAGTTCAGTAATTGAGTGTCTTAACAGTTTTAAGGTTCGAGGGGATGCTGATCTGAAAATAGTCTTGATTTTAAGTTTAGAAAAGACCGTTTTAAAGTGTGTCTTCCTGATCCTCAAGCAGTTTCCTTTCCACATATAATTCAGGGGTTATACTTTAAAATGTGAGACTAAACGATTAAGAGTTTGGGCACTTGTGAAGAAATTTGAGTTCTTATTTGTTTAAGCAATAATGTGAAGCAAAACAAGTTCCCTTGTATAAAATTGGTGTCCTCATCTGACTCTGAATGCCACTGTATCTTTTCTGGGAACTGACACTTTGTTAATCATTCATCAGGCATGGGTCTCCTGCTTTAACATAAATTGAAATCTAGGATACATTGTCTTCCCCTCTTCCTTTCGGAAATAATGGGATATACTAGCTTAAAATTTTTAATTGTTTAATATTTATGTAAATTATTAAGTTAGGTCCGGTCCCCCCGCCCCACCTTTTTTGACCGTGCTGTGCAGCCTGCAGCCTCTGCCCAACCAGGGATCAAACCTCTACCCTCTGCAGTAGAAGCATGGAGTCCTAACCACTGGACCACCAGGGAATTCCCATCAAGTTAACTTTTAAAAATTGATATTTTGCAGTGTTAAAAATATACCTCTCCTTTTGTCTAACTTAGCAATTCTTAATTCTGCCGGGGTTTACAGATTTATCTGAGCCTGTAGTGAAAGCTGCAGATCTTTATTTAAAAAAATGTACTGTACATGCTACTTTGTATTACTTTAGGGAATTCATGGACCTCCAATCTCATTGATGAATTCCAGTTTGAAATAATTTTTTTAGTCCAAATAACAGTTTCCCCTTTTTATTATTTTTAATACAGTAACATTTGTATGGTTATCATTTTTCACAGTATTTTTTAAATTGAAATATAGTTAATTTACAGTGTTGTGCCAGTCTCTGCTGCACAGCAAAGTGACTCAGTTTTACATACGAGTGCATTCTTTTTTTTTTAAATATTCTTTTCCATTATGGTTTATCCCAGGAGATTGGATATGGTTGCCTGTGCTATACAGTAGGAGCTTGTTTATCCATTCTAAATATTGTAGGTTGCATCTACCAACCCCAGATTCCCAGCCCACCCCTCTTCTTCCCCTCTCCTCCTTGGCAACCACAAGTCTGATCTCTGTGTCTATGAGTCTTTCTCTGTTTTGCAGATAGGTTCAGTTGTGCCATATTTTCGATCCCACATACAACTGATGTCATACGATATTTGTCTTTCTGACTTACTTCACTTAGTTTTAATAATCTTGCATCCATGTGGCTGCATATGTCATTTTTATGGCTGAATAGTATTCCATTGTATATATACATACTACATCTTCTTTATCCCTTCATCTGTTGATTGACATTTAGGTTGTTTCCATGTTTTGGCTATTTTGAATAGTGCTGCTATGAATATAGGGTTGCATATATCTTTTTGAATTACAGTTTTGTCCAGGTATATGCCGGGGAGTAGGATGCTAGATCATTCTATTTTTAGTTTTCTAAGAAACCTCCATACTGTTTTCCATAATGACTGTATCAAACCTACCTTTGATACTTATGTTTCCACCTATAGAGTAGGAGGGTTCCCTTTTCTTCACACCCCCTCCAGCATTTGTTGTTTGTAGACTTTTTAATGATGGCCATTCTGACCAATGTGAGGTGGTACCTCATTGTAGTTTTGATTTTCATTTCTCTAGTAATTAGTGATGTTGAGCATCTTTTCATGTATCTACTGGCCATCTGTAGGGCTTCCCACCTGCTAATGCAGGAGACATAAAGATATAAGTGTGATCCCTGGGTTGGGAAAATTCCTTGGAGGAGGGCATGGCAACCCACTCCAGTATTCTTTTCTGGAGAATCCCATGGACAGAGGAGCCTGGCGGATTACAGTCCATAGGGTCGCAAAGAGTCAGACACAACTAAAGCCACTTAGCATGCACACATGCTCTAGCCGCTGGTGTGTCTTCTTTGGAGAAATGTCTGTTAAGGTCTGTTTGGTTTTGCTGCTGTTGAGTTGTATGAACTGTTTGTATATTTTGGAGATTAAGCCCATGTTGGTTTGTATCATTTGCAAATATTTTCTCCCGTTCCTTAAATTGTCTTGTCATGTTTTGTTTTGGTTTGGTTTTTCAGTTTCTTTTGTTGTTGTTTTCCTTTGCTATGCAAAGTCATACGTTTGATTAGATCCCATTTTTTTAATTTCTTTTGTCTTGGGAGACTGACCTAAGAAAATACTGGTACAATTCATGTCAGAGTATATTTTGCCTTTATTTTCTTCTAGGAGTTTTATAGAGTTGTGTCTTATATTTAAGTCTATAAAGCATTTTGAATTTATTTTTGTTCATAGTGTGAGGGTGTGGTCTAACTTCATTGAATTACTTTCCCAGCACCATTTGCTGAAGAGACTGTCTTTTTTCTATTTTATATTCTTGCCAGCTTTGTCAAGGATTAATTGGCTGTAGGTGTGTGGCTTTATCTCTGGGCCCTATTCTGTTTCATTGATCCATATGTCTGGTTTTGTATCAGTACCACACTGTTTTGATTATTGTAGCTTTGTAGTATTGTCTGCTTCCCTGTGGCTCAGACTGCAAAGAATCTGCCTGTAAAGCAGGAGACCCGAGTTCAGTCTCTGGGTTGGGAAGATCCCCTAGAGAAGGGAATGGCAACCCACTCCAGTATTCTTGCCTGGAGAATCCAGTGGACAGAGGCAGGCTACAGTCCATGAGGTCACAAAGAGTTGGACACGACTGAGCGACTAACACATACATACGTATGTACATACATAGTATTGTCTGCGGTCTGGGAGAATTATGCCTCTTGCTTTGTTTTTCATTGCTTAGGTGTCACAGTATCCAACAGATATTTTCTGCATGGTGTTCTGTATGTCAGCTTCTGTGATAGCTTCTGCGGATGCACAGGCAGTATTCTCTGCCTTTGAAGCTTTGTTTAGCTAGGGCGACAGAGGTGTAAACAGTACAGTGACAGTGCTAAATGGAGGAGATAAGCAGAGTATGCTGTTGGAGTACAGAGGAAGGGGGGTCTTGATCATTGAAAATTTTCTATAAATCTCGTCAGTTCTGTATTTTCTAATTGGCCGAAGACATACTGCGAACTACTCCATGATTTTTGTTTTTTTTTAAGCTCGAATTGAACTAGTAATGGAAACTAAATCAAGGAGCAAATGATCTTAAATTGAGAGCTTAAATGGGCTTATTACTGTTGCATCTGATCATGCTGAACATTTTCTTTGCCCGTAGTTTTCCCTAGTTATCTTTTTAAAATAGTTTTAAATTTATTTATAAATTTATATGTTTAGTATATATAGTTCAGGGGTTGCTAATCGAAATACCTGCAGGAGTCAGGCCAGCAAGATAAATGTAGAATTGTCCAGGTTTACCTATGGTATCTTTGACTGCATAATCACAGTCAGCAGAAAGTGATGTGGTCAGTGCAGGAATGCAGAATCATTGTTACCGAAAAGACAGACCTACCTACCTTTTCTCATTTCTTCTTATAAGAAACAACATTAATTTGGTTTTTAGTGTTGGCAACCAAGACACACTTAAAAATACTAATTTTCATCACGAAAATCTTTTATACATAATTCAACTTAATAGCTGATTCACTTTTTAAAAACACTGGAAAATTTGCATAGAATGTTCATAGCGGCATTAGTCATAATGTCCGTAAAGTAAAAACAAATGTCCATCAACTGATGACTGGATGAACAAAATGTGGTAAATCCTTACAGTGGATTCAGCCGTAAAAAGGGATGAACTGTTGTAAAGCTACATCGTGAATGAACCTTGAAAACATGCTAAATGGAAGAAGCCAGGCACTTAGGGTTATGTATTGTGTGATTCTGCTTTTATGAAATGTCCAGAATAGGCAAATCTGTAAAGACAGAAAGCGGATGAATAGTTGTTAAGACTTGGGGGGCGGGGTGGGGAGTTATTAGGAGTGACTACTATGGGACGTTTGTTTTCTTTGGAGGTGAAGGTAATCATATGGTGGTGACAGTTGCATGTTAAAAACATCAGAAAAACCACTGAGTTGTGCACTTTTAAATGATTGATGTGATGTGTGTATTTTATCTCAGCTTTAAAAACTGAGCGAAAAGAGACTGTGTGAGCTAAATAGGGTGTATATGTTTGCTATAAAACAGAATGAATAGGTTTTGAATCTAGACAGAATATTTTAAAATCACTTGCCCTCTGTGACATTGTAAAAGTTGTTCAGATTCACCTACTGTAACATGGGAAAGGTATTACATAGGTCTTGGGCTTCCCTGGTGGCCCAGCTGGTAAAGAATCCATCTGCAGTGCAGGAGACCTGGATTCGATCCCTGGGTTGGGAAGAACTCCTGGAGAAGGGAATGGCCACCCACTCCAGTATCCTTGCCTGGAGAATCTCATGGACAGGAGCTTGGCAGGCTACAGCCCATGGGGTGACAAAGAGTTGGACACGGCTGAGTGACTTTCACTTTCACTGGGCTTGTTATTTTCAAAAGTGATCATTTTAAATCCCAAGAAACAGTACAGGTATAGGCATTCACACTTCTTTAGATTTGGAAGCTGGATAGATAAAGTTTGCTGTCCTGTTTCCAACCTATTTGTTTTTGGCAAGTCTAGGACAACCCACCCTATTTTTTATTGCTTATTGATCATCTGCAAGAAGTATGATTGTCTCCTAGGTTACCTGCCTCCATGATAGTAAAGGAGGGAGAGGGAGAGACTGCTACTCCTTATATCCTGCAGTTTCCTCAGTGAAGTCGGATAGGTTAAATGGCAGTCCCAGAGCCATATTTGATCTTAATGGCTCAAGTGTTCCTGTTCTTTCTACCACCTCATGAAGCCTTATAAATCCAAGTTCATGTTTTTCAGTAACAGAGTGCTATATTGTTTCTGTAGTTCTATCAAGGATGCTCATCACATGGGTAAGTTATATGGCCTCACAAAAGCTCATGGCTCTAAAGAAACATCTCCCACACATATTGACTAAATTCATATCTCATTGGGCAGTGATAGTATGACTGTTTCACCTCTGGTGTTAGTGATGTGTGTGATAAAATTTACATGTAAGACTGAAGAGCAACTTTAAAATCAGCTACAGATCAAATATCCACTATACAGCCAAACTACTTTTCTCAGTGTTGAAGAGGAGCAGATCCATATGCAAACAGCTTTGATTTTCGCCAATATATTGTCTGTTACTGTCTTAATATCAGTTAATGAAATATTCATAAAACATATTCAGCATGGCTTAGGCACAGTGATAAATAAAAAGTGTTATAGAAATATTAAGCTATGCAGTAGGGAAACATTAGGATGGAAAGGAGGTTGAAAACTGATAGCCAGTTATCATACTGATTGAAATGGAAATGGCTAGATATTCAGGATTTTCATTTCTTTTTGTATCAGCTTTGCTGAGTCTTTTTCCTCTCAATATTTCAGATTTGTCCCTCGTGTTATCCTATGTTTTAGGATACGGCATATGATAGGATTTTCCCTTTTTTTAATTTTATTTTTTTAATTAATATACAGTAAAACTGATTTCCTTTCTGTGTGTTAGTCACTCAGTCGTGTCCGACTCTTTGCAACTCCATGGACTGTAGCCTGCCAGGCTCCTCTGTCCTTGGAATTCTCCAGGCAAGAATACTGTAGTGGGTGGCCATTCCCTTCTCCAGGGAATCTTCCCAACCCAGGGAGCAAACCCAGGTCTCCTGCTTTGCAGGCAGATTCTTTACTGTCTGAGCCACCAGAGAAGTAACCACCATCACAACCAAGACACAGAACAATTATATCACCTCTCTGTATTACCCAGCCTCCCAGCCCTATTCTCTGGCAACCACTATTCTATTTTCAGTTATTATAGTTTTGTCTTGTTGAGAATGTTAGATAAATTGAATCAGGCAATATATAATATTTTGAAAACTGGCTTCTTTATTGCTTTTGAGATTCATTGAAATTATGTATATCAGTGGTCAGTTCCTTTTTATTGTTAAGTAGAATGCCACTGTATGGATGGACAACAGTTTGCTTATCCATTTAAGATTTTTTTGGTGATTATGAGTTGAGCTGCTATAAATGCACTTGTATAGGCTTTATGGTAGGGTTGCCAGGTTATATGAAAATTTGTAACTTTCTAAGAAACTGCCACACTGTTTCCATAAGGGCTTTGCTGTACTAGTTTGCATTCCCACTAGCAGTGTAAGAAGAGTATTCAGTTGTTCCCTATCTCTCTAGCACCTAGTATTGTCTGTATTTAACTTGTAATTGGAAATAATTTTAGACTTACAAGAGTTGCAAAGATAGAATCCTCACATACCCGTCACCCAGCTTCCCCTAATGTTAACATATCACATAACCTGACACTTTATTAAACTAAGAAATTAACACCGACACAATACTGTTAATTAAATTGTGGACTGTATTTCGATTTTTAGCAGTTATGTCCTTTTTCTTATATTTTCTCTGACTCAATCCTAGAATTACCCATTTCTCTAAAGAGCCCTCATTCCTTTTTATTGGAGAAAGGTATTGAGAAACCAAGGTTTGGATACTACTTATTCTTGTTGCTACTCATTAGCACAGCTTCTAGGTGCTGTTAGTGGACAGATCTCGGAATTTGCAACCAGTAATGTCCACTCTTTGTCATGGACAGTTGTGTGGGTTTTGAGAATACTGAAGATTAGCAAATTAATAGTAAACAGAACAGTAGCATTTCCATGTGTTGGTCATTCCTGGTTTTTTTAGTATGTCATATTGGAAACATACAATATCTAGCTTTTTGGATCTGGCTCTTTTACTTAACAAAATATATTTAATATTCATCCATGTTGTACAGATCAATAACTTATTTTCCATTGTGTGATTATACACATACCATTTGTTTATCCATTCACCTCTTAGACATCTTGGTGGTTTCCCTTTTTTTTTTTTTTGCAATTATGAATAAACTTGCTGTCTACATTTGTATACAGGTTTTTGTATGAACATATATTCACTTGAATAAATACCTGGAGGGGAATGCTGAGTTTATGGTAAGTGTTTATGTAGCTTTGTAATCAGTGACCAAATTTTTCCAAGGTTCCTATACCATGTTGCAGTCTCATCAGAAGTCAGTCAGTTTCTGTTGCTCTAATTTAGTTCCTGTTACATCCTCACCAGCTTTTGGTGCTGTCATTTGTTTTTAATGTGACTATTCTAATGTATAGTGTATCTCACCGTTCTGTGTGGTTGCACTGGGTTTTCATTGCTACATGCAGGCTTCCTCTAGTTGTGTCAGGGGCTGCTGCTCGTTGCCGTGCTCAGGGTTCCCGTTGCCTAGGCTGCTCTTGTCGCAGCGCACAGGCCCTAGGTTCATGGGCTTCAGTAGTTGCAGCACGTGAGCTCAGCAGTTGCGGCATGTGGGCTTCGGTGCTCCACAGCATGTGGGGTTTTCCTGGAGTGGAGATCGAACCCGTGTCCCCTGCATTGGCAGGTGGATTCTTAACCACTAGACCATCAGGGAAGCCCTGAAATTGGCTATTTTTAAAATATTCTGTTCCCTGCAGATAGTCTGAAGTTTATTTCATTTCTGTAAGGGTAGTCAATGTAGTTGTTTCCTTGAGTCTAAGATCAAAAGTCTGTAGGTTTTTTTGGTTATCTGTTCTTTTTCTGCTAGTTCTTACTCTGTTACAAGCTGGATGTTGTATTTGAAAAATTATTTATAAGATTCATTTGAAGCCCGTAGCAAGGTTCTTTTCTCCACAGAGAACTTGCTCGTGTCGGGTATCTGTGGACACAGGTGATCTAGAGGTCACCTTAAAACAGGCTTCACCGAAGATATTCCCTCTGTAGATAGGACTGTAACTCTTCCCTGGATCTTTTACTTCCTGTTCACTTCCACCCTAAGATTGTGACTCTCAAGTCTCAGCCTATTGTGACAAACGTCTTTATCCTCCTCCTTCCCTCCTCCCTCCCATTTATTTATATACCTGTTTACTAATAAATATCTATTCATTATTTATTATGACTCCTTACCTTGTCAGAACCCTGGGGCTTTGCTTTCTGTCAGAACAGCGTTCTAATTTTAGGGGATCAAACAAAGACCCTTGGGGCTTCCTTGTTTGCTTTCTTCTCTGAGTTCTCATTTTCTCTTCACTTTTGGCTTTTTGCTTGTTTGTCAGATGTAAAGAACAGGCTTGTGGACACAGTGGGGGAAAGAAGGAGTGGAATGAATTGTGAGAATAGCATGGAAACACGCACATTACCCTGTGTAAAATAGATAGCAAGTGGGAATTTGCTGTTTGACACAGGGAGCTTAACCCAGTGCTGTGTGACAGCCTTGAAGGTGGAATGGGGAGGGAGGTGAGGGCGTTGTTCAGGAGGGAGGGGACATATGTATACCTATGGCTGATTCACGTTGATGTATGGCAGAAACCAACACATTATTATAAAGCAATTATTCTCTAATTAAAAACAATTTTTTTTAAGTGAGACAGATGAGCAAAGGAAGAGGGAAGTGGTGGGGGGAGGCGGGGTGTTAAAGCTGTTCTCTTCGGTTCTCAGTAGGAAACTTCACCTAGTCTGCCATTACTGAAAACAGGAATTACCTGCAAAAACCTTGATTTCTTATTTTTAAAACTGAGAAGCAATCACACTTTTAAGGATCATCTACATACCCTTTCTAGGCATTTTCCTTTGTGACCTCGGCACCTCTACAGTAGAACTGATTTGTTTGAGGAGTAGAAAAGGAAAGAGAATGAGATCTCAAGTGCAATGGTTGTGGATTAATCATTGTTTCAGGACAGAGGAGAGAGGCACACACAGTAACAGTGGAGTAGAGTGCACTAGATCAGATATTAAAAGATTGTTGATCTGATATGCTTCTTATAGAGGACTGCAGGGTGTGCCAGCTTTTGGTCATTTGGAGATACAAATTACAGTCTTCAAAATTCCTAACTTGCTTAAAGAAGGGCTTTGTGATTTCTTGTTTTGGTGTTTTTCATCTGAATAATTGCTGTGCATCCTTCAAAACTGAGTATAGGTGTTACTTCTTCCCTGACTGCTTTTCCCAAACATTGAGGTACTCCACAGATGTTTATTGAATGCACGGTAGTGGGTTGGTGGGTGACTTGAGTTCCCTTCAATTCCTGCAAGAGCACCCTGACTTTATTCTTTCAAGTGCTGATTGCTTGTGATTGTAATGGTCTGTTTGGACAGACCATTACAATGCTTGGAGGGCAGAGTTACTTTCTCTTTATTCTCTAGGGCCTAGAGAAAAGATCCCTTCCTGTCAATCACGCGTGTTTCCTGGTGCATAGTAAGTATTAGATAAATGCTTAATGAGTGAACATTCTGCTCTTGATGTGAAAGGAGTAGATAATTGGAAATTAAGAGCAACTGTGGGCATTTGAAACAAGTAATTTTGTGTAGTATTAACTACTTTAGGCTCTTTTGGTGTTCATTTGGCCTTCTAAACAGTGCTACTTTGACAGAGGAAAGGACAGGTTTGTATGACTAAATGTTTGCTTTTGCTTCTACAGGAAGGCAAAAAACATACTCATAGTTTGTTCTGCAAAGCCTCTCACTAGTTTATGCTGCCTGGTTGCTGAGAAGAGGTCATTCTCTGCCGCTGCTTCAAGGTGTTTTTTCCTCATACAGCGGCTTTCCCTCTAAACGAGGAGTCCTGAGTCATGTAGCCAATGCGGTGTAGGCACATTCCTCATTCTTTACGGTGGAGCTCATCTTTGTCCTGTCTGGATGAGTATGAGCTGTTGTTTGTTCACCGTGGTTGATCTAGGGATGGAAGGGGCAATTTTAATTTTTTTTAAGATGGAGACCATCAGTAAGTATTAGGGTTAAAAGACCTAGAACTGTTTCATGGCTTGAAAATTGTTGAAAGTTTCAGAATAATCTTTTCCAGTTCTCATACTAGAAAATTTATCCATAAAAATATATTTAGCACAAATAACTGATTAGACTTATGCAGTTTTCTGATATTGGACCATTTACTAAGCCTATAATTTTCTTTTTTAGTTACCAGATTGAAAAACAGAAATCACATGGAGTAGAAGAGATTAGAGGGAGAGACTGGCTGAAGAGGGCAAAAGGAATTTTTATTGAAATTAATTAGTTCTGTTAAATTTATGTCAATAAACTTATGATTTTGCCAGTACATATTTTAGCCTGATGATTTAATGACGTTTTCATTTCCTTGCATTTTATTAAAGAATAGGTCAATCCGAGCCATGTAATTGGCCTTGGTTGCAAGTGTAGTCTGACTTTAGTAGGGAAACTTTTGTTGACAGGATAATTTTTCATAGTTGATTAATTGGCTTTTATTAGGCTAAACTTTGAACAGACAAAACTTAGCCATGTCTTCAGTTAGTCTGAGGGCTTTTAAAATAGAAGTGATCTGAAATTATTAACCGCAAAAGTTGCATGTATTATGCTTTACGTGGGGACAGTGAAGACTAAGTAAGGTCATTTAAAATAGAAATTAAAAGGAAAGGTGATGCTGCTTCTGTAAGTTATATATTTTTTAAGGTACACTTGATGGTGAGTGGTAGATAGGAGAATTGAACTTCAGAACTCAAGCAGTTTCCCTGACTTTTCAGATAAGCCATTGTAAAAATTGCTAAACTAAATCTCTTAGTATTCTTTTAATTCTAATTGTTGTGTAAGAAAAAGACAAATTTTAACTGTGGCCCTGTTATTTGATAGAAAAAGCTGTATTGGGGAGGAGGAGAGAATGGAAGGAAGAATTACTCAAGAGCCCTTGAGTTAATCTTTTAGTTTTCCTAGCTATGTACCAGATGACCTGAAGTGTTTAAAGGTACACTGCATTTTGGAGGCAACTTCATTTATGTTTCAGTTTTTGGATAAAAAACCAACATTGATTTAATTGATGAATAATATTTACTGAACATCCTACAAAATGCAGTGCCTTGGGCTGGGTACTGTAATGTAAAAAGATGGATTAGACAATCAATCTTGACTTCAAGGAGTTAAAGGTCTAATAAGGAAATTAAAGTTTGAAGACTACCATATGATGTAGGAAGTGGTAAGTTCGATAGGAATGTAAAGACACCTTGAAGGCCAGTCATCTGGGCTTTGAATCCCAGCCCATCTCTACTGGATGGTCTTGGTAAAGCTGCTGAATTTACTTAGGCTGTTTTCTTACCTGTAGATTAGGAAAAGAAATGCCTGCCACATAGAATTCTAGGGGAGAGGTGGGGGGTAGATATTTTTTGTTTGTTTGTTTGTTTGTTTTCTAAGGGGGGTAGATATTTTAAAGCTGGAAAACTTTTAGCTCCAGACTTGTAATACCTAATTGCCTGTTCAGTTCTCTTTTTAACATGTCAAAGAAGCATTTTAACCTCACGGACCTTACGTTCAAAACCTGACTTGTGAGCTGTCTTCCAGAATGTTTTCTATCTCCCTGAATGGCATCAACAGTCTCTATAGCCAGACATCTGAAAGTCACTTCCACTCCTTACACCATTAATCCAGTCCACCCAGAGCTGTTGATTTTACACCATAAATTTTGTTCATCTTAGTTAGTTCTTTTTATCTCCATTGCTACCACCATAGGTCAGGCTTTCATCATCTCTCTCGCATAGGCTACTGTTGATAACTTTTCTGTTTCCCCAGATGTATTCTCTCTGTCTGTCTCACACCACCCAGAATAAACTTACTCAAAATGTACATACAGGTCACTTGTCTGCGTAAAACTCTTCAATGAATTTCCATTGTCCTTAATCTGTAGGTAAAATCTTAAAGGCATATTCGTCTCACCCTGTTCTGCCATGCTCATTATTATATTCCCACAGGCTAGCACAGTACTTTTTCATAGTAGATGCTCATATAGTTAAAGGGGTAAACAAAGGAAGAAATGTCTGAAAGAACCAAATCTGTAGTTGAGAGATTTAGCTCATCCCTGTATTTCCTTCTTGTTAGGCTGCACGTAAATGTTCAGTTGCTAAATCGTGTCCGATTCTTTGCAACCTCATGAACTGGAGCATGCCAGGCGTCCCTGTCCTTCACTATGTCCTAGAGTTTGCTTATACTCATGTCCATAGAGTTAGTGATGCCATCCAACCATCTCATCCTCTGTCACCTCTTCTCCTTTTGCCCTCAGTTTTTCCCAGTATCAAGGTCTTTTCCAATGAATCCCAGCATCAGGTGGCCAAGGTATTGGAGCTTCAGTATCAGTCCTCCCAGTGAATAGTCAGAGTTGATGTCCTGTAGGATTGACTGGTGGTTTTGTTTGTTTGAACCCTAAATTAGTTATTTTTATTTATTTTATTTTTGGCTCTGCTGGGTCTGTGGTATGGCACACAGGGTTAGTTGCCCCACAGAATGTGGGATCTTCCCAGACTAGGGATGGAACCTACATCCACTGCATTGGAAGGCAGATTCTTAACTCCTGTGTCACCAAGGAAGTCTTAGGATTGACTGGTTGGATCTCCTTGCTGTACTCTCAAGAGTCCTCTCCACCACCACGGTTCAAAAGCATCACTTCTTCAGCGCTCATGCTTCTCTGTGGCCCAACTGTTACATCCATACATAACTACTGGAAGAACCATAGCGTTGACTAGACAGACCTTTGTCAGCAAAGTGGTATCTCTGCTTTATGCTGTCTAGGTTTGTCAGAGCTTTTCTTCCAAGGAACAAGGGTCTTTTAATTTCATGACTGCAGTCACCATCCCCAGTGATATTGGAGCCCAGGAAAATAAAATCTGTAAACAGTTTCCAGTTTTTCCCCATCTATTTGCTGTGAAATGTTAGGACTGGATGCCATAATCTTAGTTTTTTGTATGTTAAGCCAGCTTTTTCACTCTCTTCTTTCACCTTCATCAAGAGGCTATTGAGTTCCTCTTCACTTTCTGCCATTAGAGTGATATTTTCTGCATATCTGAGGATGCTACTTCTCCTGGCAATCTTGATTCCAGCTTGGAATTCACTGAGCCCAGCATTTTGCATGATGTACTCTGCATATAAGTTAAAATAAGCAGTGTGACAGTATACAGCCTTGACATACTCCTTTCCGAGTTTTGAACCAGCCCATGGTTCCATGTCTGGTTCTAACCATTGCTTCTTGACCTACATACAGGTTTCTCAGGAGACAAATAAGGTGGTCTGGTATTCCCATCTCTTAAAGAAACTTTCACACAGTCAAAGGCCTTATTGTAGTCAATGAAGCAGAAGTAGATGTTTATCTGGAATTCCCTTGCTTTTTCTGTGATCCAACAGATATTGGCAGTTTGATCTCTTGTTCCTCTGCCCTTTCTAGGTTCTACATCTGGAAGTTTTTGGTTCGTGTACTGCTGAAGCCTAGTGTGAAGGATTTTGAGCATTACCTTACTAGCATGTGAAATGACCACAGTTGTACAGTAGTTTGAACATTCTTTGGCGTTGCCTTTCTTTGGGATTGGAATCAACACTAACCGTTTGCAGTCCTCTGGCCACTGCTGAGTTTTCCAAGTTTGCTGACATATAGAGTGCAGTACTTTAACAGCATCATCTTTTAGGGTTTGAAATAGCTCAGCTGGAATTCCATCACTTCCACTAGCTTTATTCATAATAATGCTTTATAAGGCTCACTGGACTTCACTCTCCAAGATGCTCGACTCTGATGAGTGACCACATCAGAGGTTATCCAGGTTGTTAAGACCTTTTTTGTGTAGTTCTTCTGTGTATTTTTGCATGAAATGTTCCCTTGGTATCTCTAATTTTCTTGAAGAGATCTCTAGTCTTTCCCATTCTGTGTTTTCCTCTAATTCTTTGCACTGTTCACTTAAGAAGGCTCTCTTATCTCTCCTTGCTCTTCTGCATTCAGTTGTATATATCTTTCCATTTCTCCTTTGCCTTTCACTTCTTTTCTCGCTATTTTTGTAAGGCCTCCTCAGACAGCCATTTTGCCTTTTTACATTCCTTTTTCTTTGGGATGGTTTTGGTCACCGCCCCCTGTACAGTATTATGGATCTCTGTCCATAGGTCTTCAGGCACTCTGTCTACCAGTTCTAATCTCTTGAATCTGTTCATCCCCTCCACTGTATAATCATATGAGATTTGACTTAGGTCATAGCTGAATGGCTTAGTGGTTTTCTCTGCTTTCTTCAATTTATGCCTGAATTTTGCGATAAGGAGTTCATGATATGAGCTACAGTCAGCTCCCAGTCTTGTTTGGCTGACTGTATAGAGCATGTGAATATCCATACATACTTACAGAGGTGCAAGTGAAGTAGTATTTCTTGAGTAGAATAATGTTCATCATCTTTTTTCCATCCTCTTTACTCCATTCCATCACCTTCCCTCACCCCTCCTTGTACCATTTCACTTATCTGAAGGTGCTTGGCTGTGTGGTTCAAAAATACACACATGCACACGCCCCCATTTCCTTCTCCCCACATAAGGCCTTCTCCCCACGAAGGCCAGCTATTTAAAATTCATGTGAATGACTCTTACTCTAAGCAGATTACTCGGTATGCATGACAATAAAGTAAAGTACTGCTTTGGGTTGCTGCAAAACAACCATTTGTCCTCCCAGTGGAGGATCAAATTCCCCTGTTCATAAATTAGGTCCCTGTTGATAAGGCACAAAGCTGCAAATGTCAGTTAAACAGGTATTTGAGGATCTCAGGAGTTTCATTAGTGAATAGTCTTCCTCTGCTCTTCTCAGAGAATACGAAGGCTATATGAGAGCCGAAGACTTGGTGGTAAGAGCGTGATTGATATTTGGTCTATTAAAGGAGTTGGGGAATATTTTCCATGTGAGTCAGATGATTTCCATGGAGAAATGAGTCTCATTTTGTAATGGCGTGTCCACCCATAAGTTGGCCCTCAGAGGCTGGGAGTTAACCTCAACTCCTATAATTTTTGTAAATGAAGTGAAGAAAACTAAAATTGAAGACCACAGCCTTTTAAGGCCAGGCTTCTGCTTATTAGTTTTCACAACAATGGTAGAGTAATCATTTAATGTTAATTTACATTGTATTTGGTGTTTCTGAGCCCTTTTTAGAAGAACATCTCACTTGAGCAAGTGCAATTAGACAGGTTTTATAAGTGATGAATCAAAGCTGGAAGAAGCCCAGTAGAGGTCCTGCAGCCAATTAGGGATTTGAACCTAGGACTTGACTGCTTGTTTCATCACCCTGTTGCAGCTAATCCCAGTTATTAAATTTGTGCTGGTTTTGTAAACTTGTTAAGTTCATAGGGGAAGAGCTTTGAGATCCACAGTTAAAGGTCGTCTTATATCAGGTATAGAATATCAACAGAAAGAATAAATTTTAAAGGAATATAGAGACTGAAGAAGAAGATACTGTTGCAGAGAAGAAGGTAAGAATTTAAAAGTATCTAGTATCATAATTTATTAATTCCCGGGATAGTATTTCTTCTGGCTGCTGCTGTCTCTGATGGCTGTTTGTGCACATACACACACCTTTACTCATCTCCCTAGTGTCTTTTGCTGTTTTTAGTGCAAGGATAATAGTCACCAAGAAGCCAACAGCCCTAAAGCACAAATGACCTTGTTTCTTTGGGAGAAAGGAAAGTTAAAAGTGTCTGCTTTCTGGGTTTTTGCTTGTTTGGGGTATGTGTGTCTGTTTATAATTAATTGATATTAGATAAAGATAAATTAGGTTAGATAAATTAGGTTATTATCACTCAGGTTGTTTTATAAAACCAAAGAAATAATTTGGAAATGTTTTAAAGGCAGTTTTGGTCCACTTTTTAATAACTATCTGAACCATGTTGTTGTTTTCTGGCCATATAAATTGTACACTTAAGGGACACCAGAGGTCAGCAGAGGTGGTTATATTGGGTTTTATGAATGGGGGAATCCATTTGTCCAAAAGACAAATGGATCTTTTGGCCTCATGTATTGTGGGGGCAGTGGGAGTATCACTGTTGTTATATACTTCTGGAGTATATTGTTAACCCTTGCTCTGGTCTTTTATGCTCTTCCTCTAAAGCTTTAAGCCACTGAAACTAGGTATAAGGAGACAACACTGGTTTATCTTTTGGTGTAATAGCTAAGCTCCAACTTAAATACAAATTGGAGACAACGTGCAGATTGCTGTAAATGAGTTCTCAAGTAGGCAGAATTCTACACACTTTATTAACTTATTGGATCCTCACCACAAACCTGAGAGGTAAATAGTTATCTCTTGATTTGTAGTCTGGTTAAACATTGTCAGCTCCTTCTAACTGTGTGTCCTTTGGCAAGTTACTTAATCTTTTTTCACTATTTTCCTCATCCTGTAAATTAGAAATAATAGTAACCTTTCCTTACCATTTCCTCCTGTGGTAAGGATTATGAAATATTCGCGCAAAGCACATAATGAATCCTGTAGACATTAGCTTTTGTTATCTAACTAGATAACGATTACCTGGCAGGAAAAAGGTGTCACAAGAAACAGAAGTTCGGTTTCTGGTCCTTATTCTGCTATTAAGTAGCCATGTGATTGTAGGCAAATTTTCCTCTGAGGTAAATGAGCCTCAGTTTTCTAATACTCGTTTTTTTAAAACTTTTTATTTGGAAGTAACTTCAAATTAACATGAGACCAAAATAAAAATAGTAAAGCACAGACAAGACAGAAGGAAGAGACAGATTAGACTTCATCAAAATTTGAAAGTTTTGTGCATCAAAGGATACAATCAGCAGCTTACAAAGACAAACCACAGGGCTTCTCTGATGGCTCAGTGGTGAAGAACCCACCTGCAACCCAGGAGATGGCAGGTTCGATCCCCGGTCTGGGAAGATCCCACTTGCCACGGAGCTACTAAGCCCATGTGCCACAACTACTGAGCCTGTGCTCTAGAGCCGGTGCTCCACAACAAGAGAAGCCACTGCACTGAGAAACCCATGGACTGCAACTAGAGAGTGGCCCCTGCTCTCTGCAGCCAGAGAAAAGCCCACACGGCAACCGAGGCCCATCACGGCCAAAAAATAAGTGAACAAAATTAATTTTTTAAAAAACAAATCACAGAATGTGAGAAAATATTTGCAAATAATATATCTGATAAGGGATTAATGTCCAAAATATATAAGGAACTTCTGCAGCTTAACCACCCCACCACCCACCCACCCCCCGCCAAAGAAAAAACAGTTAAATAAAATACTTGCGTAGTCATCTCTGAATAAGATAAATGGCCGATAAACACTTGAAAAAGTGGCCAGTATCACTAATCATTAGGAAAGTACCAGTCAAAATTACAATGAGATACCACTTTATATCTGTTAAGATGGCTGCTATTTTTTTTTTTAAAAAAGCTGTTACATGGAGAGGATGTGGAGAAATTGGAATCTTTGTGCATTGCTGTTGGGAATATAAAATGATGCAGCCACTGTGGAAAAGAGTGTGCTGGTTCCTCAAGAAATTAAAGATAGCATTGCCATATGATCCACAGTTCCACCCTGAAGAATTGAAAGCAGAAACTCCAGAAGATATTTGTACATGACTTTCTAGCAGCATTATTCACAATAGCCTAAAGGTAGAAACAACTCTGGTGTCTGTTGAATGAATGGATAGACAAAATATATACATACAATGGAGATATTCAGCCTTAAAGAGGAAGGAAATTCTGGCATATGCTACAACATGGATGAACCTTGAAGACATGCTAAATGAAAAAAAATGAGCCAAATGTGAAAGGACAAGTAGTCTACGATTCCAGTAGTATAAGTCACCTAGAGTAGTCAGACTGAGAGACAGAATAGAATGGTGGTTATTAGGAGCTCGGGGATGAGGGAGTCGGTGTTTAATGGGTATGGAGTTTCAGTTTGGCATGGTGAGAATTTCTGAGGATGGATGGATATGATGATTGGACAAGAATGTGAAAGTACTTAATGCCTTTTAACTGTATGCTTAAAAATGTTTAAGTTGGTAAATTTTATGTATATTTTAAAAGTTTTTAAAAATAACATGTTTCAGCAAAATAAAAATAGTACAAAAAACATGTTTTCCCATTTGCTTTATCATGTGTAAGTATACTCTTGTACATACCTACTGTCTAAATTCCAGTTTTGTTATTTGACCTGATAGTATTGTTTTTTATAGCATTTCTCCCCCTCTAGTACAGGATACAGTCTAGTCTAGGGTAGGACATTGTATATAGTTGCCATGTCTCTTTCAGTTCAGTTCAGTTGCTCAGTTGTGTCCGACTTTTTGTGATCCCATGAATCGCAGCACGCCAGGCCTCGCTGTCCATCACCAGTTCACTCAAACTCATGTCCATCGAGTCAGTGATGCCATCTCATCCTCTGTTGTCCCCTCTTCCTCCTGCCCCCAATCCCTCCTAGCATCAGAGTGTTTTCCAGTGAGTCAACTCTTTGCATGAGGTGGCCAAAGTACTGGAGCTTCAGCCCCAGCATCATTCCTTCCAAAGAACACCCAGGACCGATCTCCTTTAGAATGGACTGGCTGGATCTCCTTGTAGTCCAAGGGACTCTCAAGAGTCTTTTCCAACACCACCGTTCAAAAGCATCAATTCTTTGGCGCTGAGCTTTCTTCGCAGTCCAACTCTCACATCCATGCATGACCAGTGGAAAATCCATAGCCTTGACTAGATGTACCTTTGTTGGCAGAGTAATGTCTCTGCTTTTGAATATGCTATCTAGGTTCCTTTATCTTTGATAATATTTACATTTTTGGAGAGCACAGTATATTATTCCCCACTCCTGACTTTTTTTAATAGAAGCTTCCTCATTTTCTGTTTGTGTTTTCCTTGTAATTAAATTGAGGTTACGCAATCTAGGCCGAAATATGCACAGCCTAGAGACTCATTACATTTTTAAAAAATATGATTGTATTTATTCAGATTTATGCATTGGACAGTGTCCCATCAAACAAACAGAGGGAGGTTCCCTCAATACATTTGTAATTCAATGTAGAGTTAAGGGAATCAAGAAATGCTATAGGACTCAGAGAATGGAGATTACTAGATTGGAGTGGTTGTTGATGAAGGAGACTTCATTTTTTACTGGTTTGGTAGAAAGCACGTTTCTGAAATTTCACCAGCTTTTCCTGGGTATAAAATTTTGCATTAGTTCAGTTAATAGATATTACTGTCTTCTACCAATTTGTATTAAGCTTGCTCATATATTGGAGAAAATTAATGTTTTTTTAATGAAGTGTGTTTCTCAAATGATGATCACCAGCCTATTGATTATTACATAATGTTCCCCCAAAAATAAAATAACATTGAACTTTGATGTATGAGAGCAAGTGTTTATTCCCTTCCTGGTTTCATCAAATATTAGAGTAAGACTAAGATTTGTACTCTACTTTGCCACCATTCTAAAGCCATTTAGCACCCCTCCTTGAGCTGTAGAAAACTGTTGAAAGCTTTTTGTAGAATGTATAAATAGTAGTAATGCCAATGAGTGTAACCTCAATGCCATTCTTCGCTTTCAGACTGCAAGAGCATCCAAGCTTTTGATGAGGCAGTAACAGGCTACTTTGTAGGATCAGGGCCAGTACAGGCTTAGATATGTTTCTTGGAGTTCTGTTGTTTTACTTTTTCCCCATGTTTTAGGAAATACTG
Source organism: Capra hircus (assembly GCF_001704415.2). Classification (NCBI taxonomy): domain Eukaryota; kingdom Metazoa; phylum Chordata; class Mammalia; order Artiodactyla; family Bovidae; genus Capra; species Capra hircus. Next base: position 59,855,560 of record NC_030820.1, read on the forward strand.
ATTGGCACAGTTGGGATACATTCATTGGTTAACCAGTAAAGAGCCTGAGGTATACTTGAGACCATTACTGTAAGATGACTTTTTTTCTTCCCATGTGCTTTTCAAAAATGGTTCCTTGGCCTTTATGTGTTTTGTTTCTGCAGTTTGAAGAAAACAGGTCTGAAACAAGGTCTTACTCCCCAGCTGCTTCTCAACACACTGACTGCCAGCTCTCCAGATACCAAGTCCAGCTTTGTCCGCCAACCTGTCTGACATGTCGGGACCCGTGCCAAGCAGAGCCAGAGTTTACACAGATGTTAATACACACAGACCCCGAGAGTACTGGGATTACGAGTCACATGTGGTGGAATGGGGGTAATAATTTCCATTCACTTCACTGTACTCATCCAGAGGGCTGACTGTGGTGGATTTATTGAGTAATTTACGTCAGAAATTCCCTGACTGCATTTATAAACCTCAAGATTGAACCCAGTTTTTGCTTTCTTCTACAGTAAAGAAACAGGTTATTGGCTTTGGCAAATTAACAGTTTTGATGGCTTATCATTTAAAAATCATTTCAATCTCTTATTTTTTTTTTCTCTGTTGTATATAAAGCTGGTAACAAAAGAGTTACCTATTAGTTTGCTCAGCTAAAGGCTTTGCATTTAGATGAGAATTAATACTTGAGAGAGTTTGAAAATACTAGACTCTTACATAAAAGAATTTTTGAGGTCAGAGAATGTTGTCCCATGATGATACTGATGGATAAAACAGTTCTCCAGAACTGAGGACACCCAGAAAGGTGTCCTCTTTCTGATGAGAAGCAAAATTAAAACTTTAAAACATTTGCCCTTATCATGAGACTAGCCATATGTAACATGGAATTCAGCCCCTTTTCCATTCTGAACAGTTGCAATCTGCCTGAACAGCTGTATTTGCAGTTCTAATCCTCTGTGCAGTCTCATCTGGATTTTTGCATATCTTATCCCAGCATAGTATGTACTTAACTATTGATCAGGTTGTACATTTTGTGATAAAATTATTTTGATATTCAAATACAAAAGATAGCCATTTACTCAGTAAAGCTGCAGCTCCTATATGTTACATTTTATATTTGTCCACATGTGATTTTCATAGCATGTGAGTGTTTACAGACAGTCTTCAAAAATTATCATAGGGTGTGTTTTAATCCTGATGATTAATATGTTGATGGCCGTAATTCTTAACAGTAAGTATATTGCCTCTGCACAAGGAAGCACAGTGTGCTTCAAAGATGCCATCAAGAACTGTGGTACAGTGCCAATAAGTGTTATTAATAATCTTAATTTTCCTCTACATTACATGCTTTGGACTCTAGGAATATCTGAGTTTTACTGCAGAAATTTCAGCCACTGTCTTCAAATTAAGTGCATTGTGCTTAGTTCTGCTTAAATGACACTAAACAACCCTTTTGAGTTTTTGGCTTAGTGCTGTTTGCTTGCTTGCATTTATCTTCTAGGCCCTCCCACAGGAAAAGAACTCAACCAGAACTAAGAGCTTCCTTCCCTAGACCTGTGATGATTATTATATTGTCCATTGTCCGTAGTACCTTTTGCCTTCTCTGTTCATTCACTTTCTTTATAGCTGCTTGAGGAAAATGAATGGTAGATTTTTTACATGTTGGATTTTCAAGGGTTCTCAGCAGGAGTAAATAGCATTTAGGCCTTATTGAAAAGGCTGCCATTCTTTAGAGCAAACTCCTCTAAGTTGTAAGCAGAGGCAAAGAAAAGGTGTTGGCATTTTCCCTTATTCCTTTTCACCTCAGATGTTGCTTAGTGGTCTTGGAATGTGGGTGAAAGTAGCGGGAGGAACACCAGACTATGACTCATGTTCTGTAGTGTGGTTTGCAAACTCCAGTGCATGGACTGTCCTCAGAGCCTTGGAGAACAAGCTGGCAGTCAAACCTATATGTTTGAAAGCCACTTATCTGCAAAGAGACCCATTAAAAATCAGCAACTCCCAAAGTGTGGCTGAATTGAAATATTCTTAGAGCACATATTGACTTCTTGCTAGATGCCACCAGTGGGCAAAGCTGTGGGGGGCAGGAATATAAAAATTATTTTCCAAGGGAAAGCTGTCTGTTGTTGGAGATAAACATACATAACAAACCCCAATACATGCTATCTATGTGTGGTATGTCAGTAGAAATATGAACAGCTTGGGATTTGAAAGAATAACTGAAAGACTTAAATTTTTTAATTCTGGGATTTGGAAGACACATTTTTAATTGCCCAACTTACAAAATACAAAGAAACCAATTGAATTATTTGAAATACTCATTTCTTTTACTCTACTGGGTATAGTTTTGTATGGACTCTGGTGGCTCAGATGATAAAGAATCTGCCTGTGATGCAGGAGGCCGGGGTTTGATCCCTGGGTGGAGAAGATCCCCTGGAGAAGGGAAGGGCTACCCACTTCAGTATTCTTGTCTGGGAAATCCCATGGAAAGAGGAGCCTATAATCCATGCAGCTATAAACCATGGGGTTGCAAAGAGTCATACTCAACTGAGTGACTGATAACTTGACAGTTTTGTGAATTGAATTAGTGCTTGATAATTTGAACTTTGTAAATCACTGTGACTTGGATTCTTTTTGTTCCCAGAAATCAAGATGACTACCAGCTGGTTAGAAAATTAGGTCGGGGTAAATACAGTGAAGTATTTGAAGCCATCAACATCACAAATAATGAAAAAGTTGTTGTTAAAATTCTCAAGGTAAGTACAAAAAGATTGTAATTCAGAGATTTTAAGTAACATTTGAAGGTATTTTTCTAGTGCTTTTAATGTCTTTATTTTATTGTTTCTTTGAAGTTGATAGAAGAGATTATCTTCATTTGACAAATCAGGAAACTGAAGCAAGAGCAGTTTTTTGACTCAAGTCATATAGAAGAACACTCTGCAGGCCACATTGGCCCGTGGGCTACTGGTGTGCAGATTGTTTTAGTTATAACTGTGCTGTGCACTGCACATACCAGGAACACAGCATACAGTCCCTTACCACAGAAGCTCCTCCATATTTGACATGAGAAGGAGAGGGCCCCAGACGTTCTCAATTTATAGCACCCATATTGCTTCAATAAGTTTGATGATGCCCCTAAGCCAAATGAAACAGTTTTGTTTATTAAGTGAAGTCCAAATAACTAAAAATAGTATTTCTGTTTCAATTTGGTAGCCTTTTAAAAAATTATACAAATGAAGTTAAAGAGAAAAGTAATTTTGTTTTATTCTTCTGTCACCATAATTACTGTTGTGATGTGTATACCTATTAGTCACTACACAGCTTCTCATATGGTGGAATCACACTGGACATCAGTAGCCTCATTTCCTGTTCCATGCTGATTTTTGCATAATATTTGCTTTTTGTCACAGCAACTGCTGAAAACCCAGCTTCACAAAGATATGCCATCAAAGAGAATGTAGTGCAGTGTAATTTTGAAACTGAACTACCTCAAGCTGGTAGTGTGCTCAGTGACTGGCAGACCGCAAGTAGTAACTGGTGCTTCCCTCAAAAATTAAAAAGCCCGCAGAGCACCTGTGAATTTTCTGGAGTGTTTTGGTATACCTTTCCAGAACCAGAGAGTTTTAAGTATTTGTATCTTACTGTGTGTACAAAGAGAACTAGGCTGAAATCTGGACTTTTAGATTCTAATCCCACTTTAAAAGTGATTAGCCATGGTAGCTGTTTTTTTTAAGACATGTTTATCTGTGAAAATGAGATAGTCTGGCTTTACCTGTCTTTCTCAGAGTTATTAGGATCAAGCACAATATTGTATATAGATAAATACTTTGGAGACCGAAGTTCTATGTAATTATAAAATGATATTCCTACAGAAAAGTATATGTTAGACTGAGGTAATAGATCATTTAGAGTCATATGAAAGGCACAAATAGTCTTACAGTGTAGAAGATGGTGGTGCTTGGGGAAAGGTCCCTGAAACTGTTCTCAGGGCCTGAGTGAGGAAGATTAGGATTGGTGTGCATGGGAGGGACGGGGGAAGCATAATCTAGAATGCACAAGGAGAGGAAGAAATAAGTGAGAGAAATGTTTCATATGGAAGTTTACACAGGAAGTAAACTTGGAAAGGGAGAATAAATTAGTGATGACCTGGAGAAGATAACCTCTGCATTCCCTTCCAGCCTAAAAATTATAATTTTTGTCTCTTCTAGGTTGTTGAGAGCCATTAATGGTCTTTAGTGATGGGTGGTTTGGAAAGATTTTTTTTTTTCCTTCCATTTATTAAGACAAAATTTGCATTGATCACATTAAATTAGGGTTTAAGTGACTTGCCTGGTTTATCACAAACTAGCTTTTGTAAGTGTATAGATTTTAAAGGATTCTGTAGGAAAAAATGTTTGTAAACCAGGAGGTATTTGCCATCAGCCAGCAGTAGGGATATAGCAATTAGTAGAAAACAGAAGAGAGATTAATGGATTAGTTTCTGGAGAGAGGGGATTCCCTGGTGGCTCAGATGGTACACATTCTGCCTGCAATGCAGGAGACCCGAATTCAATCCCTGAGTCAGGAAGGTCCCCTGGAGAAGGGAATGGCAACCCACTCTAGTTTTCTTGCCTGGAAAATTCCATGGATGGAGGAGCCTGGCAGGCTACATTCTATGGGGTTGCAAAGAGTCAGATACAACTGAGCAACTAACACTTTGACTTCCCTGGAGAGGAGAAACATCTCCTAGATACTGTAGCAGATGAGAAAGATATAGTTGAAGCAAAAAGAAAACTTAAAATTAGCTAAGCTTCCCACCCAGTGTACTGAATTCTAATAGAAACAAGGCTGAGGCCATGGATTGAATTAAAAATGGAATTCACTGTTAGTATAATAAAGTAGCTTTCATTTATTGAATGCCTACTTTGCATTGGACTTTTTTTTCTTTTTTTGGTCCACCCTAGGTCCTCATTGGTGTGCATGGACTTTGTCTAATTATGGCAACCAGAGGTTACTCTCTAGTTGTGGTGCAGTGGCTTATCTTGTTGCAGAGCATGGGCTTTAGGGCACACGGGGTTTCAGGAGTTGTGGCATGCATGCTCAGTAGCTCTGCAGCATATGGAATCTCCCCAGGCAAGGGATTGAACCTGTGTCCCCTGCATTGGCAGGCGACTTCTCTGCCACTGAACTACCAGAGAAGTCCCCACATTGGGCCCTTTTCTAGCTGTGGTATTTACAAGACTGGTGTAAAGTTCAGAAATACTTAAGTATTTTTCCCGAAGCTGCACAGCTACAAAGCCAGGGTTTGGGGACAGTCTGTTTCTAAAACTTTCTGTCTGCTGCACCGTGTGCTTAGGACTCAAGGTTTAAAAAGTCTGCAGTATTGTTTAGTAGTTCCTAGACCTAAATCATCAACCTGGGAAATGTCTAAAAACAGATCTCCAGTTCTGTCCTCAAGATTCTGATTCAGTGGGTCTGTACAGTTTGTATGTTAAAAGCTCCAGGTTGATCATCAAAGTTTAGTAACCAGCAGTCTTGTTAAAGAAGATATATGCTTACAATAATTTCTAAGAAGTATATACTTGTGTGTCAGTAGTCTGAAGTGACCAAAAGATAGGAAAGATTCACATGGTCCATTGTGGCAGACATAGGTCACACTGAGCATTTGAAATATGGCTGATCCAAATTGAGATATGTTGTAGGGATAAAATACAGCAATTTTAAAGGCTTAGTACCAAAGAAAGAGTATGAAATGGTTCATTAGTAATTTTTTTTATTGATTGACCCATTGAAATGATAAGATTTTGGATTTTTTTTTGTTAGCCCTAAAATATTAAATGTGGGTGCTAGAATATTTTAAATACACACATGGGGAAATCCCTGGCAGTCCAGTGGTTCAGACTTTGTCCTTTCACTGCCATGACCTCTGAGTTCATTCCCTGGTCAGGAAACTAAGATCCTGCAAGTTTTGTGGCATGGCCAAAATAGATTGAAAAATGAAAATAAAAGACACATGTGGCTTGCATTGTATTTCTTTGGACCAGCACTGTTTTAACTGTTTAGAAAGAAGACTTTATAGAGGAGGTGCGTTTGGACCACAGCCCTTCTCAGAAAAATGAAAGCAATTTCTGTACTAAAACAGATGGGGAAATGATAGATGAAGACAAAGGAATATGAAAGATACATTGGTTATAAGGCTAAACAGATATTCTGTCTCAGCCATATTCTGAGATCTTTTTAGATATCTCATTTGAGTCTTGCAATAATTTTATAAGAATTTATTCTTATTGATTGTTTTACCTGTAATGAAAGGTTTAAAAAGGTTATGTAACTTGCTCATAAGCACACAGCTAGCAAGTAATAGAAGTAGGAGTCACATTAAGTGATCTGACTCCGCATTTAACCGAAAAGGTTATATACTGCACAAAGATAGTTTGGCCCTCTTTGCTACTGGTCCTGATTTCCTTCATTTCTATAGCATGTTTAATAAGACTTAGAGGAAGGAATGGAAAGAGCCCCATGTCTCATTCTAATGTTAACACGTTAAGAATGATCATCAGAATTAAATGCTAATTCTGCAGAGTTCTGGTGTTTGGAGTACAAATCTTTTATTTTGTTTCAATTCAGTATTGCTAAGTAGCTGCAGAGTACCTGGCACAGGACTAGGAGAGAGGGATTCAGAGATGAGTCTGACACATTTCCTTCCTTCAAGGAGTTCATAAGCAAGCCATTTGTGTATTATACTACCCATTGAAATATCCTGAAATAGTTGTTTTTAATGATGTACTCTTACCCTTTCAGCCAGTAAAGAAGAAGAAAATCAAGCGTGAAATAAAGATTTTGGAGAATTTGCGAGGCGGTCCCAACATCATCACACTGGCAGACATTGTAAAAGACCCTGTGGTGAGTATAGTAGGCACTAGTAAGGCCCACAAGGGCTGAGGTGGTGTTTGACCTTGAGCACAACTGGCCTCTTTCTGTTCTTCCCTCTGCCATTAAGTCCTGCTTTAAAAGTGCTTAATCAGTTATACCATTTGACTAGTTCGGGTCTTTCTTTCAAAGAGACCTCCACCCACAGACTATTTCTTATTCTTCTAGGCTAAGAGACTGATAGCACTGGAAACTGAAATGTGTTAATCCATTTTGCAAACTCAGGTCCGATGCCGATGGGCGATGGGCGCATTGTCGGGCTGCCTAGAGCCTGGTGAGACTTCAGCTCCATATCTTCTGTTTGAAATCCATCCCCAAAGTGACCTAAGTGTGGTGATAATCAGAGTGGGGAGGGCTTGTAGCAATAGAGGGTTTCCTACTACTGAGGCGAGGACTGCCAAATTCACCACGTAGTGTCCACAAACATTGTGCCCACTAGAGCCAGGTCTGTTAGCTGCCAGGTCTGTTGCTAATGTGTGTTTTCTTTTTCTTTCCCCTAGTCACGAACTCCCGCCTTGGTTTTTGAACACGTAAACAACACAGACTTCAAGGTATAATGTATAACCAACCATTTCAAGCTGGGTTTTAGGCCACATAAAAAACCTTTTAGGGATGTTACTGTTAGAAGAGTGTCCTTCTAACTTGCTTTAAAAGAGCTTTTCATCCTGATAGTATTAAAGATAGACATACTCTTGTAGAGTGCCTACTTTCCACATCTTGTATTTTGCTCTTTTATTTGTTTAATGCTCTTGAATGACCAGTGCGTAGGTTTGTCACCATCTGGCAGTTTACCATTCATTTGACAGTTCCCACTGATGTCAAACTTAATGAAAGCAACAGCTCATGTTTAATCAGGATCTGGCCTTACAGCATTTTGCTTTAAAAATGATAAAAGTTCAAGAAGGAATATATTGTATATATAAAAGCAAGGACTGCTTGCTTATACCTTAGAATTCCTCAGAAACTTTGGGCTCTTGATCTTAAAAAGAGATGGATGGGAAAGAAAGGGTGGTAGTAAATTCTGCTAAAACACAAACTCCTGCAATAGGTATCTCTGCCTTCTAGCCAGTTTCAAACAGTTCTCAATTCCAGTACAGTAGAAGAATGTGGGCACTTCTTGGATTTTAACTTGCAGAAATATTTGATTTGCCTTTGCAACAAGTCCAGTGTCAAGAATGTTAGATGTCAATAAATGATTGAATTGGGGCAGAAATATTCTGTTAAATTGTCCTGATGTGTTTGGCAACAAGCCATCTGTATACCCACTGGTGATCTGCAGTGGCTATGACTGTGTAGGCCAAAGGCAGGTTAATTCCCTACCAAGGAGGTTATGTATTTGTCCACATTCCTTTTATGAGAAGATCTGGAAGTAAATGAAAAACAAAACTAAGCTGAAAATGTGTATCAGCGCATGTTGCAAATATCGATTGGTATGCTTCCAAAAGTAGATTATAGTTTGAACAATATGAGCTTAAGAAGTTCTTCACTTTTACATATAGAGTTGAAACCCCAAAGTACATCTTTAAAGTTAATGTTATGTTGGAGAAATAGAGACTGGTAAACAGACAGGTCTTAGAACAGTGATACATGAGCCAAGTCTTGATTTGAATTACTACAAATGAGGATGAGAAGTTGCCCTCCTTTCAGTACTATTTCATGGCTCTAATGTTGCATTTGTCTTTAACAGCAATTGTACCAGACGTTAACAGACTATGATATTCGATTTTACATGTATGAGATTCTAAAGGTAAGGAATTCTTGAATACTAAATATCTTTGGATTGATCTCCCCTTTGTTAAATAATCCAAATGACTAGAAAAGCCAGTGTGTTGACTTTGTAAAACATGCTGTAGTGGGGGAGTCTGTTTCTGTAACTACATAATAAACTAATAGCATCAGAACTCTTATGCTGATTGAAAGGTAGGGTCTAATAGGAATATAATTTATAATGCTTTGGAAAGGGTATTTAGAAGAGAGGTTAAAAGACTCCTTAACAAATATTTGTAATCTCTATCAAAAATAATTCTTGATGTACTGGCTTCTGGTATACTTTATTTCACTTAAAATTGGTCAGATAAAACAGTAAACTTTGACTTAACCCTCAAAGAGCCGTTGTCCTAAGGATTATGTGAATCTCTGCTTAAAAGTTGCTGATTTAGAATAAGCTTTGATTTCTAAAGCAGGATCACCAAATATGTTGCTTCCAGTACTCAAAAGATCAGCTTTATAGGTAAGAAAATTGCTAAGAGTTGACTAGTGCCTTACTAAATGAGGGTTGACATAAAGCCTACATTTGAACTATAGAAGTACCCCAGAGAAACTGTGCCAGCAGAAGTATTTATCTTTCATTGGCCTCATGCAGTCTTGTGCCACTCAGGACTTCACAAAGTTAAGGATATGCTTGCCTATGCCTGGGTATCATAGGAACCCAAAATGCCCTTCAGAAAGGACAAAAACTTGGCCAGTGACTTCAGCTGGCTTAAAGGCCTGGATTAGCAAACTCCAGAAGTTATGCCACTCACTAGTTTGAAATTGGACTTGGTTTTCAAATCGTATTTGATGTCATAAATCAGGAGTTTGCAAACTTTACAAGGCCAAATGGTTTAAACATTTTTGGCTTTGTGGGTCATAGGGTCTTGGTCACACAACTCAGCTCTGCTGTTGTATCGTGAAAGCAGCCACAGGCAACATGTAAGCAAATAGTTATGGCCATTAAACACTAAAACAATTTATAAAAACCTTCCAGCAAAACATTCACAAAAACAAACAGCAGGTCATATTTGGCCCATGGGAGCATCGTGGTTTGCCGACCTCTGTTGTAGACTCTTAGCTGCTAGAGAGTTACTACTCTATGAGTAAGAGGTTTGTAGTACAGGTCAGGTTTCTTCCTTTGAGGGGCTCATGTTTATGAAAATAATCCAGGCTCTTGGTAAGAGGGAGAAATTAGAAGTGATGTAGTCGGTATACACTTTTGAGTCTTTAACAAAAAAGATGTTGAAATACCTCTGCAGGAACAGGTCTTCGGAATTTAGAGTCCGTGGGTTTGCACAAGTCTCTGAAAAATACCTGTGGAAGTGATTGTCCTAACCTTGACTCTCAGGAGTGTTGTGAGGCTTGAAGGAAAGCTGGAAGAGAAAATAAAAGACTTCAACTAAAAAAATCTCTTATACAAGCTAACTCTTCCCTTTTTTACATGTTCCTCCCACAGGCCCTTGATTACTGCCATAGCATGGGGATTATGCACAGAGATGTCAAGCCCCATAATGTCATGATTGATCATGAGCACAGAAAGGTAAAGTGATAGAAGGACAAGTCTTATTTATCAGCACAAGAGAGTTAACAGCCCATTTTTCAACATTTTATCCCTAGCATCTGTCATAGTCTGTGGTACCTACTGGGCACTTGATAAATGTTTGACAACTGAATGAATGAACAAATCAGTGTGGAATCTAAAATATGGCACAAATGAACTTATCTGTGAAACAGACAGACTGGATGCCGAAGTGAAGGTGGGTGGGGGAGGGGTGGGCTGGGAGTAGGGAATCATTAGGTGCAAAACTATTACATATAGAATGGATGAACAACAGGGTCCTATTTTAGAGCACAGGGAACTATATGCAATATCCTGTGATAAACCGTACAGAGAAGAATATGGAAAAGAATGTATATATGTGTAAAACTGATTCACTTTTCTGTACAGCAGAAATTAACACAACATTGTAAATCAACTAGAATAAAACAAATTTTTAAAAAATCACAATGTTTAAAACTTCATTCATATTCCTATCAAAAATAAAAGAGATTAGTGTTGTGGGTAAAACATTAGTTTGGGTTTTAGTCTTATTTATTGAAAAACTACTCTGTTGGGAAATGCTTTTTCTCATCTGCCTTTTTTTTTTTTAATAGAGCGTATTCAAGTAATATTTGTTATATGTGCCACTAGGTTATTATGAGGATTAAGTGTGTACAGTTGTAAAATAGATGAAATATTCAGAAATTGCTGATGCAGGTGTCATGAGTATTAGTTGCAGTATAACATTTCTGTTTTTTAAGGTGACCCAAGCCCACCTTTTGTATGCAGTGATGGCTCTCTGTTGCAGGCTTTGGAGATAATAGGTGATTTATTCATTCGGTTAATATCCTGTTACACATTTACACACTATGTGTAATGGGTACTATTCTAGAGGCTGGGGTGTGTGTGTAAAACAAAAAATTCTTGTCCATAGAAGCTTGCATTTGAGGGAGACTGGTGGGATACAGTTAAAAGTGGTATGGAAGAAAAATAAAACAGAAATGGGGAGTGTCAGAGGGTGTTGCAATTTTAAACAGGGTGACAAGGAAAAGATTTTGTTAGGAAGGTGACATTTTGTAGAACTTCTGAAGGGAATTAGCTGTGCAGTTTTGAGAAGAGGGTATAGCAGATACAAAAATCTTGAGACAAGAATGTACCTGGCATATTTAAACAGCACAAGGGTAGAGCTGGGATAGAATGAACTCGGGGAAGAGAAGAAGGAAATGAGATTGAGAGAGATAAATAGAACCACATCTTGTAAAACCTTGAAGATCACCGTCAGGCCTTTTCTCTGAAGATACAGAGGTTTTTGCAGGGTTTGAGCAGAGGGTTGATAAGTTCTCCGTTCTGTATTTAAAAGTTCACTATATATCTATTAGTACAGCCAAAATTTTTTTAAAAAGAATTCCAAATATAGACAGGAATGTGGAGTAACTCAGTCTCTCATACATAGCTGGTGGGAATGTTAGATGGCACACTCATTTTGGAAAATGTCAGTCTATATTATTTTATAGTTTGTCAGTTTCTCTAAAAGCTAAACATACGCTTACCAGACAACCCAGTAGTGACATTTGTGTCAGAAAAACAGACTGAGATCTATACAGAAACTTTCAGTTGGGTAAATGATTCATTAAACTCTGATGTATCTATACCATTGTAGTATCATTACTGATTAGTAAGAACTCTTGGATAAGTCTCATGCTGAGTGAAAAAAGCAATCTCAAAAATTTAAACTGATGGTTCCATTTCTGTAATTTTCACGATGACAGAGTTAGAGAACAGAAGGGTTGCCAGGGGTTAGAAAGCGAGAGGAAGGAGTATCTGTAAAGGATAACTGCTGTGATGCTCTTTATCTAATCATGGACTAGATATGAATCTAGCTGTATGAATCTGCATATGTGATAAAATTGTGTGGAATTATACACATTTGTAAAACTGTTAAAAAGAAAGGTCTCTGAATTGTGTTGGTTTCCTGGCTTTAATATTGTACTGTAGTGACGTAAGATGTTACCATCAGGGGAAACTGGTTGAAGGGTACACAGAACATTTCCAGATTCCTATGAATTTATAATCATTTTAAAATACTTTAAGAGGATTATTTTGGTTCCTATGTGGAGAATTGAGGGTAAAAGTGAAAGGTAGACCAGTTAAGAAAAGCAGCTATTGCAGTAAATCAGAGATTGGTGATAGCATGGACCAGGGCAGTGGCAGTGGATGTGATGATAGGGTCAGAATCTGAGCCATCAGCATATATTGACAGATTAGATGTGGGATAGAAGGGAGAGAAGAGTCCAAGGTGAAAAGTTTTTAACCTGAATGATAGGATAAATGGAATTACATTTAAGGTAACAGAGGAGGAGGATTCCATGGGAAAACAGGTTTTGCAGTGAATAATCAGAGTTTTAGTTCTGAAATGTCTTTCAGGTGATCAAAGAGAGATGACTGGTGAGAGGTGTGGGCTAAATATAGGTCGGAATATCAGAGATGCTGTGTGTGAAGCCACAGACCAGAAATAGTCATCTGGGAATACTTACTGATAAGACAGGAAGCTCAGGAATAGCTCTGGAGCACTGATATTAAGATGTTGCCAAGAAAGACTATAAAAAAGCTACATTTTCATATTTTTTGTTATATTTCCCTTTGTTTACTAAAAGAAGACACTGAACCTAATTAACTGAAGTTTTGGAGACAGTGCTGGAACAGTCAGGCTTTACTCAGGCCCTTCTGCTCACACTACAAGTTATGGTCATGCTTTGCATGAAGGTCAAGTAAGGTTGCCTCTTGTCCTTGCTACTATTGGGGTGGCCAAAAAGTTTGTTTATTTCTCCATACAGTGACTCTAGTAGCACTTAGTTGTCTTTAACTTCATTGGAAATAATTTTGTTGGATTATATTGTTATCAGTGTGCGTTTTTTAAAAAACTTAGCCAAATTGGTGAATTTTTGTGAAGCCATTTTAATGTTGAAGATGGAAGAAAAAAAAGCAACATTTTCAGCATATTATGTTTTATTGTTTCAAGAGAGGTGAAAACGCAACTGAAATGCAAAAAAAGATTTGTGCAGTGTGTGGAGAAGGTACTGTGACTGATTGTTTCAGAAGTGGTTTGCAAACTTTTGTACTGGAGACTTCCCGCTGGATGATGCTGTTTGGTCAGGTAGACCAATTGAAGTTAATAGCGATCAAATCGAGACATTGATTGAAAAAAATCAATGTTATATACCACGCAAGAGATAGTCAACATACTCAAAATATCCAGATCAAGCGTTGAAAATCCTTTGCACCAGCTTGGTTATGTTAACCACTTTGATGTTTGGGTTCCACATAAGTTAAGTGTAAAAAAACCTTCTTGACCGTGTTTCCGCATGTGATTCTCTATACTTAAACGTAACAAAATTGTTCATTTTTAAAACAAATTGTGACGGATGATGAAAGTGGATACTGTATGGTAATGTGGAATAGAAGAAATCTTGGGACAAGTGAAATGAACCACCCATCAACCACACCAAAAGCCGATCTTCATCCAAAGCTGGTGATATTGTATATGTGGTGGGGTTGAAAGAGAGTCCTCTATAGTGAGTTCCTTCTGAAAAACTAAACAATTAATCCCAAGTACAGCTCCCAGTTGGACCAACTGAAAGCAGTGCTCCAGAATTAGTCAACAGAAAATGGATAATCCTCCACCAGGATAACACAAGACCACATGTTTCTTTGATGACCAGGCAAAAACTGTTTAACACCTTGGCTGGGAAGTTCTGATTCATCTGCCATATTCACCAGACATTGTACCTTCGGATATCTGTTTATTTTGGTCTTTATGGAATTATCTTAGTGAAAAAAACTTCAGTTTCCTCTAAGACTGTAAAGGCACCTGGAACAGTTCTTTACTCAGAAAGAAAAAGTGTTGGGAAAATGGAATTGTGAAATTGCCTAGAAAATGGCAGGATGTAGTAGAACAAAACAGTAATATGTTGTTCAATAAAGATCTTGGTGAAAATGAAAAATGTGTCTTTTACTTTTACTTAAAAACCAAAGGAACTTTTTGACCAACCCAATACTATTTTGGTAAGAGCTGTATTTTTATTTTTCTCCTGTGTACTGAGCATTGCATTGAATTCTAAAAATTAGCAAAGGCGAATAAAACAGTCCCTATCTTCAAGGACCTTACAGTCCATATTTTGTAAAAAAGTAGAAAGCAAATATTCAGTAAAGAGTTGTAGATTCTATTAAAGAAATTTGTCTGAGGTTGGTGGGTGAGGCAGTTCAAAGACAGTAGTTGCTTCTATTTACATAATTAAAAAAGATTTCATTGAAGGAGTTAACTCAGAAGAGATGTTCACCAGAATAGGAGTCTAGATTGAATAGTAGAGACATTTTAGTCAGAGGAGGAGTAGAAATTTGCAGAAACACAAAATAATTGTATGTTAAAAAGAGTAATTTTGGAAATTCTCAACTGCCAAGGGCCCAGGTTCAATCCCTGGTCGAGGAACTGAAAATCCCACAGACCACACAATGTGGCCAAAAAAAAAAAAAAAAAAGAGTAATGGCACTGTGGAGGGTATCTTAAATAAGATACACTTATTTATTATCTTTTTTTCTCCCTTCAGCTACGGCTAATAGATTGGGGTTTGGCTGAGTTTTACCATCCTGGCCAAGAATATAATGTCCGAGTTGCTTCCCGATATTTCAAAGGTCCTGAGCTACTTGTAGACTATCAGGTAAGAAGAGAAGGGCAGATAAAATTTTTGTCCTATGTTTGTTTTGCATGTAATTTTCTAAAAATGTTATTTTGTGTTTTGAATGGGCCGTTTTTGCACATCCGTGACTGTCCTTTTATAGGAGGGTCAGATATGAATCTCTTCAGTTCATCTACCACAACTTTTGTGTGTATTGTCACAATGTCAGTAGAGTATAAATAAATCTGCATTTGATCCTAACTGAAGAGAAAGACACTTCTAATTAGAAATTCCAGAGCTTGTTTTAGAATTGAAAGAAGTTCATGCTCTGTTCTAGAAACTTCTTTTCTGGTATAGCACTGAATTCAAAGAACATTTTATACATAAAAATATTCTTTACAGCATTATTTATAATGGTGAAAAACACTGTCCTACTATAGGGTACACTAAAGATTAAATTCTGAAACAGTCATGCTGTAAAATAATGGTACACATTAAAAGGTTTCCATAAACTTTGTTTATGGGTGTTCTTATGTAAGTGAAGAAAGTAACTCAAAATAGTATGTACAGACTTCAAATGAGAAGGTTAGAGAGTATAAGTAGAAATGCATAGAAGGAAAGACTGAAAAGAAATATGAAGATACCGGTATTTGGACCTTAAAGTCAATGGAGTGGGATTTGTTTATTTGTTTTTCTATTTTTAAAAAAAGAGCTTTTTTAATTTGAAGTGACAAGATTCATCTTGTCATTTCATGTGTGATGACAACGTTTTCTTTAATGCAGATGTACGATTATAGTTTGGATATGTGGAGCTTGGGTTGTATGCTGGCGAGTATGATCTTCCGGAAGGAGCCATTTTTCCATGGACATGACAATTATGATCAGGTAATATATGTTGTTCCTATTGGGAAATTTATTGATGTACCCTAGCAATGGCCAGATCTGCTTACTCCTTAGAAACTGCAATGGATCTTGCTAAAATAAAAATGCCTAACCCCTACCTGAGAGCTATTAATAAATTAGAATCTGTGAATGCAATAATTTTCAATTAATGGCTTGTTCAGTTAATGATTCCAGGGCCTTGTGGAGGTACTGTTGCCTTGTTTGAGCACAGTGATTTAATGTGAGATAATGTAAATTGTTGTGAAAGTCACTCAGTTATGTCCGACTCTTTGTGACCACCTAGACTATACAGTCTGTGGAATCCTCCAGGCCAGAATACTGCAGCAGGTAGCCTTTCACTTCTCCAGGGAATCTTCCCAGGCCTTCCACATTGCAGGTGGATTCTTTACCAGCTGAGCCACCAGGGAAGCAAATTGACGTGAAGTTGCCATAATTAATATAGAGAGATATAGTATCTTTTACCCAGTTTCCCCCAAATAGAACTTTTTGCCAGCTATGTACAGGATCACAACCAGGATATTAATACAGAGATCAGGAATCCTTTATATGCCCTTTTGTAGTCAACACCAGCTTCCCCCTGGCCTTCACACTACTATGTTGTAATCTCATTTTTGCAATTTTATCATTCCAAGAATGTTATGTAAAGACAACTTTATGAAGTCATATTTACCTATGACTAACATATTACAACTCATATGAAAATGACTAATGACTACTCTTCATATCAGTTGAAGAATACCGGGTAAATTCAGTTAAAATCAGCAACTTTTTGTTAGATGCCACTCAGGTTTGAGGAATATAGGAAAAAGGTAGCCTTCTGCCCCACAAAAGGTTTTTCACAGTCTTACCTAGTAAGAAAACCAAATGTATAAGAAAATAAGTTATAGTCATAAATGTCGGTAAAAGTGTAGATAAGATACACAAAGGCAGTTAAAATGCGAGTGAGTGGTCTGATGAAGTGGAGAACTTTCCAAAGGAAGTAACATCTTCAGCTAGGCTGTTGCGGTGTGGCGGGGCAGGGGGGTGGGGGACAAGACTTCACCACAGGAAAGTTCAGTTCAGTTTAGTCGCTCAGTCGTGTCTGACTCTTTGTGACCCCATGAACTGCAGCACGCCCGGCCTCCCTGTCCATCACCAACTCCTAGAGTCCACCTAAACCCACGTCCATTGAGTCGGTGATGCCATCCAACCATCTCATCCCCTGTCATCCCCTTCTCCTCCTGCTCTCAATCTTTCCCAGCATCAGGGTCTTTTCTAATGAGTCAACTCTTCGCATCAGGTGGCCAAAGTATTGGGGTTTCAGCTTCAACATCAGTCCTTCCAATGAACACCCAGGACTGGTCTCCTTTAGGATGGACTGGTTGGATCTCCTTGCAGTCCAAGGGATTCTCAAAGAGTCTTCTCCAGCACCACAGTTCAAAAGCATCAATTCTGTGCTCAGCTTTCTTTATACTCCAACTCTCACATCCGTACATGACTACTGGAAAAACCATAGCCTTGACGGACCTTTGTTGGCAAAGTAATGTCTCTGCTTTTTAATATGCTATCTAGGTTGGTCATAACTTTCCTTATAAGGATTAAGTGTATTTTAATTTCATGGCTGCAATCTGCAGTGATCTTGGAGCCCAGAAAAATAAAGTCTGACACTGTTTCCACTGTTTCCCCATCTATTTGCCATGAAGTGATGAGACCGGATGCCATGATCTTAGTTTTCTGAATGTTGAGCTTTAAGCCAACTTTTTCACTCTCTTCTTTCACTTTCATCAAGAGGCTCTTTAGCTCTTCTTCACTTTCTGCCATAAGGGTGGTGTCATCTGCATATCTGAGTTTATTGATATTTTACCTGGCAATCTTGATTCCAGCTTGTGCTTCCTCCAGCCCAGCGTTTCTCATGATGTACTTTGCATATAAGTTAAATAATTTAGGGTGACAATATACAGCCTTGACATACTCCTTTTCCTATTTGGAATCAGTCTATTGTTCCATGTCCAGTTGTAACTTTTGCTTCCTGACCTGCATACAGATTTCTTAAGAGGCAGGTCAGATGGTTTGGTATTCCCATCTCTCTCAGAATTTTCCACAGTTTATTGTGATCCACACAATCAAAGGCTTTGGCATAGCCAATAAAGCAGAAATAGATGTTTTTCTGGAACTCTCTTGCTTTCTCCATGATCCAGCGGATGTTGGCAATTTGATCTCTGGTTCCTCTGCCTTTTCTAAGAACATCTGGAAATTCACAGTTCATGTATTGCTGAAGCCTGGCTTGGAGAATTTTGAGCATTACTAGTGTGTGAAATGAGTGCAGTTGTGCAGTAGTTTGAGCATTCTTTGGCATTGCCTTTCTTTGAGACTGGAATGAAAACTCACCTTTTCCAGTCCTGTGGCCACCGCTGAGTTTTCCAAATTTGCTGGCATACTGAGTGCAGCACTTTGACAGCATCATCTTTCAGGATTTGAAATAGCTCAACTGGAATTCCATCACCTCCACTAGCGTTGTTCGTAGTGATGCTTTCTAAGGCCCACTTGACTTCACATTCCAGGATGTCTGGCTCTAGATGAGTGATCACACCATTGTGATTATCTTGGTCGTGAAGATCTTTTTTATACAGTTCTTCTGTGTATTCTTGCCACCTCTTCTTAATATCTTCTGCTTCTGTTAGGTCCATACCACTTCTGTCCTTTATTGAGCCCATCTTTGCATAAAATTTATGTTCCCTTGGTATCTCTGATTTTCTTGAAGAGATCTCTAGTCTTTGTCATTGTATTGTTTTCCTCTGTTTCTTTGCATTGACCACTGAGGAAGGCTTTCTTATCTCTCCTTGCTATTCTTTGGAACTCTGCGTTCAAATGGGTGTATCTTTTGTTTTCCCCTTTGCTTTTCGCTTCCTTTCTTTTTACAGCTATTTGTAAGGCCTCAGACAGCCATTTTGCTTTTTTGCATTTCTTTTTCTTGGGCAATGTCTTAATTCTTGTCTCCTGTACAATGTCATGAACCTTCGTCCATAGTTCATCAGGCACTCTGTCTATCAGATCTAGTCCCTTAAATCTATTTCTCACTTCCACTGTATAGTCATAAGGGATTTGATTTAGGTCATACCTGAATGGTCTAGTGGTTTTCTCCACTTTCTTCAATTTCAGTCTGAATTTCGCAATAAGAAGTTCATGATCTGAGCCACAGTCAGCTCCCGGTCTTGTTTTTGCTGACTGTATAGAGCTTCTCCATCT
This sequence comes from Capra hircus, assembly GCF_001704415.2. NCBI lineage: Eukaryota > Metazoa > Chordata > Mammalia > Artiodactyla > Bovidae > Capra > Capra hircus. Next base: position 59,874,538 of record NC_030820.1, read on the forward strand.
TTGGCGGCAAAGAATATAATCAGTTAGATTTCGTTGTTGACCGTCTGGTGATGTCCATGTGTAGAGTCTTCTCTTGTGTTGTTGGAAGAGGTGTTTGCTATGACCAGTGCGTTCTCTTGGCAAAACTCTATTAGCCTTTGCCCTGCTTCATTCTGTACTCCAAGGCCAAATTTGCCTGTTACTCCAGGTGTTTCTTGACTTCCTACTTTTGCATTCCAGAGGGAAGGAACCAGGTTATAAAACAGTTTGTTTTTTATTATTGATATGTTCACATTTGGTAGTAATTTAGGGAATGTTGTAAGGAAATCCATTCATGCTATGCAAGGAAATTTGAAGTAAATTGGTGTAACATTCATACCTGTAGCCATGATGGTCCCATTTTGTTAACTTGATCATGGTTTATTGTTGATTTAATCATGTAATATGCTTTTGGTATGGGTTTTGTCTTCTTTCAATCCTAGTTGGTGAGGATAGCCAAGGTTCTGGGGACAGAAGATTTATATGACTATATTGACAAATACAACATTGAATTAGATCCACGTTTCAATGATATCTTGGGCAGGTAAGTCATAAAACAAAATTATGCATCTGCGCCGTAAGCACTTTGGATGTAAAATGATACTTTGGATTCCCAAAATAGTTAATGTTCTCTTTGCCTGCAAAGTGTCTGTGGTCCACTGCTGCAGGATGCTGCATAGGCAAGCCTGTGATGAAAGCTTTGGATTGTATGGCCATTTTCCCAGATTCACTAACAGGAGTGTGGAGGTTGTAGGCAGAGGATCCCTCACCTTGTAGAGTCTAATAGAAGGGTTGTAGTTGAGTCAGAAATCAAGATCTAGATTTATCTTGCTTCTGTAGATGATAAAACCCCATCTAAGAGAAAGAAATAATCATAGAAAGGGCATGTTTCAGACTGATTTACAGACAGTAGACTCTAAAAGTAGTGACTAGACCCAATACTAACTCATTCACCACTTAATGGGAAGAGGTAGGCTTTCTTGTTACAAAGGCTTTTGGGGGCCGAGCAGTAGAGATGCCAGGAATATGGGTGGGGGTTGGGAGGAGGCCAGCCAGCCCAGCCTTCTTTAACCTGAATTATGTCTGTTTCATAAGATTGTCTGGACCCAGATTTCCCTTTTCTACAACACTGCCATTTCCAGTCTCTACAGTTAGCTCTTGAGTTTTGACCTCTGTGATTGGCTGGAATGCTAGCCACTAAGGAAAATGTAGGACTGAAATGTTGGGCTTCTCTCCCCCTGGGTCCATTTCTCATTCTCCCTTTTGGCTCTGCAGACATTCCCGTAAGCGATGGGAACGCTTTGTCCACAGTGAAAACCAGCACCTTGTCAGTCCTGAGGCCTTGGATTTCCTGGACAAGCTGCTGCGATATGACCACCAATCACGGCTCACTGCAAGAGAGGCCATGGAGCACCCTTATTTCTGTGAGTCCAGCTGTTCAGTCCACAGAGCCTTGCAGGCCTGCCCAGCAGACTGTACAGAGTAAAGGAGAATATATGCTGTGAAGAAAACTCTGGACCCACAAAACACAATTGGAATCCCAGCCTCCCTTACTTAGCTTGCTGCAAAGTTACTTCTCCCACAGTGAGCCTTGGTCTCTTCAATACGGATAGTGATGGCAGTTGTCTTGCAGAATTGTTGAGAGGATTCTTGTCTAACAGTACCTGACACATGATCATCCCTAAATAAACTTCTTTTCTTACTATGTGGGTGACAGTTCTCATTGCTAGTTTGGAGTGGTTGGATTAGAACATACAGCCCTATGTCTGTCCTATTAATCACTCATTGGAGAGAGCCAGAGAGGCTTGAAAATCTAATTATATGAACACCTTGATCTAGGTTTGTGAATATAGCTAACTGCTATCTTGAGTGAAAATGCCACTTAGCTAGCTCCGCTGCATCCTCACTGTGATGTTAGCTTTAGTATCAGGTTGTTCCTTGGGGAGTGGTGGAATGGTGTTTCAGTGAACCAATTATATTCTTGCTCAGTCTTTTGTACTTGAAGCAGACTGACAGGCTAATCGAGGTGGAGAGTGAAGTCTGTGGTCGTAGCAGTAACTTGATCAAACCTGTAGTTTTGGCCCATTTGGCACCATGCTTGACCAACTGCAGTAAAACTCATTCATTCTCATAATATAATACTAAAAGGTAGGGTAGATTGTATTGTCTTGTTAAACTATAACAGGATTGTTTTTGTTTTAAATTAGCTCTACTGGGACTTCCCTGGCAATCCAGTGGAATCCTCTGTACTTCTACTACAGGGGGCACAGGTTCAATCCTTGGTTGGGGAACTAAGATCCCACATGCCATGCAGCATGGCCGAAAGTAAATACCTTTTTTTTTGTTTTTTAGAAATTAGCTCTACTATGATTACTTCATTTTCCTACCATTTACTTTAATAGTTGGCCTTTGTCACAGTTTTAAGCAAAAATAGTTCTAATTTATATTACTTGTTGATTTCATAGTGAAGGTAGTTGACACCTCAATTCTATTATTAGGGGAATAATACAGAGTCTAAATAAAATGTAAAGAATCAGGATAGCGGCTATAAGACCCTAGACCATTAGTTCAGTTCTTCAAGCATAACAGAACCTAACATTTTTGTCTCTTTTTCTAGACACTGTTGTGAAGGACCAGGCTCGAATGGGCTCATCTAGCATGCCAGGGGGCAGTACGCCTGTCAGCAGCGCCAATATGATGTCAGGTCAGTGTCATTGGTAAATTTCCTTTTTTTTTTTTTTTTTAATGTATATATAGAAGTCAATTGTCATTCTTAATTTTGCTCCTTCTTTGTGGCCTGATGTCTATGGCTCTCCTCTATAATGATTACCTTATTAACATACTGACTTGTGTGGTTCTCTCCACCAGGTTTCAGGATGCTTTTGAAACCTATTTTCCCTAATAGTTAGAGCAGGGGTCCCCCAACCTCTGGGCCACAGAATAGTACCTCCTGTCAGATCAGCAGTGCCATTAGATTAGAAATAAAGCACACAGTAAATATAATGTGTTTGAATCATCCCGAAACCATTCCCCACAACCCCAGTCCATGGAAAAATTAGCTTCCGTGAAATCAGTTCCTGGTTCCAGAAAGGTTGGGCATCACTGAGTTAAGGTATCAACAGTCTCTTTGAGGCCAGAATCACAAAAGTTATTTGGGACCTGAAAGTCTCAACAAGCCATTAAGAATGAAGAGAGATCCTTTCATCTCACAAGTTAAAGTGGCAGTAGATGATGTGGTACTCATCACATGAGAAAATGAGGGAGAGTAGAGATGGGGTTTGTACATGGGCACATGTATGTATAAGAATGGTTCTTTTTTCCAGAGCAGCTACAGGGTGCCTAGTAAATTACAGTGGTTTTTGTGCAATTACTTTTTATTGTTGTTGAGTCATTATGATTTAGAGTGAGTTTTTACAGAGGAGAAACCACAGTTACCCAAAAGAAACCATAGGCCTGTCCCCTAAGAATTATATACATGGGCAGCATCCACATGGGTCCTCTTGTGAAAGTACCTACTCCAGCACCTTCAAAAAATGGCTGTTGTCTCATTTTTATTTATTTATTTATTTTTAAAGAACTAGCTGCCTTCTAGAGTTCAACCTCTGGGTATCATGCAAGTGTGCAAAATGATACATACACAAGGTTACTCATTCTAGCCATATTTGTAATCAGAGAGCATTAAAAACAGCTCCTTGTAGAATAAGGAATTGATAAGATGAATTATGGGGCATCCTTTCAGCAGAGTACTATATACTCAGAAAAGAACAAGTGTTCCGTCTTCTTTTGTAGCTTCAGCTCAAAGGTGTAATGTGAGGTGAATAGAAGCAAGATGCAGAACCATGCTCAAGACTAGGAATGGGCAAAAACATAGAATCAAGTTCTTATATGTGATTCTTACATGCATGTTTTTATACAATTCAAGTAGACCCATAAAATATTTCTGGACGGATACACCGCCAAAAATAGTGCTGTAAGTTGGCCAAGTTACAGGATAAGGGAGAATTCTCACTGTATCTTCTGCAGTTATTTGAGTCATGTAACCATATTACCTATTCAGAAAATATATATAATATTTTGAAAATTTAAAGAACTAGCTGACTGAGTACAATGTAACAGGTAATATGGTCAAGAAAGTAAATGGAAATAAATCCTAAAACACTGTTTTAACTTAGAGATGAGAAATGATCCTCTCTGCACCGGCTGACTCTAGGCACAGTGGCCACGAGCACATGAACTTTGACTCCAGCCTTCTGCTGTTCAATTTGTAGTAACTAGCCACATGTGGTTATTGAAATTCACTGAAGTCAAATAAAATTGTAAAATCAGTTGCTTAGTTTAGTTACACATTGCAAATGCTCAGTAGTCACATGTGGCTAGTGACTGTCATGTTAGTACAGGTTACAGAGCAGGTTTGGTTGGACAGTGTTATCTTAGACAATCTTGGGTTAGAATCCAAGCATACATAGCTGTACATGCTTAGTTGTGCACCTTGGACAAACTGCTCAAACTCTCCAAATTTCCGTTTCTGTCTTCTAAATTTATTGGAACTTAAATTTTAATTTGTGAGGATTTAATTTGAAATTAATTTGTAAAAATTAAGGCGACGCCTTCAATAAAGAGAGTATTTATTGTGTCACTTTTGAGATAGGTGCTTTGAAAAACTGGTGACTTAAGAGTTCCGTGGTTGGTGCTTCTAGCTCACTGTTGGCTGTTTACTTTCAGGGATTTCTTCAGTGCCAACCCCTTCACCCCTTGGACCTCTGGCGGGCTCACCAGTGATTGCTGCTGCCAACCCCCTTGGGATGCCTGTTCCAGCTGCCGCCAGCGCTCAGCAGTAACGGCCCCTTCCGTCTCCTGATGCCTGAGCAGAGGTTGGGGAGTCCACTCTCTCCCTTGATGCAGCTTGCGCCTGGTGGGGAGGGGTGAAATACTTCAGAAGCACCGTGTCTGAACCGTTGCTTGTGGATTTATAGTAGTTCAGTCATAAAAAAAAAAAATTATAATAGGCTGATTTTCTTTTTTTTTTTCTTTTTTTCTTTCTTTCTTTTTTTTTTTTTAACTCGAACTTTTCATAACTCAGGGGATTCCCTGAAAAATTATCTGCAGGTGGACTATTTCACGGACAAATTTTTTTCTCCCCTTTCAAATTCAGTTTCTCATCACTAAAGATCGAAGATAAACCAGCCTCAATTCCAGCTGCTGTGTTTGGGTGGAGATTTCTTCCCATGCTTACCATTGCTCCCCTAACCATCCCACACTCTGGGGGGGTTGTACTTCACACTCTTCTCCAGAGATTACAAAAATGTAGCTTCTTCGAGGGAGGTGGGAAGGAAGGAGGAAGGGAGGACCCAACCTATAAGAGCAGTACACTGTTAGTCACTTATATCACTTTACTCCAAAAGTGCTTCAGTGGGGTTATCCTGGTGAATCTAGTGGAAATATGTCTTAGTTACATTGAGATGCTGAAAATCTACCCACAGTGCAGACACGTCCTGAAAACTTCTGTGCAGTTTGAATCATGTCTTATTGACCTAACCTAAATCCAGCTCATTTATAATTTAGTTTCAGTTTAGTTTAAAACTTTAATACCATCCCTCCCAGACTCCTTACCTTGGTCCTCTGCCCTTTCATCTCCCAACATGCTCTATAGTTGGTAGGAGGGGAAAGGTAAAATCTTTTTCAGTTTTCTTTGACTTGACCCTTTTGAATTCAGTTAGTTATTGGGCATAACTTATTGCTTTTTACAAAAGGAAAAAAAAATTGTCTATGTAGGTTTCATGCTAGCAACTGTTTAAGAGCTAATGAGAGATGTGGCCACTGAAGTTTATTTTCAGCTTTCTACCTTCATTTCCTCCTACCTTCCCCTTCCCTCATATGCCATCCAATGAGAAGACCTGCCCCTCAGGTTTATAAATGTATCTGAGTGGTAGGAGCAGAGCCACTATCTCCAGTGAAACTGAAATGGTAGACCTGTAATTGTGGGAAAACTAAACTCTCTTGTTACAGCCCTGCCACCCCTTGCTGTGTGTATATATATAATACTTTGTCCTTCATATGTGAAAGATCCAGTGTTGGAATTCTTTGGTGTAAATAAACGTTTGGTTTTATTTATCAAGGTTAGATTTAAGTTCCCTGTGTAAAGGTCTCGCTGGGTGGGTGTCTCACGTTCACATCTGAAGGGCCTGCAGCCCTGTACCATGGAGGCTTCCCAAGGCCCCCATTTTTATACACCCCTCGTTCAACCCATGGTACCGGGCAGGGCAGAGAGGCCTTAAAAAAGCACCACAAGCCAAAGCGTCTCTGGGGATTAAGGATCCTTTGCCATAAAATCATTTTGTGTCTCAGCAGTGCAGGGATTGGGGATGGGAAAAGTCACCAGTTTTTGTGTGTTTGTGTGTAAAGTGGATTTTCCACTGTAATCCAACCACCTAAGTTTATCAGGTGCTTCACTGAGGAAGCCTAGTTTTTTAAGCACAATAGCAAAACCATCAGCTCTGTATTTTCTCCTGTTATTCCATTACAGTAGCTGCTTGTGGGGACTAGGAAAAATTCTTCCAACATATTTTAAGACCTGAAGTCTTAGTTCCCCATTCTCCTACCTTTATAGATTTACAAGTCTTTCTCACCCGAGCAGCAGAGATAAGCATAATTGTTTGAGGAGTTGAACTGAACTTATCTAACTTTGTAACCCATCTTGGCTCTAGTAACTTTATCAAGGTGGTGGCTTTAGTGAATATAATGGTAAACTTTAGAGAAAGCTAAAGCCTTCTTTTATAATGTTTCTCCACCATAGGGAAAACATTCTGACTGTGTGGCAGGGTGATTTTCTTCTTTGTGGCCACGTACAGTGGATATTTATTGTTCTTGATCCTTTTTTGCCCTAGAATGCTGTAGGGGGTTACCATGTTGAATCTGTGCAGAAGCTCAAAGTGCCGGATGTGCCAGAGATGCAGTCTGTGATTTCATTTGCACTGGATTATGATTTGAACAGGACTAACGAATTCTTTCTTCTGAGGTGGGGAGGAGGGTTGTAAATCAAGATTTTACATCACATCCTTGTAGCTCAGAGAACAACCTAGGTGTAGCTGAGGCTGATGTGGGAAGCTGCAAATAGTTGGACCTCCTAACATGCATCAGACCTTGAAGGAAGCTGAAGGTGAATGCAGAGGACTCTGAAATGCTACCCAGGAGCCTTTTAAAAGAAATAGAAGTTTTTAAAATGCTACTTAAGGAGTCACTGCAGAAGCATGAAAAATTTTAAAAAGACCCAATTGGGTGGGTGGGAGGGACAAGGGTTTACAGAGTAACAACTTCTGTGTTGTTGTAAATTACCTCATCTGTATACCTTGTATTGGGACACTTCATTTCTCAGCACTACCTGTTTGCATTGATTAGATGGCAGGATCTGGAATGCCAATCTCAGACAGTTGTGTTGGCAGTTACTCTGAAAATTTTTTTTTTTATATATTTTTTTAACATTGTTTGAAGTGCCCCTCCCCCCACTTTTAAATTTGAAGTCATAAGTTTCCCCTCTCCACCTCGACGATTTATTGGTTGTAATTGTATTGTTATTGGTATAACGAAAACATAAATTGTGCTGGGAAGAAGTTGTGCCATGAAGGTCTTTAATTTTTTTTTTTTTTAAATAAAAAACATTTAAACAAATGAAATGTCCCTGCAGCCTGAGCAGTATGCTTCTCCTACCGACACCGTGTGCTGTAGATGCCTTAGTTCTCATGTGCTTTGAATTTAATACTGGGTTGATGGCAGTGTGAAGAGGGATGGATTAAGGTTGGTGGAGGAGCACTGAAGTCTAGGAATTTTTAACATGGAGATACAGTGAAGAAAGCATGATGTTGCTAAACAGGATTGGTTTCATTCCTGCCCTTGTTACATACTTGGCTATTTGGCACTTCTGGATCTGTTTCATCATCCATAAAATGGAGCCGCTGCTGCTTTGGGATTGAATGAGAGTAAATGTCAAGTGTCTGGCACCTGTTAAACCTAACTCCCCTGGCCCCTTGTACGGCCCTGACTTTGCAAGTAATTCACAGTGTGACTTCTCTCTCCTCTGGCTCTCTCTCGGGACGTCTGTGTGTTCAGTCAGGGGGAGACTGGATGAGATTTCTTCTGAGCTGCTTTTCAGCTCTGACACTGATTTTAGAAAGTTTGAGTTGGTGCATAAAGGCCCATAGAGACAGTGTGTTAGCAGAAAAGACCAGTGTTAGTTAATGGCAGTAAGCCCTGTGGAAGACTGGTCTTGGAGATATTTCCCAGTGTGGGAGGCAGTTTGCAGTCTTGGAGTCTGGAATGAAAGGTCTACTGGTGAGCTTATGGGAACATATTTGGCAGCTTGAAACTATGAAAAGGCCAGTAAAGAAGTGAAATAGAGTTGGGTTTTGTTCATTTGGTAAGTCGTGTCCGACTCTTTGTGACCCCATGGGCTGCAGCACACTAGGCTTCTGTGTCCCTTGCCATCTCTTGGAGTTTGCCCAAGTTCATGTCCATTGAATTGGTGATGCCATCCAACCATCTCACTGTCTGTCACCCCCTTTTTCTGCCCTCAGTCTTTCTCAGCATCAGGGTCTTTTCCAGTGTGTCAGCTCTTTGCGTCAGGTGACCAAAGTAGTGGAGCTTCAGCATCAGTCCTTCCAATAAGTATTCAGTGTTGATTTTCCTTTGGATTGACTGGTTTGATCTCCTTGGTGTCCAGGGGACTCTCTCAAGAGAAAAGCATCAGTTCATTAGTGCTCTGCCTTCTTTATGGTCCAGCTGTGACATTTGTACATGACTACTGGAAAGACCATAGCCTTGACTATATGGACCTTTGTCGGCAAAGTGGTATCTTTGCTTTTTAATACACTGTCTAGGTGTGTCATAGCTTTCCTGCCAAGAAGCAAGCGTCTTCTAATTTCATGGCTGCAATCACCATCCACAGTGATTTTAGATGTCACTGCTTCCACCTTTTCCCCTTCTATTTGCCGTGAAATGATGGAACCAGATGCTGTGATCTTAGTTTAATACTGAGTTTTGAGCCAGCTTTTCACCCTCCTCTCTCACCCCCATCAAGAGGCTCTTTATAGTTCCCCTTTGCTTTCTGCAATTAAAGTGTTACCATCTGCATATCTGAGATTTGATACTTCTGGCAATCTTGAGTCCAGCTTGTAACTCATCCAGCCTGGCATTTTGCATGATGTGCTCTGCATCATAAGGTAAATAAACAAGGTGACAATAAACAGCTGTGTCGTACTCCTTTCTCAATTTTGAACCAGTGAGCTGTTCCATATAAAGTTCTAACTTGCTTCTTGACCTGCGTATGGGTTTCTTAGGAGTCAGGCAAGATGGTCTGGTATTCCCATCTCTTGAAGAGTTTTCCACAGTTTGTTATGATCCACATAGTTGCTTACTGATGTCAAATGAGTATATTCTAGCAACATTATATACTTGAATTGCCATTTATTCTTTCTCATTTAAAGAAATAAAGTTGAAATCAGGAGATGCTGTTATCCTAGATTCCTAGTTTTCTTTAAATGTTTAGTGCATCCATATATTATTAATATTGGGAGTTGAGAAACATAGTTTAGATAAAAGGAACCATTGCATAATATCATGTATCTGAAATGCCTAGGTTAAATGAATGTTAATTTCTGACATTATCTCTTTCTTATTTTATCCATGAGACAGATAGGAAGATTAAATTGTTAGAGTGGGCCTATTAGAGGCAGAGGAATATACTTTGTAAAATTAGAACTTCAGGGTGTGGCCAATGACTGTAATCCTAACGTAGTAGAGAACATTATGGATTGGTTGACAGATTTCAAAATTTTTTTATTTCCTCTCAGTCTTTAAATTTCATCATGTTTCACCTGTTGTCAGGTGTGTTACAAGTATCTCGAAAAAATACCTGGTTCTGTCACCATTCCCACTAGCAGATTTCTCCCCTGAGATTAGAATTGGGTTTGAGTAATTGTTTCATCTTTTCAGCCCTTGCACACTTCTCTGCTGGTAATTTCACCCTCCCTTGTGCCTCAGCTTTGAGGACTGTGGCTGATCGTTAGTGGTGTGCATGCTAGGGAGGCTTTCTTCCTGGGACTTTTTCCTGCTTGACAAATGTTCACCAGAAGTCTTTGAAGTAAAGCAGTCCCCATTTCTGTCTTCAAAGAAATGGGTCTAAAAACCATAATCTCCACCATATTTAAAGTCACCTCTCTCTGCTTCCCCCACTGCCATCTCTACCCCGTGCCCTTTTTCCTAGTAATACCTGAACTTGTTATTTTTGTCTCTATCCCAACCTGCATGTAAACTCCCTGATGACCTTGTATGTTTTACTAATCTGTGAATCCGTGCATCCTCATAAAAGCCTTTTATGAGGATGTGGTAATATCCCTCAGAATTGAAGATCAGTGGAGTATCACAGGGAGAATGCTTGGCACCTTGTGTGTGTATACTTAGTGGTGTCCAACTCTTTGTGACCCCATGGACTGTATAGCCTGCAAGGCTCCTTTGTCCATAGAATTTTCCAGGCAAGAATACTGGATTGGGTTGCTGTTTTCTTCTCCAGGGGATCTTCCTGACCTAGGGATTGAACTTGCATCTCTTGCATTGGCAGTCTCCTGCATTGACAGGCAGATTCTTTACCACTAACACCACCTGGGAAGCCCTACCAGGTTCCTAGTAGGTGCTCAATAAATAGTAATTCCATCCTACACTCCCAGTTCCACCTTCTTCCTCCCTCACATACAATAAGTTAATTGGGAGTATTGTTGAATAAGATCTTAAGATCAGAAGAACCTTGTTCATAGGTTTGCAGCTGTAATTATAAACTATAGGCCAGACTGGATTAACATGACAAAATTTTTATTTAATGTTTGCTTCTTTATTTAGTAATATAATGAGCCTTTGGTGAAATCTTCAGTGGCTGAAGGCTGAGCAATGATCCTGACCAATTTAGAAGATTTAGATGCCACAAAATCTCTGCTTTCCACCATTTGTAGATAATGTGAAATTCAGGCTGTTCTCCAAGTAGAACAGACATACAGAGGGTGTCACAGGGTAGTCTGATTCTGGAGTCAAACTTAATGTAGACAAGTGTTTTCTAGATTTTATAACCTTACTGTGATTATGTGGTAAATTTTAACTACTGCAAAGAAGTAATCTAGCTGAACTTCACGTGCTCTGGTTCTGCTGAGAGTTAAGTAGTACGCTACACAAGAATGTAGTTTTAGGTCAGTAGTTTAACCTCTTAAATCCTCACAGATGACTTAAATTATCATTGTAAAACTTTTTAGATGTACCAAGTTGTAAAGGAGCTGTAACAGACCCATGAACCCACCCAAGTCTGTATTACCAATACGAATGAAGCCCCTTCGCCCCTCTTCTCTTCCTCCCTGCCCCAGAGGTTCTAATATTGTTTTCATATGTAAAATTGGAATCTTAGTATCTATTTTGTAAAATGGTTATTCAGGTTAGATACAAATGCTTGCTACAGTGTCTGGCACATAGCAAAGTTAGGCTGAAGATTCATTTCCACTCTGAATTGTGTGTGATTGTGTAGGTCATGTGCATGTGCAGAAAAATGCCGCATAAGCTGTACAGTACTGTGGACTTGTGCATTTATTTCTATAATTTTACAGCAGATGGCTGTAAGTATTTGGTTCTAGAAGAAAAAAAAACCCATGCACAAAATACGACAGGTTTTCAACAGATGCAGGTTGTTTCTAATTTGCCTGAAGGCCAGCATTGGCCTGTTTCACCCCCATCACTCTTTCTCTCTAAGATCCTACCACTCTGTTCTCTGAATTTTTCTCTACTGAAAGCCAAATATTTTTGCATTACAACAAATTACAGTCTGGATTTGTCTCCCTGTGGTCATAATCACCAGGGATTCTTAGTGACCTCGATGTAAGAAGCTGTTCCCCAGACACCTCCAGATGGGTGACTACAGGATGGCCAATCCCTTTCTTGGAGAAGTTCTTGAGGGGATTGGGTATTTCTGAATCTGTTTCAGTCTTGCATCACCTGCTTTGACAGAATTTTCTTGGCTCCTCTAATGATAAAAAAGGAAAAGTAGCAGCAGCTGGCAAGTGGTTTCCTGATTTCACCCTATGAGTCAGAGTCTCAGCTATAGATAAACATTTGTAGATTTATCTAGAAAGGGAGCACTTTGCTTCTCTGTTGAACAGTTTTGAGAATTCTATGGTAAACTTCCTATGAAGAAACCTAAATTCTCATAGCTGTTTACTCATTCTGTTCCTTGCTCACCCACTCAACTTCATCCCCTCAGCCCAGAATCAAGGTTACTTATCTACTCATCTTGACTGGTCTTTGCAGAATTTATTTTTTTAATAAAATAAACCCCTCAATAAACATGTGCTGATGTCCGTGAGCCTGGTCCCATGCTGAACACTGGAGACTGGGAGAGATGAGATGCACAACCATGGGGAAATGTGTTACTGTCAAACAGAAAAGCAGAAAACAAATTGTTCCCTAGAGGGGAAAAACCATATTGCTAGTCAGTATAGTGGATTGCTCTAAAGATAGGTACCTACCTCTAAATATGTGAGGGTGCTGAGATAATTTACTTTAAGAGTTTCAAAGAAAGAAGTAGGAATTTCCAGATGGCAGAAAGGAAGACAGAATTCATCCTGAAGGTAAGTGGGTATTGAAGTCACAGTGAGCCCCAGGACATGTGACTTGGATACAGGTGGGCCTCAGAGGCTAGGGGCTAGGGTTTGAATGCCCCGAGGGGGAGAGAAGACAACTTCAGTGTCTTTGAAGGTAAAAACAAAGAATCCTCTGGCACTTGAAAAGGCTGCCTTTGGGAAACAAGTTTAGAAGAAAACTAAGTTTAGCTGTAGTTGCTTCTGAAGGGTGTTTGTAATACGATGTTGTAGAAAAACTCCTTAGAAGTCCTGAGCTCTTGGAGAGGGGAGAATGATCAAGAAAGCGGGGATAGTTGGATCTGAGTTGAGAGAGGTCCTGCCTTAGCAAGTTCAAGCTGCCAGGGCCCACACTTGCCATCAGAATCCATGTGTCTTATTTAGTTCTGCTTCCCAGAGTGCCTTTGTATAGCTGTGGTTCCAGGATTGCTGTCCAGGTTTCTAACCAATCATTAAAGATAAACTTTCTCTTGCCTTTTTTTTGCTCTCTGGTCCTTTCATTATCCTCACACAGATCTCTAGGTCAGCTATAGTTCAACTGATCTAAAGTGGGTTCAGCCAAGCAGCTTAGTTTCAGGTTGAGGATTGATGGGACTGGACTGAGTTCCTGTGTTTGGTTTCAGGCTCCATGCAGTTCCTTCTGGGTCCCATGCTGAAGTTGCAGCAGCTACCCAGGGCATGTTCTTATGGTGGATGGCTTGGGGCACAAGAGGCCAAAGGACAGACACCAAGCCACATAGAGATCCAAGAAGCTCTAAGAACATGAAACAAATTTATACACACAAAACTAGGCATTCCATATTCAAAATGCTAAAAGGACGTCCCTGGTAGTCCAGTGGTTAAGAATCAGCCTGCCAATGGCAGAAGACACAGGTTTGATTCCTGATCTGGGAACTAAGATTCCACGTGCCAGCTAAGCTGGTGTGCCACAACTACTGAAATCTGCATGCTCTAGAGCCCTTGCTCTGCAACAAGAGAAACCATGGCACTGAGAAGCCTGTGCACCACAGCTAGAGATTAGCTCCCCACTGGCCACAACAAGAGAAAGCCTACCTACAGCAATGAAGGGGCAGTGCAGCCAAAAATAAAATATTCTTTAAATTTTTTTAAAAAAAGAAAAAATCTTAAAGGCAGCCCAGAAGGCAAAAAAATGGGACATTGCATGTAGAGGAAGCTTAAGAATTATCAGAAACCATACAAGCTAGAAGACAATGGAGTAACTTTAGTACTCAAAAGAAAAAACTGTCAATCTAGAATCCTATGCCCACTGAAAATATCTTTCAAAATGAGGGGGGAAATAAAGCCTTATCTCAGACAAAGAAAAACTGAGGAAATATGTTACTGGAAGAAATATTAAAGGAATATTGAAGTTCTTTAGACAGAAGGAATAGGATGCCAGACAGAAACTTGGACCTACACAATGAAAGAGTGCTGTAAATGGAATAGATGAAAGTAAATTTTTAAAAGATGTAATTGCCTTAAGTCTAAAGTAGGAGGTCAGCAAACTTTCTGTAAAGGAGCAAATAACTTAGGTTTTGCTGATTACATGATCTCTATTGCAACCACTCTGCTGTGGCATGAAAGCAGTCTTAGACAATAGGTAAAGCATGGTTGTGTTTCACTAAAACTTTATTTATGGATTTAGATTTGCATTTCATAAAAGTTTTATGTGCCACAAATTATCCTACTTTGATTTTTTTTTTTTTTTTGCCAATAATTTAAAATTGTAAAAACCATTCTTAGCTCATGGACTGTACGAAATCAAGTCAGTGAGCTGGTTTTGGCATGTATGAGTTACCCTTTGCCAACCCCTAATCTAAAGCAAAAATAATAACAATGAATTGGTAAGAGATTAATTAGCCTGACTGTGCTTCCTGTTTCAGGAGACCTTGAGCTTGAACAGCTTGGACAAATGCTAGACTTGGTTGTTAAAGGTTTTGAAGATGAGTTTTTACTTTTTTGTTAGCAAAAGTTAATTGTCAATCAGGAGACAAAAACGATTTGCCCCATTTCTGCTGCTGCTGCTTCATTGATTTCTTTCTTACACCCAGAGAATTTCCTGAGGTTTCATCACATGGGGGAACTTCTGAGTTCCACATAACAGGTGGAAATCCCATTGCCCGTGCAGAGCCCACAGACCTTGAGAAAAATGTCCAGATCTTTGTAACTGCATTTGCCACTTGAATTGAATAGAATTGTTTGCCAGTAACTTCTAACTAACTTGTTTATTTTGTGGGGAAAAACAAGTTTACATTTATTGTTGTTTTTATATGGAAATAAATGGGTAAGGTTTGGCTGCTTTTTCAACTGCAAGTGAGTAACCATAGGACCCTGGATTTATTGAATCCAAGATCCTGAAGTTTCCTGAAGCATTGCTTATCGCTTTGTGAATCCTGCTCAGGGCTCTGTGTTCCAGGGAAGAGGGTTGGTAGATGGCAGTAAGTGAGGTTTGCAGCTATGACTTTTTGCTCAGATAGTCTTTCTCCCCTTTTACAGCCTCTCCTCATGCCCTGGAACATGTGTTCATGAGGGCAATACTGAAAAAGGAGACTCAAGATCCTCACAAACAAAACATTCTAAGATTCCGGAAGTAAACAAAGCCCTGTAGGATTACTGTGAAAGATCATACTCAACAATGGTTTTCTTTTTTTTTTTTTTGGTCTCTTGACGGTCATCTTAAATGCATTTACACCCATCTCTAGGCCTTAAGGAGAAGGCAGTGGCAACCCACTCCAGTAGTCTTGCCTGGAAAATCCCATGTGCGGAGGAACCTGGTAGGCTACAGTCCATGGGGTCGGTAAGAGTTGGACAGGACTGAGCGACTTCGCTTTCATGCATTGGAGAAGGAAATGGCAACCCACTCCGGTGTTCTTGCCTGGAGAATCCCAGGGACGGGGGAGCCTGGTAGGCTGCCGTCTATGGGGTCACACAGAGTTGGACACGACTGAAGCGACTTAGCAGCAGCAGCATGTATTTATAGCATGTTAAAATTTAAAATGTGAATAAATGAACTGCGATATATGATTAACTACTAAACAATATAAAGTAATAAACTTGATATATGCAACAACATGGATCAATCTTAGAATATTATGCTGAGTGAATATTATGCTGAGTGAATATTAGACCAAAAAGACTACATACTATATGGTTCCATCCATATAATATTCCAGAAAATGCAAGCTAATTTAGTGACAGAATGTGCTTAAGCTGGTGTCTGCAAGTGTAGGTTGAGGCAGGGTTGGGGTAGGAGGGAAAGAGGAAGGAATTTAATAAGCAAAGCAAAGCATATGATAGCAGCATGAAGAACAAAAGGGAGGAAATGGGAATCTACTGTTGTGAGGTCTTTATACTTTCCATGAAAGCAGGATATTATTTGAAGGCAAATTGGGTAATTAAAGATGTGTATTGTAAATCCCAGGGCAATCATAAATTAATCTCCACCTCTTTCCCACTCTCAGCACCAGGGTTTGGGGACTTTCTTGGAAATGCAGAAACAGACAATTCAGCTGTATTCCACAGAGTCAGATGTAGGAAGTATGTGAAACCTGGAGCTGCCAGAGTCATGTTATGAACCCAGGGCCTGTGGAAAAATGCAATCAGCATGAAGAGATGGGCAGCTGAGAGTCAGGAGATGTAGAAGCACAACTTTTCATTTAATGTGAACCATTGTATCTTTTTGCCTGAGCTTTGTTTTGGGTGGGGAGGGGGCAGTGAAATTGTCCATCCCTTGCTCTGTAAGAAAATACCACAAACTGATAAAAGGCCTACCAGAGAGTATCCCCTGCTTTGAATGTCTCTAGGGAAGGCCTGCATTTTTCTTTTAAATGACTTGCTTGATTAGGTCCACCCAGGCCAATCTTTCACTTGACTACAGGATCGACTGATCTGAGACCTTCATTTCCTCTGCAGAATGCCTTCATCTTTGCCATATAACATCACTGAATCATGAGACTGAGATCCTGTTGTCACAAGTTCTGCCTACACTCAAAGGGAGGGAATTAATCAGGCATGTACACCACAGAGTGGGGATCTTGGGGACCATCTTAGAATCCTGCCTACCACACAGACCTAACAGATGCTCCTGTGCCCTTTACTCAATTAAGAGTCTCTTGGTTTCTGGGATTTTCTGTGTTCTCCCAGATTTCTAGGTTGCCCTCTTCTGATCTCTTTTCACTTGGCTTTTCAGTTGCCTGGTTACTTGTCTATCCCATTAGAAGTTGAACAACTCAACTCACTCTATGGCCTGTCTCATAGCCTAGCACTGGTTTCATCCATAAACTTTTGTTATATGGATAAGTGGAGGTGATTCTTATTGGAGATAAACATTAAACTAGACATCAAAGAACGTATTCAATGCTAAGAAAAAAAAAAATCTTTAATTCACCCTGCTGACTCCATCTAGTCCAAACTCTGAATATGGTTGAAGATATTCTGTCTGGCTTGTCCCTGCACACTTCTCTGCCCTCACTAGTGTCAAAGTTCATTTTGTCTTTCCTGGTGTGCTATAAGAAAACTAAACAACTTGTAGTTTCTAGACTACAATTTGCTTCCTCACAGCTTCAAGATAATGCCTGTGCTATTTTCTCCAACTAGAATGCTCTTCCCTACATCAACTGACTTACTGCTACCCTTCCTTCTATATAAGTTTAGAAATTACTACCCCAGGAAACTTTCCTTCATCACCCTCTTCTGCCCTTGTGTGTGGTTGATCCCCTTCTTTGGGCTTGCATAACCCTCTAAGTTTCTCCCTTTCCTAAAACTTGTTGTGCCTTGATAAATTCATCTCCTTTACTAATCTGAGCTTCTTGGAGCCCAGAGAGTAAAGCTTCATTATGTTGATTCCTAGCATGAGCCGGGGGAGGATCATGAATGTTTGTTGGGCAAACAGTAATCTCTGTGTTTGTCACTGGGGGTCTTCCAAGATATTAATGTTTCCCAGTGTCAGTGGCAGACCAACCCAGCGGGCTCTACACCCAGGCCACCGGGGAGTGGACATGACCAGTGTTCAGATCATAGGCTAGTTTCTATTGACTCAGGAAGGTTTCTTAAAAACTTTTACCTGCCACCTAAATCTCTTAACAAGAGTGGACATGGGAAATTATGAGGCAAAATCACTAGCATCTTTGCTCACCCTCTCATTTAGAACTCCATGCTGATGAACTGCAACTGTAAGTGCTGCTCAGCATTTTTTCCACATCCCCACCAGCATTTGATATTATCAGTCTGTAAATTTTTGCCAGAGAAGCAAATTATATTTAATCATCTCTTCATTTCTTGTGTCTATTATTTATTGTTGTATGTCCACCTGCTAGGGCAGGGGCTCTCATAAAGGAAGACTCAGTAGATACTGATTGAATGAGTGGAAGAATGAAAAAAAAAAAAGAATTCCCTGGCAGTCCAGTGGTTAGGATTCCATGATTGCTGAGGGCCTGGGGTTCAGTCCCTGGTCAGGAAGTTAAGATTCTGCCAACTTCATAGAGCTGCCAAAAAAAAAAAAAAGTGCTGTTCAAAAGATAGGGTAGCAGTCTGGGACAGAAACTGATTATCTCTAAGGGACACCTTGTTCATCTTGAGCACTTGACAGTAGTTGGCCTTCTCCCCCTTTTCCTGGTGAGCAGCCACTTTCTTGTTTTAGAGAGGATGTGAGCTGGCCCAAACCTCACAGTAACCACACACTATTTAGCCCTAGAGTTGTGATGGTGGAGAGGGGAGCCAGTAACATCTCATCACTATTGCAAGAATCCAGCTGGCTCACTGGCCAGCACAGTAACTGATAAGGGAAGAAATACCCCAAATTGCTCCAGCACGTTACTCCCAAATTGGGTTGACCTAATTTTTTCTTCAAAGCAATAAACATCTTTTAATCTCAACTATGATTTAAAGATTAGAAATGTTTTAAACTCTGTTAATATTTTTTGGTACTTAGAAAAGTGAATTATTACATTTATAAATGCAGTTTCAAATGTTCAAAGGCAATTAATGGGTGAAGTTTTATTAATGGTACTGTTACCAAACCAAACTTGGTTCTGCTGGCCCATGCACAATAAAGCCAACCTACTGACCCAGGGTTGTGGCGAAGAAAAGTGCAGCATTTATTGCAGGGTGTCAACACAGAGTCCACACAGCTAGTGCTTAAAAGACCCAGATTCCCTGATGGCTTTCAGGGAAAGGTTTTTAAAGACTTGGTGAGGGAGAGGGGTTGTATGGTGTGCAATCAGCTCTTGGACATTTTTCTTATTGGTTGGTGAAGTAATCAGGAGCCAACATCAACCTTCCGGTTTCAACTGAACTGGGGTCTACATGCTTGTGGGCAGCATATAGCTAACTTTTTTCTCCTGGTGGGGGTTTCAGAATCTACAAAACAAGTCAAAGGATATGGCTCCCAGGATATCTACAGCCCTTGAGGAGGATCTAAGGGGCCTTGGCTAAACAATTATTTTCTCTTGTCTGTTTTCCTTCCTTTCTATATTTTTCCCCCTCACTTCTCTAATTAAATTTATTCCTTGGAACTTGAGAAAGGCCTAGGAAGCTAAAGTTTTTCTACAAGACACACATAGAAGACATGGAGGAGGGGTGCAGGGAAGGGCAGAGCAGAGGAAGGGGACCGGGTCTATCCTCCGAGGGCTCCAAAGGGGCTTACAGTACCAAAGAAGTGATTGTTAAACTTATTAGATTAATGAATGGAATTGTAAAATGTCAGTTGAAATCAAGGAAAAGCAAGGTTTAGTAAATTGAATATTAGTTTTAAAAAATCAGATTAACTTCAGTCTTTCAGTTCAGTTGCTCAGTCGTGTCCGACTCTTTGCAACCCCATGAATCACAGCACACCAGGCTTCCCTGTCTATCACCAACTCCTGGAGTTCACTCAGACTCATGTCCATTGCGTCGGTGATGCCATCTAGCCATCTCATCCTCTGTCGTCCCGTTCTCCTCCTGCCTCCAATCCCTCCCAGCATCAGGGTCTTTTCCAATGAGTCAACTCTTCGCATGAGGTGGCCAAGGTATTGGAGTTTCAGCTTCAGCATCAGTCCTTCCAGTGAACACCCAGGATTGGTCTCCTTTAGGATGGACTGGTTGGATCGGGACTCTCAAGAGTCTTCTCCAACACCACAGTTCAAAAGCATCAATTCTTCTGTGCTCTGCCTTCTTCACAGTCCAACTCTCACATCCATACATGACCACTGGAAAAACCATAGCCTTGACTAGACGGACCTTTGTTGGCAAAGTAATATCTCTGCTTTTCAATATGCTATCTAGGTTGGTCATAACTTTCCTTCCAAGGAATAAGCGTCTTAATTTCATGGCCGCAATCACCATCTGCAGTGATTTTGGAGCCCAGAAAAATAGTCTGACACTATTTCCACTGTTTCCCCATCTATTTGCCATGAAGTGATGAGACCAGATGCCATGATCTTAGTTTTCTGAATGTTAAGCTTTAAGCCAAATTTTTCACTCTCTCTTTCACTTTCATCAAGAGGCTTTTTAGTTCCTCTTCACCTTCTGCCATAAGGGTGGTGTCATCTCCATATCTGAGGTTATTGATATTTCTCCTGGCTATCCTGATTCCAGCTTGTGCTTCTTCCAGCCCAGCATTTTTCATGATGTACTCTGCATGTAAGTTAAATAAGCAGGGTGACATACAGCCTTGACGTACTCCTTTTCCTATCTGGAACCAGTCTATTGTTCCATGTCCAGTTCTAACTGTTGCTTCCTGACCTGCATATAGGTTTCTCAAGAGGCAGGTCAGGTGGTCTGGTATTCCCATCTCTTGAAGAATTTTCCACAGTTTATTGTGATCCACACAATCAAAGGCTTTGGCATAGTCAATAAAGCAGAAATAGATGTTTTTCTGGAACTCTCTTGCTTTTTCAATGATCCAACAGATGTTGGCAATTTGATCTCTGGTTCCTCTGCCTTTTCTAAAGCCAGCTTGAACATCTGGAAGTTTGCAGTTCAGGTATTGCTGAAGCGTGGCTTGGAGAATTTTGAGCATTACTTTACTAGCATGTGAGATGAGTGCAACTGTGTGGTAGTTTGAGCATTCTGTGGCATTGCTGCTCTTTGGGACTGGAATGAAAACTGACCTTTTCCAGTCCTGTGGCCACTGCTGAGTTTTCCAAATTTGCTGGCATATTGAGTGCAGCACTTTCACAGCATCTTTCAGGATTTGAAATAGCTCAACTGGAATTCCATTACCTCCACTAGCTTTGTTCGTAGTGATGCTTTCTAAGGCCCACTTGACTTCACATTCCAGGATGTCTGGCTCTGGATGAGTGATCCCACCATCGTGATTATTATGGTCGTGAAGCTCTTTTTTGTATAGTTCTTCTGTGTATTCTTGGCACCTCTTCTTAATATCTTCTGCTTCTGTTAGGTCCATACCATTCCTGTCCTTTATCGAGCCCATTTTTGCATGAAATGTTCCCTTGGTATCTCTAATTTTCTCTAGTCTTTGTCATTGTATTGTTTTCCTCTATTTCTTTGCATTGATCGCTGAGGAAGGCTTTCTTATCTCTCCTTGCTATTCGTTGGAGCTCAGCATTCAGATGCTTATATCTTTCCTTTTCTCCTTTGCTTTTCGCTTCCCTTCTTTTCACAGCTATTTGGCCTCCTCAGACAGCCATTTTGCTTTTTTACATTTCTTTTCCATGGGGAAAAACTTCAGGCTTTACTGCTCCTGAAACCTACTCAGAGGACCTTTTTTAAAAGCACTTACAATGTGATGGTGGATCGTGATCCTGGATTGCACAGGATGGACATGACGCCCAGGGATCCAACCCGGCTCCGACGTCTGCATTGGCAGGCAGGTTCTTCTACCACTAGCGCCAGCAGTAGTCTCTATATTCTTGATATTGTTCTAAACACTTTCCCAAGAACTCTTCTGAGTCCAGTACTCCTATAATCATCCATATCACTTTACAGATAGAGAAAACCCAAAGAAATGATAAAAATCTGCTCCTGAACACATCGCTTCAAGCCTGCTACGCTCTGTAAGTTCAGTTGGAACAAACTCTTCGGGTCACGCTCCCCGCGCTCTTCGCTCGCCGCTAAGGGCGCCTGCGCGCCAGCCCGGGTGACAGCCGCGGCCCCGCCGCCGCCCGCGCGGCGTAGCGGGTGGTCACGTGCCGGCGTGGGGCGGGGCCGGCGCGGGGAGGCCTGCGCGCCGCGGGCTGACCAAGCCGAGTTCGCTCCACGGAGCAGGCGCTGGAACCTGCGGCCGAAGCCGCGTCTTCTGTCGGCTCCGCCACCAGCCGGGGCTCGGGCTCGAGCCCGGGCCCCCGGGACATGGCCGTCCGGAGTGCTCGGGGTGACGGCCCCACCTCCGGTCGCTGGGACGGCGGCGCGGAAAAGGCAGGTACGGAAGCCGGCCAGGGCGCCGAGGAGCGGCCTGCGAGGACGGCCTGAGGGATAGGGGCGGCCCGGGGGACAGGGGACAGCTGCCGGAGGAGGGGGCCGCAGGCAGGGCGCCCGGGACGACCGCGCAGGGTGCGCCCAGGGCCGCCGGCCAGGGTCGGGACAGCGAAAAAGGAAAAGACTGAAGGCCTGGGTCACGTCTGAAGGGGAAGAGAGCCTGGAGTTGGGGGGCGGGGGGGCGGGGGGCGGTCAGCGGATGCTGAGGGGACCGGAGGAACACTGGCGGCAGACCCGAGCCCCGTAGTGGGAAGGACGGCGGGGGACCCCACGTCCCATCTCTTCCCCGAGACCCGAGGCCAAGCCTCGCTCCCGGCCGAGACTGTCCGGCCACGTCCGCAGGCTCCGGGGGCCGCCTCCCTAGTGGTCAGGCCAGTTTTCCAAACTTCATTCATCGGTCGTCGTCGTCTGGATTGACGCGCTGGACACATTTCTTTTAATTACCGCGAAATTCACCCTTTAAAGTGTACAGTTCTGTGGTTCTTAGTAATTTTTACAAGGTGGGGCAACCATCGCACTGTCTTAATTCCACAGCATTTCTAATGCCAAAAAGAGAGACCATCCCTCCGCAGGCCCCATTCTCCACAGCTCCTGGCAACTACCAATCTATTCTCTGTCCCAATCCTATGCCGCCTATTTTAATGTTATTGAATTGCGTAAAAAGCAAGTATATTTTTTATACTGCCTTAAACTCATTTCCATGAAACAGTTTCATTGTGCACTATGTTTTCAAATATGTTTTACCTACTGGTTAATACAGGACAGTTAAAATTATTAACGTTTACTCTGTACCAGATGAAATACTCTCTTTGCCCTTGGGAAAGAGTAAGGTAACTTTCCCAGTTTTCCATCCTCTAGTGGATGGTTCCCATAGCAGAACCAACCACCAGTGCAACCCAAGTTTTGTTTCTCTGAGTTCATTTTGTTATTGCCTTTTTCTCCTCTTCTAGTCCTCTGTTGAAGTGAAGCTCACGCCTCATGTTACTCCTCTTTACCCTTTGGCTTTGTAACCCTTTTCTGGTGTTTGTATGACATCTGTCCCCATGGCATAATGGTCATTGCCTCAAGTGGTATATGGGTCTTGTGACCTGTTGGAGTGCAACTGTGCCTAGGTTGCGAGACTATCCTCTAGTGTCCTGAATTTTGCTTCTCTGGATAAATGGGAGGAATTTTTTGTAAGCATAAAATTTTAAGTTAATTTCCACCATCAACATCGGAGTTCAAGGAGTGGAGCTGGGGGTGTCTGTCTATCTGGGAGGCTCTCTATCTGACTGGCTCTTCCATCGTTTTGATTAAGGCCTAAGGGAGCGTCCCTGATGGCTCAGTGGTATAGAATACGCCTGGACTGCCAGAGACAAGGTTAGATTCCTGGGTGGGGAAGATTCCCTGGAGAAAGAAATGTCAGCCCACTCCAGTATTCTTGTCTGGGAAATCCCATGGACAGGGGAGCCTAGGGATCTGCAGTCCATGGGTCGCGGAAGAGTCAGACATGACTGAAGCAACTAAACAGCAGCAACAATGTGTTGCTAATTTTAACTTATGTTTAAAGTCTGTAAAGCTTTCTTGATATTTGCAAGCTTAAACCAAATAATCAGTATGGAATTCCATTCTTGCACATAAGATGCATATTAAGTGTGTAGATCATTTACCTGATCTAAATCACTGATATGTATTTTGCTGGCGTGGAAAAACTTTTAGAGGAAGCGTAGCTAGTGCTCATTTTTTGCCATTGTCCTTCACCTATATATTGTTTCCCAAGCCACATGCTTTTGAAGATACCGGTTGCTCTGAGGAAACCGAAATCTTTGCTTGAGTTCCATAGCCAGAGTAGGGAGAGATTTGAGACAATAACAGACTCAGTCATCCTTATCAGAATTGTTAAGAACTACTTTTTCAGTACCCCTTATTTAAATGATCATTTTAATAGAGAGCTGGTCAAGTAGTGCCATATCATTCCTTTTTCCTCTGTTGAATGAATTACTTTTCAGACAGCAGGGATTTATTTATAGTAGTGTCTTATATATTTTGCAGCCAGCTGTAGGATAGTCATTTCATTCTGTCGTGGTTGTGAAAGCCAAGACCTTTACTATAAAGGAGTTTGGAAGATACCAGCTTTGGAATATATAGAACATCTCATATAAGCAGAGCAAAACTGGAGATGAAAGGATTCAAGGGGATTTGAATTACATTTATACAATCGGTAGATGAAATGTAGGCTTTTATCCCAAAGCCAAATAAAGCATTCTCAAGTCCAGAAATGTGTCCTACCCCAAAATCCATATATAAAATTTATCTTAAAATAGATAGTTAGACATTGAGCTTCCCAGGTGGCACAGTTGGTGAAGAATCCACCTGCCAATGTAGGAGACAGGAGATTCGGATTCAGTCCCTGGATTGGGAAGATCCCCTGGAGGAGGAAAGTTATTTTAACCTTTTTCCACGTACCCAAAGAGTAGCTCTGATTTTTCCTTTCTGCAGCAAAGAGGATATGTGTAGATTAATTGATTGAGACTCCACTTAACTTTTTCTCCCTCATTGTGTAGTCTCACAGTTGACCTTACCACTATGTAATTTATACATCTCCAGATCATTTAAGTTTTTTTCTTTTTTTGTCCTACCTTTTTATGTCACAATCGACACCTGTACATTAGGTGCAATGAAATATTTGTTTGTGTGTGTGGCACACATAGGAGTGCCTTCTTCATCTTCCACTAACATTTGATTGCTTAATTATGGGGTTGAGAAAGGTGATGTTGGGGTCTGAACAGACAGCAGCTAAAATCTACAGTTGAGCAGCATTCTACCCTGGGAATCACCAGTAGATTTAGAAAAAGGCCAAAGTGCCTATAAATCTATTTAGAGTTATATGATGAGTATTGTCTTTTGTGTTTTTTTTTTCATTTTTAATTTTATTTATTTATTTGACATGCTTCTTTGTGGCATGCAGGCTTCTCTGGTTGCAGCACACAGGCTTAGTTGCCCCGTGACATGTGGGATCATAGTTCCCTGACCAGGGGTCAAACCCGTGTCCCCTCATTGGAAGGTGGATTCTTAGCCACTGGACCACCAGGGAAGTCCCTACAGTGAGGATATTTTTAATATTAATAGTAATATGGGGAAATAATGCCATTTACTAGAGGCCAATTTTTCCAGAGGAACAGTAGCTAAGTTATTTATTCTATTCCGCCCATCTATATTGAGTTCCCACAGAGCATCAGAATCAGGGTGACAGCAGTAAATTTTGAAATGCAGGATTTAAATAGAATCCAAACAGAGTTTTGAGAGAAATAAGTATTGGAGCAATGATTTGGGTTCAAAAATAGTTAAAATTGACGGTGAAGAACCTGTTTGCAATGCAGGAGACCCAGGTTTGATCCCTAGTCAGGAAGATCCCCAGAGAAAGGAATGGCTACCCACTCCAGTATTCTTGCCTGGAGAATCCTATGGACAGAGGGG
The DNA here is from genome assembly GCF_001704415.2 of Capra hircus. Lineage (NCBI taxonomy): Eukaryota > Metazoa > Chordata > Mammalia > Artiodactyla > Bovidae > Capra > Capra hircus. The sequence continues at coordinate 59,900,085 of NC_030820.1, forward strand.
CCTGTTGGGCTACAATCCATGGGGTTGCAAAAAGTTGAACACAACTGAACAACTAATACACACTGAAAATCCACTTGATTGCAAACAGTGTTAATTCCCCTAAGATATAAGCAGTGATTTTCCTTTCCCCCTAGAGAAGGAAATGGCAATTCACTGCCGTATTCTTACTTGGAAAATCCTGTGAACAGAGGAGCTTGGCAGGCTACAGCCCATGGGGTTGTGAACACAACTGAGGGACTGACACTTTCGGTTTTCCTTTCCCCCCGATTGCTGAATAGCTTAAGTGGAAAGATGGGCAGGGTGGATATATGTCCAAAAAAAAATTGAGGAAAAATTTCCAAACTCTTAGCAAATAGATTAATAAGATTTCTAAATATCAGATACCTCAAAAAATATTTAGTATTACCATTTAACTGTTCTTAATTTGTGATGTGTAGAAAGTACAAAGTACAAGAACACTCTTAAGATTTAAAAAACTTTTTAAATTTTATTTTCTTCTTTGCTAGAAGTTCAATTCCTGCTCGTATTTTGTCTCAGCCTATGTTGTTACATGGACTTCCCAGGTGGCTCAGCAGTAAAGAATCTACCTGGAATGCAGGAAATCCCAGTTCAATTCCTGGGTTGAGGAGATCCCCTAGAGAAGGGATAGGCTATCCACTCCAGTATTCATGATCTTCCCTGGTGGCTCAGACGGTAAAGAAACCGCCTGCAATGCGGGAGACCTGGATTCGATCCCTGGTTTGGGAAGATCCCCTGGAGGAGGGCGTGGCAACCCACTGCAGTATTCCTGCCTGGAGAATCCCCCTGGACTGAGGAGCCTGGCGGGCTACAATCCATGGGGTCACAAAGAGTCGGACACAACTGAGGGACTAAGCACAGCACAGCCTGGTGCTTTACTATGAGTAGTTGCTCATTAAATGACGGGTTGATAAATGAATGCTTACATTAATGCACAGGAAGGTGCATGGATGGATGGTAAGACATGTCCAAGCCAAGACCTTGAAACACCTTGTAAATAAACATTTTATTATAGTTGATGCTGTGCTGATTGATTGGGAATTGGGACTTTATTTTTCCTGATTTCTAGTAACCATTGAATTTAGCATCAACCAGGGACATTTCTAGGAGTGCAGATGGGAGGAGGGGTTTGCTATGAACAATTAATTATGCCAGAACTATAGATGTAAACCAGAAATCTCTCACACTGCCTGGAGCAGATTCACCTACTAGGCCACCAGGGAAAATAACAGTCTAGCCAGGAGAACAAGTTTACCTGGGTGAAAAAGCATCCTGTCTTATCTGCACCTCCAATTGCATGGTACTCCAAAACAGTCGGTGCCTGAGTTTATAAGGTTTGTGTCACAACTCATAGATAGGTAACCAGGGTTATTGGAACCACCTTTCATTTGTGTTAACAATATGCAGCTTAGTCATGGAAACAGTTTGTATACTGTTGCCTCAGAATAGAACATGACTGAGGAAAGCTGCTTGGTGTCTGTCCTAAAAACCTCACTTACCTTCTGATGTTAGTCCTTTCTAAGGCCTGACCTACCTTCCAGTGTTATCTTCTACTTTACATTAACACTAATGCCCTGCCCCTCGTATATGCTACATAAATACTTCCTAATGACTTCATTTACTGTTAAGTGAAAGGGCCTGTGTTTCTGTCTCCAAGCCTTTCTCCTGGTCTCCTCCTCGCCTCTCTGAATCTTCCCCTTTCTTTTTAAAGTTCACTTTTCCATAATGCTTTCTCAGGTTTGCCTGACCCACAGCTGTCTGAGCTCTTGGTGTCTGCACATACCTTTTCTCGGACGATTACAGTGCACTGCTCTGTGACATCTCTTCAGTGGGTTGAATAGTTTCAACTTTTCTTGTGTTTGCTGTTCCTAGAAGTAAACATTCTGCATGAAAATTCTGAGAGCCTGTTACCCCATTATCTTAAATAGAGCCAATTATAATATGATGCACGTTAACCACAAACTCTCAGTCTCCTAAAAAAGTAATTTAAACACAGCAAAATGCCTGTGTATAAATAACAGACTATCACATGAGGATGTTAGATGCTTAATACATTTCTTTTTGATTACCAGTGATTAATGTGGTTCTTGAGAAACAGTAGCATGCCCCTTTTACCACTAGCCATACTAGAGTCCCAAATATACCCTTTGACATTCTGATTTTGAAAATACCTCCGTGTGATTCTGATGTTTTCCAATTGTATTAACATGTAACCAGAGGCTTTTTTCACATGTGGTTTTGTTTAAAAGTGTAATACTGAATTTTGGTGACATGCATGTACATTTTTCCTCAGCAAATAGCAGAAAACTTATTATATTAAGAGAGATGTGGTCATGTATGGATGTAAGAGTTGAACCATAGAGAAGACTGAGCACTGAAGAATTGATGCTTTCTCTAGTGGTGCTAGAGAAGACCCTTGAGATCCCATGTACAGCAAGGAGATCAAACCAGTCAATCCAAAGGAAAATCAGCCCTGCATGCTCATTGGAAGGACTGATGCTGAAGCTGAAGCTCCAATACTTTGGCAACCTGATGCGAACAGCTGACTCATTGGAAAAGACTCTGCTGTTGGGAAAGTTTGAAGGCAAAAGAAGAGGGCGGCAGAGGATGAGATGGTTGGATTGCATCATCGATTCAATGGATATGAACTTAGGCAAACTCTAGGAGATAGTGAGGAACAGGGAGGCCTGGCTTGTTGCAGTCCATAGGGTCCCAGAGTTGACTTAACAGCGACAATGCTCTGTGAAATTTAGCATTAATGAAGCATAGCATTCTTTAGGAAAACATAAACGGTGGCTATTAGATATGCCTAAATGTACTGAGCATTTACTATAATTCCTTTTTTGTTACTTATATGGTATGTCTCCCTAGTGTTTGGCACACTATATATGCTAATCAGTGTGTGTGTGTGTGTGTGTGTGTGTGTGTGTGTGCATACTAAGTCGCTTCAGTTGTGTCTCTTTGAGATCCTGTGGACTGTAGCCCTCTAGACTGTAGACTGTAGGGTCCTCTGTCCATGGGATTTTTCAGAAAAGAGTACTAGAGTGGGTTGCCATTTCCTTCTCCAGGGGATCTTCCCAACCCACGGATCAAACCCATGTCTCCTACATCTCTTGCTTTGGCAAGCAGGTTCTTTGCCACTAGCACCACCTGGGAAGCCCGTGCTCATCAGTAAATTAATTGGAGAAGGAAATGGCAACCCACTCCAGTGTTCTTGCCTGGAGAATCCCAGGGACAGGGGAGCCTGGTGGGCTGCCGTCTATGGGGTCGCACAGAGTCAGACACGACTGAAGTGACTTAGCAGCAGTAGCAGCAGCAGCATACCTGAGCATATTAATAATTACCTGAGTAAAGGTAACAAGGATATACTGCTAAGTCACTTCAGTCGTGTCTAAATCTGTGCGACCCCATAGACGCCAGCCCCTCAGGCTCCCCTGTCCCTGGGATTCTCCAGGCAAGAACACTGGAGTGGGTTGCCATTTCCTTCTCCAATGCATGAGAGTGAAAAGTGAAAGTGAAGGCGCTCGGTCGTGCCCGACTCTTAGCGACCCCATGGACTGCAGCCTACCAGGCTCCTCTGTCCATGGGATTCTGCAGGCAAGAGTACTGGAGTGGGTTGCCACTGCCTTCTCTGTTAAATATACCTACCTTACTTCAAACCAAGTAAGGAGATTGAGCCCTGAACAGAACAGGTACACACAGTAAATATGTGCCTAACTCCCTTTTCCATTCTGTTTTGCAGACTTTAATGCCAAAAGGAAAAGGAAAGTGGCAGAGATCTACCAGGCTCTGAACAGCGAGCCCACTGATGTGGCTGCCCTTAGACGCATGGCTATCAGTGAAGGAGGGCTCCTGACCGATGAGATCAGGCGGAAAGTGTGGCCCAAGCTCCTCAATGTCAACACCAGTGATCCACCTCCTATATCAGGTAGTCAGGGGAAGAAGTGCTGTGATGGGAGTTTGTCTAGGAGGCAGGGAAAAAAGAATTCCAGGGTCTTTAATTTTTATGCTCATTTCAAACCAAGAGTAGATGTGTAAACACCTGAAGCGTTTTAAGATATGCTTGAGCCTACTGTGAAAATAAGACCAAACTGCGAAATAAAATTTTAATTAAGAATGGAATGAGCTTTTATTAGGTAAGGAGGGAGCGATTATTGGCTAATTAGGGGAGTTTATTAAAAATATATATTCTGGGAATTCCCTGATGGTCAAGTGGTTAGGACTCCATGCTTTCATTGCCAAGGGCCCAGGTTCCATTCCTGATCTGGGAACTAATATCCCGCAAGCCACACAGTGCAGCCAAAACACAAATGCATGTTCCAGTTTACATTCACCTAGAAGTAAGTTTGCAGGAATCTGTATTTTAGCAAGAATCCCACATAATTCTGATACAGATGGACATTTGAAAAACATGGGGTTCTACGGAGATATAATGCCTCTTATAGTCCTTAAAAACAACAACGAAAAAGACTTTATAGGGAAATACTAAGACCATTTTGAATTCTAAAATTCTGTAATTCTGTGAAAAGCTGTTACAGTCGGCCCTCCAAGTTCAAGGATTCAACCAACCATGTATCAGAAGTACTCTGGAAGGACTTCGCAGAGGTCCTGTGGTTAAGACTCCACACACCCAGTGCCAGCGGCATGGGTTCAGTCCCTTGTCAGGAAACTAGGATCCTACATTCCACCTGGCACATATATTCTGGGCAGGGGGGGAACCTCCAGAAATTTCCAAAAAGCAAAACTTGGATTTGTTGTACTCTGGCAGCTATTTACATGGTATTTACATTCTACCAGGTTTTGAAAGTAATCTAGAGGTGATTTAAGTATACGAGAGGATGTGCAAATGTTAAACTGTTTAATATTTGGGACTTGAGCATCAGTGGATTTTGCTATCCTTGGGGGTCCTGGAACCAATCCCCCTCAAATACCAAGGGACAGCTAACTGTACTTAACTTTATCTGCAAGGCCCATGTAGTGAAAAAAAGAATTTTTTAGACTACAGTGCAGAATACTAAAGAAAGTACAGAAAACAGTGAATCCACATTGTCATTCATTGAGTCTACATTTATTGCTTTCCTACTATGTTTGGTGAAAGTCCAGGTGTTGGGGATTCTTTGTTTCATTTGGCAATGCAAGAAATAGGGCATGACTGAGTGACTGGGCACGCACATACAGCTGTGCTCCTAATGTGTGCTGGGTACCAGAGATGATTAAAACAGTCACTGCCAGTAAAAAGTTTTCAGTGTCATGGTGTGGCCAAGTAGATGTTTTAAGTTGCCACTTGTTATTGACTTTGGAACTGGGCTGTCTCAGAGCAGTGATCTTTTGTTGGAAGGAATACGCATTGCCATATTCATACTGTAAATCCTGAGATGGTGTTCTGTCAAATTCCAAATTTCTCGTATCTTTTTAAGATGAAGTCTTATGTGTGGGGAAGTATTCTACAGGCTCCTCTGGTAAGTTTTGATTTCCATTATGAAGGAAATGTATATATAACAGCTAGAGTCTGCCTCCTTGCTTTCAGTTGGGCTTAGCAACTGAATACAAGTACTATCTCCTGTTACCAGTGTCTTAGTTTTAGAATTTCAGGGCTAAGAGAGCTTAGGTTTTTCTTCATGTACATTTATCTTAATACTCCTTTCTGAACAGCTCAATCTTCCTACACTTTATAGATGTTAGAGTTTTTCCAGCAGTCTGTGGTTTCCACATTCATGATCTTACTTGATGCTTAACAGTAATCTGAGAGGTACACATGGAAGGGAATAATCCCCATTTTACAGATGTGAACTTTGAAATTCAGAGTGGTTCCCAGTAACGCACAGTGGGTCCCGGCCCCCTGACCTTTCCGCTGCTCCTGGATAATGTATCTTCCTTCCTCTCGAGGTCACCATGACTTGCATGAAGCAGCATGTTTGGAACTAAACCAGAGATTCCTCTCCAAATGTTGTATCTTGAGTCATGTCCACTTCAAGAAAAAGCCTTGAGTATGTCTTCCACACCTTTTGTGTCACGCCAGGATGTCTTGCTCCTGCTGTGGCTTCCCAGACATTCCTACAATAACATGTTCCTTCTCCTCCAATAGGGAAAAACCTACGACAGATGAGCAAGGACTACCAACAAGTGCTCCTGGATGTCCGGCGGTCTTTACGGCGGTTCCCGCCTGGTGAGACACACTCTGGCGGTCTTTGGAGGAGGGAGGGGAAGGTTTGGTAGGGTGGCTTCAGTCCAGTTGCAGTTACATTACTCTGTTGGGCTTGCTCGTCCCAAGACATTTACGTCCTATCACAGAACATGACCACATCCAGGACCCTCCCTCCTCAGGGATCCATCGTGCTCCCAGTCTGCTGAGTCATTCTTTCATTGACTCAGTCCATTCAGACCCCCTACTGTGAAGGCCTGCTGCTGCTAAGTCGCTTCAGTCGTGTCTGACTCTCTGCGACCCCATAGATGGCAGCCCACCAGGCTCTGCCGTCCCTGGGATTCTCCAGGCAAGAACACTGAGCCCAAAATAATTTCTCTTGGCTTAGAGGTGGTAAATGAGAGAAGAGGGTTTTCCCCCTGCCCATTAGAGCTACAGAAGAGACTTGATAGGGATTTCTAGAGCCATCAGTCTGACTTTAAAGCGCAGATTGGTTTGGAAGTGGTCGCTAACAGGAATTATTAATTCCTTCATTATAAGTAGCAGTATCTTGCCTGTGGGCTTCCCTGGAGGCTCAGTGGTAAAGAATCCACCTGCCATTGCAAGAGACTCAGGTTCAATCCGTGGGTCCAGAAGATCCTTTAGGAGGAAATGGTAGCCCACTCCAGTATTCTTGCCTGGTAAATCCCATGGAGAGAGGAACCTGGAAGGCTACAGTCCATGGAGTCACAAAAGAGTTGGGCACAACTTAGGGACTAAACAACAAACAATCTTGCATATACATATACTGGGGCCTTGAACTGGAATGAAGGCCAGTCACTACATGTTTAAAGAGTCTGTTACTAAAATTGTCTCTCCATCCCCAGAAATACTAAGAATGACAGTTGTCTCTACTTTCACAATGAAGGGAACTGGGCAGCAGACCTCATCTGTTTCTCTTCCTTTCGCAACTCCACCTCTAAGTCCTTGAATTGGAGAGAGGAGAGTTGCTAGAGGGAACAAGAGTCTCAAAACCCATTGCCTCACTCTTCTGAGCTCATGCTCTGGCATTGGACTTTGTCTGTTAAAGGGCATCCCTCCTGTTTACAATCATGATTCCCAGAAAGGCTCTTGTGATTCTTGTGTAGCCAGTAGCTTGCCATCTGGGTTTTGATAAACACAGATACCTGTGGTCCAGTCCCCTTTTCCTGTTCCTCTGGTCTTGAGGAGACCACATAGGACAGACGCATCTCATATTTTTCCCTAGGTGTAGTCTGTTTTCCTTCTGAGCCCTTTATTCCTCTTCCATTTATGTGACATCAATCCAGGATTTATTCTTCCAGACAGCACTTTCCATGTGGTTTCATATTCTTTTTACATTCATGTTCTTCTGAACTTAGCTGACCACTTTTATACTGAAAATTCAAATAAGGCTTACTTTTTTCTCTCACTGCTTCATTAATTTACCTGACCGCAGTACTTGGTTTACTCTCATTTTCTTTTTTATCTTCTAAAGTATGCCTTTTTGAGAAGGGATGGGTAAAAGTGCATAAGAGATGAGCATCACTGTCACCTAAAACACCTTTATTTCAGTTCAGTCTGGACCCTTGCATTATCTGTTTTCTCTCACAAGATCTGCTTTTGACTGGATAACCTAATGGTGTAGGAAAGCTGTGTTGTGTGCCATCCTCCTAAAACAGGTCATGAGGCCAAGGGTTGACATTTTTTTTTTAATTTTAATTGGAGGCTAATTACTTTACAGTATTGTATTGGTTTTGCCGCACATCAACATGAATCCGCCATGAGTGCACACGTGTGTCAAAGGTTGACATTTTTATAGTAAGAGCCAGAAGAGCTGAGGGGCCATGCTGACCGCTGCCAGACTAGGTGCCTGCACTGAAAGAGCTCCCGAGACTAGCTCCTCTGTTTCCAGCTGCATCTTTGGGTCAAGATCAGTACTTCCTATGATAGTTAGTTTGATTCTGAGGGGAGCACACATCTCATACATTTTTTGTTTTTGTATAATTTTACACCTACGAAAAGACTGCAAAAATAGGACACAGAATTCCCCAGGTAGCTTTTTCCCAAATTTCCTTATACATCAGCCTTTGACTAGATTTGCTTTAGTTTACTTTTCTCTCTCTCCTTCACCATACATACACATGTTTTTTTCTCTGAGCTATTAAGAATAAATTACATACATGGTGCCCCCTTATCCCTAAATATTTCACTGTGTGTTTTTTAAAAACAATTCTTTTTTACATAGTCACACTTAAAATCAGTAACAAAAAATACTACTGTCTAATCTACAGATTTTATTCAGATTTTGCCATTTATTCCGATAACATTCCTTATAGAGAAAAGTGCATTTTCCATTCATTCTTCATATCTCTTCAGCTTCCTTTAGTCTAGACTTCTTTTGTATTTTCTGACAGGCCTGTTACTTTATAAAGTTCCCCTCAGTTTTTATTTCCTCCTTGTAAGATTCAGGTGATGCACTCCTGATAGGAATTCCACTGAAGCGATGTTGAGTTCTTTTCACCACAGCACATCAAGAGGCACATGCTGCCCAGTGGTCCCCCTGCTGGCATCACACCCTGTGGTGACTTGGTTAAGATGGTGTTGGCTGGGTTCCCCAACTGTAAGGTTGCCAAGTCCGTGGTTCTTTCCTACATGGCCAGGCAGCTATCCACAGTGTATGGATCATGAATGTGTTGCCAAGTTGTTTTACTTTATTAAACAGTTTCTCTGCATATCCACAGCTTACTGTCTTCCTTACCTCCATGTTACTAGACTGCTTGCCTTGTTCAAGTGCATCTCCCCCCACTACTCTTCCCCCAGGCATGCCAGAAGAACAGAGAGAAGGGCTGCAGGAAGAGCTGATCGACATCATCCTCCTCATCTTGGAACGCAACCCGCAGCTGCACTACTACCAGGGCTACCACGACATTGTGGTCACATTTCTGCTGGTGCTCGGCGAGAGGCTGGCAACATCCCTGGTAGAGAAGCTGTCTACTCACCATCTCAGGTACCCGCGCGAAAGGGCAGAAGACGGTTCCCCCCAGGGATAACTCCTCAGCCCGCTTTCTAGTTGGTGTTTTCAGTGGGTTGAACCCCACTCCCAACTGCCCCCCAACCCTGATCCAAGCGTTTGGTCTGACCAAGCTTGTTGAAATGTCTCCTAGGGATTTCATGGACCCAACAATGGACAACACCAAGCATATATTAAACTATCTGATGCCCATCATTGACCAGGTGAATCCAGAACTCCATGACTTCATGCAGAGGTATATATGTGTCTACATTTATGTGTACACGTGCACACACAGACACCTCTCTTCAGCTTTCTCCTAGACTTTGTTTATTCCTCACAAGTCTAGCTCAATTGCATCATCTTATGTTGATCAGTGTTAGGTTCTGAGTCGTCCTTTCCAATCACCAGCAATCTGAATAATTCAGGTCTGTGCACAGTCTTAGAACACTCTTGTGTGCTGTGCTCTTCAAGGAATGCAGGAGATGTCACAGCCCGTGCCCTTAAAGAGTTTACATTTAGTGGAGGGGGTGGGCGAGCTGAGCATGCCAACTTTGAGGCTATTGCTACGGCAGAAGTACAGAGTCCTATAGGACCCAAGGCCATCTGTAGGTGGTTTTATTTACCATACACCAAGGAAAAGAAATATTTCTTTGCAATTCTTGTATGATTTTTCTCTTCTGTTTAGTTGGAAGTGTGTCCTTGGCCAATACCTGCCTCTCTTTAAAAAAAAAAAACAACAAAAATCTGTGTCTTAAAGTGTTTCAGTCATCTCATGTTAACTATACAATTAATAAAGTTATGTTTTCAAGCCTAAGAATAGATGCATGTGCCCCCCAAAAGGGTGTGACTTTCCCAGAAGGAAAATGGTGTAGTTCTCTGAAAACAGCTGATTCTTGTTCATGGAGTTGACATTTCTTGGCCATTATGAGAGCACCCAAGGAGATAAGGCCAACCAGGACCCTATTGTGGTGTTAGTGCCACGATGTGGAGTATGTTGCAAGGACTTTCTATAATATTTTGTGAGGAGAAGATACTGAATTTATCAGCAGCTGAATTTTCCAGAAAGCATGTTCCCCAGTTCCTTTCTTCATACAGCACTGAGGACAAAGAAGGCCCAGGGAGAGGGACAGGATGACTCAGCAGGGAACCTAACATCTGGACTCCCTTGCTCCTAGTGCCGAGGTGGGGACCATCTTTGCGCTCAGCTGGCTTATCACCTGGTTCGGGCACGTCCTGTCTGACTTCAGGCATGTTGTGCGGTTATACGACTTCTTCCTGGCCTGCCACCCACTGATGCCAATTTACTTTGCAGCTGTGGTAGGTACAGATCATGAGCCAGCAGTTTGGCGTGTGTTCCCCAGTCCAGCTTGATCATCTTCCCTAAAAGGAAACCTGGTGATTATGGAAAGATACAAAAGACAGCACTTCCTGGGCTGGCTTCCTGGACACTGTTCTTGGAATGTTACTGGGAGAGTCATGGGAGTCAAAGACATTATGTATAGAAATAAGTTTGGGAAATGCTGGTTAAACAAAGTTGTTAGATTTTTTTACTGTTTGATTCTTCTGAACCTTTACAATGCTCATGTGCATTGTGAATTATCAGGGTTTGTGTTGACAACTCCTGGAGCTAGTGCAAATGGCCAACTGGGTTTAAGAAGAGGCATGATATGATGGAAAGTTGAAATGGCTTTTAGTCAGGGATGAGGGCCTCCAGTTATTAGAGGGGCCTGAACTATGAGACGTGAGGGTGAAGGTGGTGGTCTTCATTGTGTTACAAAGGGAGCAAGACCATTCTTTCTACTGTCTTGAGCCATTTCTTCTGTGCTAGAGCTGTAGGTATCTCCAGTAATCTCTCTCCTTTCCTTCCTCCTAAAAACCTCCTTCTTTTGTCAGCCTTTCATGTCATGGTGTGGAAGTTTGCCTGTAGCAGGAAGTGCTAGCCCATTGGGAAAAGCACTCAGATAAATATAGCATCACTTCCCAGATAGATACAGGAATTTGCTGGACGTTTTGGGTGAGCCCTGTTTGGTACCAATTTATATTACCTCTGAGGAGAATGAAATGAAGTGGCCAAGCCCCTGTATGTTCTGGTCTCTGACGCAAGGCCTTGCTCCCCGCAGATCGTGTTGTATCGAGAGCAGGAAGTCCTGGATTGTGACTGTGACATGGCCTCGGTCCACCACCTGTTGTCCCAGATCCCTCAGGACCTGCCCTATGAGACACTGATCAGCAGAGCAGGAGACCTCTTTGTTCAGTTTCCCCCGTCCGAACTTGCTCGAGAGGCAGCTGCCCAGCCACAAGCCGAGAAGTGAGTGGGGCCGAGGCGCTGGTTGCACAGGGGTGTTTGTTAGTGAGCAGAAGTGATGGAAGATTGTGTCTGGTAGGGACAGGGCTGGGAGTGGTTTTTCCAGAGGTCCGCTAATGCCAACGGAATCCCTACTTGAGACTTCATGGGTCTCGATCAAGAAGAGTTTTCTGAGCAGGGCAGTTTTCTCTGCCCTCAGACTATTTAGTCCATTTTTATTCCCCCTTCTTCTTTTATCCCATTCCCTTCTGTCTCCTTCCCCTCTGCAGAACAGCTGCCTCTACGTTCAAAGACTTTGAGCTGGCGTCAGCGCAGCAGAGGCCCGACATGGTACTGCGGCAGCGGTTTCGGGGACTCCTGCGGCCTGATGAGCGAACAAAAGATGTCCTGACCAAACCAAGGACCAACCGCTTTGTGAAGCTGGCAGTGATGGGGCTGACAGTGGCGCTTGGAGCGGCCGCCCTAGCCGTGGTGAAAAGCGCCTTGGAGTGGGCCCCAAAGTTTCAGCTGCAGCTGTTCCCCTAAATGCCAGAGAAGATGCTTCCTCTTACATGACGTCACAGTCTCACCCTTCCATGGACAGATGGGAGGGGGTGGAATTTCCTTTATTAAAAGGGTTTCTGTCAAGGGTTTTCTATTCCTGCACCCTTTCCCTCCTGTCGATGGATGCCTTTGCTTCAGAGGCCAATAGCAGAGCCTGCATGATGCTGGGCACTCGAGGGCCTGAGCACAGAACTTCTCTCCCTTGTGGCCTGAGTGAGCTCCCCACTGCCTCCTCTTTTGCTGAAGGAAATGGGTCTCTGCAGCTCCTGGGTGCCTTTGGAACCCGCTGGGCCTGGTCACTGGGGAGTGTCTTGGCTGCTCATAGTAAGTAAACTGGACCACTGAACGCCCTCCTGGCGGCTCCTCCAGTCTGTCTGCTTCAGCTAAACAAAGAAGGACGGAGCTGCTGCTTTAGTCAGACCTTGTAATGAAGGAGAAGGGGGAGAGGAGGCTGGCCTGGGAGCAAGATTGGCCCCTTTTAAGAACAGCTCCAAGCTGGTCAGAAATCTAAGAGACACATGTGAACTAGGTTAGTAGGTAAATCCTACCTATTTTCAGCCTAGAAATCACTTGGGCATTTCCAGTCAGACAGGAAGGAATGTTAAGTTTTAGGACCCCTGACATAGGCCAGTTTTTGCCTGCCCCCCCCCCTCCACCTTTTTCTTTCTTGTTACTCTTCCACAAGGCACATAGTGGTTATAAAAATGTACATTTACTACTATTTTTAGAATTACACACATCCAACATGTAAAGTACCATCACTTTTAAAATAATAATTCCTTCATGGAAGAAGAAAATAGTTCTCATCAGAACGATGAGCTTCTAAAACCCTGAGGTTTCCTTTCTACTCAAACGTTTAACATTTCACTTCAGCCAGAGTTGCTGTTTGTAAACAGCCCCACACGTCCACAGTGCCCACTTCTGTCCAGCTTCCCTTCCTTCCTTCATGTTTTCCTTCAGTCCCCCTTCTACCCCCAGATCAGCATCCAGTCATGACCTTGGCTTTGTTTTTTGCGTTTGACCTATCTCTTCAGCTGCTGGTCTCTCCTTCCTGGTTGGAAATGTCACTGGGACCTTGTCAGCACCCAGAAAGGGACGAACTGCAGCCTGAAGCATGTGGTGGGAGCCTGGGACAGCCAGCCCCGCTGCTCCAGGCTTCCTAAGGACTCTCCAGGCCTTAGGGAACACGATGCATATTCAGTTCTTCTGATACGGCTTTTCATGTAAGCAAACCTAGGTTTGTTTTAGATTAACTGTGGCTTGGAAAAAAGTGCCTTTTGCTGCTTTGAAGAACTGGGGTGTGTGGTAAGAAGCAGCCAAGTACTTTTCTTCTCCTGGTCTGTCTCGGGCACTGTTCTCTCTTGGCAGGTATTTTCTTAAACATGCCAGAGGCACTCCCTCCCACCACACCAGACCTCCACATCCTCCTCATATTCTCACAGTGTGCAGAGTGGTTAGGAGAGGCATCTACTTACATGAGTTACACTAAGCACTTTACAACCAAAAACAACGGATCGTTCTCCATAGCAGGAGTCCCATCTGGGGCTAGCGTGATATGGATGGATTAATCTAGAAGGAGGTAGATTTGTCAAGATAGCAGGAATGTTTCCGAGACCCAGATGATGTGACAGGTATTCCCAGTCTTCCACAGCAAGTTTGTCTCGTCATCTTTGCAAGTGGACAGCGTCGGCCCCTCCTGCCACAAACTCTCGGGTCCGTCTGTAAATACTGAAGGGAAGTCATGGGGAAGTTGTACGGGGGAGGTGCGTGTGATCAAAGTCCCGAGGCCACGGGTTTTTGGATTCCAGGAAAGCAGGTGGCATTTGCTTCTGTTGTGGCCTAGAAAGGAGAAAGTTCTTATGATTTATAGCTTTGCTGACATGAGGATTAGCCCCTGCCAATGAGAAGAAAGTGTTTTACCTTCAAGTGGTTTACTATTCTGTAAAGAATACATGTAAATATTTTGTACAGAGCCCTGTATGAAATAAACAGCCATATGTGGTTACTGACCCCTCTTGTCATTCTTCCCTTGTTGGAGTGGCTCTGCGTTTAGACATCTGGATGCTCCCTCCCTCCACCCCTGACCTGGAGCTGTGCCTTAGGCCGTGGACTCTTGGTTAGCTTTGACTTACCTCGAGAACTTGAAACAGTTTCTCTGTCACCTGAGGCAAGAACTCACTTGTCTGGGTTTACTGTTTCCTTGCCCCAGAGGGAGACAAGGGGCTGAAGGCTGAGCAGGCGTCACTTGGCTCTCTGTGTCCCACCACCATAGGCCAGCTGCCCATGCTGTCCTTTGATTTGACTCATGGAGGATACAGGGCTGGCCAGGACACCACTCTGCCTCTGGGAGCTCACCAGAGAGCTGCATTGAAGGAGCAATGTATTTTCAGTGGCAGTTTCATAGTTGGTTAAATGTAAAGAGAAATTTGATAAATGGAAAACTGAAGGAAAGGTATGTGTGGTGTAATAAATATTTGGGTTTTGTCACCAGTTCCCCTAAAAGCCTTAGAATTTTGACTGATAAGGGTGTCTTTTGTTGTTCATAATGATTTCCTTTTGATTCCAACTGGGTTGATATTGAGGTGAGTTAAGGTTGGACCCCTCAATAGCCTTAGGATGGGATAGAACACCAGAAAGATTATACAGTGGGGAATTATTTTCACTTTTTATTTTGTATTGGAGTATAGCTGATTAGCAAACAGTATGATAGTTTCACGTGAACAGTGAAGGGACTCATCCATACATATACATGTACCCATTCTCCCCTAAACACTTCTCCCATCTAACCTGCCACATAACACTGAGCAGAATTCTATGTGCTATACAGTAGGGCCTTGTTGGTTATCCATTTTAAATACAGCAGTGTGTACCTATTCACCCCAAACTCACTCTCTATCCCTTCCCCCATCCCCACCCCTCCACCCTGGCAACCATAAGCTGGTTCATGAAGTCTGTATGTTTCTGATTTCTAAGTAAGTTTATTCATATCATTTTTTTAAGATTCTACATATGAGGGATGTCATATTTCTCCTTTGTGTGAATTTCTTCACTCAGTATGACTAGGTCCATCCATGTTTTTGCAAATGGCATTATTTCATTTATTTTAATGAGAAATACTCCATTGTGTACATGTATCACATCTTTATCCGTTCCTCTGTCAATGGACATTTAGGTAGCATCCATGTCTTGACTGTTGTAAACAGTGCTGCAGTGAACACTGGGGTGTGTATTTCCTTTCAGATCATGTTTTTCCCTGGACATATGCCCAGGTGGGATTGCAGGACCATTTTAGTGTTTTAGTAACCTCCATACTGTTCTCCATAGTGGCTATACCAACTTACATAGTGGGAATTTTGAGCCTCACCAGTGACCTGGGAGGGGAGAAGAGGCTGGACATTGAGGGCTGCAGAAACTCTTGGTTCAGAGGTTCAGAGAGTTGCTGGGTTGCTGAATACATCAAAGTGCTGGGAGGATCACATGGCCCGCGATGGCTTGGGAATACTGCAGCCCTCCCGCCATTCCTTGCCCTACGCATCTCTTTTATTTGGCTGTTAGTGAGTTGCATCCTTTACAGTAAATCAGTACATGTAAGTGAAGTGTTTTCTTGAGTTCTGTGAGCACTTCCAGCAAATTAGTGAACATGAGAGGGTTTTGTGGAAACTAGTGAACTTGTAGTTGACCAGGCAGAAGTGTAGGTGGTCTGGGCACCACATTTGCAACTGGATCTGAGATGGGACAGCCTTGTGGGACTGAGCCCTTTAACTTGTGGCATCTGATGCTAACTCCCCAGGTAGTTAGTGTCAGAACCAGATTGAATTACTGGACGCCCAGTTGATGTTGGAGAATTGGAGAAGCATGATGTCATAAAGTATTACACAACACACAAGGCTGAAGGAAAAACTGTAAAAATAACAGCTGAATAAAAAGTGTGGGTGTTTTGTACAGAGATGGGAGTGTGCATTGTCAATGGGGCTCAGGTGGAGGAGAGTTTTGAGATCTGTGGAAAGCAACTGGAACTCCCCCTGTAGGCAATTTGTAGGGTGAGGATGGGCCATGACCAAAACTCGGTTTGGAGAGAGTGACTGGTAACATGATGGCAAATGTGTCTCTCGTTGGCAATGTGAGCTTCTCCAAGGCACTACATCTCTCAAATGTATTGTCAGTGACAGTGAAATAGAGATAGTCTCAACCCACCATGGATGGTTTAATGAACTGACGTTTCTGAAAACGTCTTACAAACTGAAGTTATTCAAGTGTTTTGATTTCATTTCCGTGAACATATATGGATCAATAAACACCTTAATTCAGCCTTGCACTTGGGCCCTGGGAGTTCATCCCTGGATTAAGTGGCAATTGAAAGGAAGAATGGGCCAGAAGCTTCTGCCAGATACGACTACCAGATGGTGGCACCTGAGCTCAGCCTGGCTTGCGTACTTCCATTTGCCCTACCGTCCCCTCCATGTTTGCTGCTGGTGGATCCTGCTGCTTTTTTCCCAGTTCTCAAAGGCTCTTTTCTCCAGACTTAACATATGGTTGGAATTTGTCAAGCAGCCTTTGTGAGCTGGCAAGGCTGTGGGCTTGCCTCCAGCTTCCTGCTTTTTAAGTGAGTGGCTTTCATGGCAGCCCCAGACACTAGAAGACGACACGTGTTACTCTGACACAGGCTGTGGGGCCCATTCACCACTTCCTGCCCACATCAGCAGCTGCTCTTTATCTGAGCAGTGTGCCTCCACTGGCCCTGGAGAGAAAAACTGTGTCACACAAGTACATCTGGGACCTCCTGCTGCCTCCTCAGGTCAATGGCTTGAGTCCAAAGCCTGTGGGTTTGGTTTCAAGTCCGCCCCGGAGAGTTCATGCCAGGGCCCTGTTTGGGGTGACTCCTTGCGAGAGGGTGGTGCCTCCACTTGACTGCAGTGGGGAGCACTTGTGAGCCTGCCCATCTTAGGTTCTTCACCCACCGGCATGTGATGTATGGTGCTGGAAGCTAGAACCCCAGGACAGCCCTGCACCCTCCCATTTGCCCTCCTGACCCCCCCATTTGGCTGCAGCAGACATAAACCCGCTTGCCCGCTTTGGTGCAGATGGAGTGGGCCAAGTAAAAGATTCGGCCCATGCGGTTCCCACTTCCCTCTTGTCCTCACTTTTTTGACACAGCCATGGGTAAAGAAACATTTCATTAACATTTCTTAGTACTCAATGCCAAAAGAATGGTGCAAGGACACTGGGAAGTGTGGTGTGACAAGCTCTAGGGGTGAAGGACTGCAGTGAGCTGGATCAGGAACATCATGTGATCTGGACCTGCCACGTGGAAATGAGGACCCAGGTGACCAAGCTTCAGTGTTTTTCAAGAGAAGTTGGGCATCTAGATTTTAATGCAGCATCTTCAATTTAAAAATACTGGCAACCAATTCAAGTTTATAAAACAAGACTAGGTAGACTGGTTATAGCCTGGGGCTTAGTAGTTCGTACCTGTGCACCAAGAGAGTGGTCTACTTTGCTCCACAATAGGCTTCTACGGTTCACCAAGGCCAAGACAGGCCCTGGCAAGAGAGGGAGGTTGGAGGAGCTGGTGAGAGCAAGCACTTGGTTCTGGTCTGGGTGGGCCCCGTGCTCTCCTGGGGCCCAGCTCAGCTCAGCTTGCTGTTTCCTCTGGTCAGTGGCTCTGCCTGACTCCTCCTTACTTCCAGGGAGGGAAAGCCTTCATGATTTATGAGCTGATGCAGAGCAGGAAAGCGCTCACATTATCTCACCTCTCTGCTCACAGAGCCTGAGGTCAACTCTCTTGAGCCTTGGCACCCAGGACCAGAATGGCAGTTCCTTTCTAGGGTCTAGAATAAGCCCTTCTCCTCCTCTCCCTCCAAATGACATCCCCCAATTCCTGGTGGCTCAGACAGTAAAGAATATTCCTATAAGATGCGAGACCCAGGTTTGAGACCTGGGTTGGGAAGATTCCTGGAGGAAATGACAACCCACTCCAGTATTCTTACCTGGAAAATCCCATGGACAGAGGACAGAGAGGGCTACAGTCCATGGGGTCCCAAAGAGTTGGACATGACTGAGCGACTAACACTTTCAAGAATCCTGGAGCCTGGAGTCTAGACTGTGAGCCGCAAAGATGCCCTCCACCTGTTGTAATGATGCTCCACATCCTGGCTCAGACAGTGTGCTGGCCTTCATTGGGGGCAGGGGGGAGTTAGAGGGGTCCAAGTAGGAGGTAAAAACTTCCAGAATGAACACCCAGAACCATATTTTAGTCATCTGACCAGCACAGAATAGGTCTAGTAAAGAGCACTGGACCAATAATGTGCCATCTTATCGCAGATGTTAAAAATGCTCACAGCATCACCCTGCAATAGCGGCACGTTCACCTCTTCCTGAAATATCTCTGTTCCCTGACAGTGGATGCCCACTGAGAGGCTAGAAATTCACAGCAAGAATTTCCTGCCAGCCTGTAGCTGCTGCCCCAGCCCCTGCCTCCCCGCCTGAAGCCCACACACACCTGCAGACACCAGCTGGCAGACTCTCAACACAGTGCAAGCTGCCTGTCCAGGTCAAGGTTGACCCAGAGCATGCTGCCCTCAAGTGGGTACAGGGGTGCCAAGTCCAGAGCAAGGATCCCTGTGTTCTGTTCGCACCCTCGTTCTACACTGACAGGGGTGACACATCAACTTTTGACTGCAATTCCCAGAGAGCTTGGGCCCCTGCCTGTCTCGGTGCAGAGTCCCAGCCCATGACCCCTCTGCTCTCTCTCATGACATCACACTCAGGCCTTCCTGGAAAACCGTTTTAATCAGTGTACACAGGCAGCGAAGAGGGAGTGCAGAAGCTAAACTGGCTGGGCTGTCTTCAGGATGCCAGGTCTCCCTCCTGGCTCTAAGCAGAATTAGCAGCAATTCTAAGAGGCCCCCAGGCCTCCAACAGCAAAGCCAGAGAAAAGTCACCCCCAGAAAGCCAGTAGGAGAGGCCGCAGGCTGAGTGCTCAGCAGACGAGCGTGGTGGATGAGGGGTGTATGGACTCATCCAGAGCTCTCAGAGGCTCCATCCAGCAAGGCCTCTGGCTGGGGCTATATTTAAGGCTGGGTCAGACAGATGGGAGCCGCAGAGAGATGAAAGGTATGGCTGGTGAGCCCCAGGGGAAGGACAAAGGCACTGGAGCAGATGCAGCCACGGACAACGGCCAGCTCAGGCGGGGCCCTTACAATGCCCACAGCAAACAAGGCCATCCACACAGCTCAGGGGCCTTGGCCACTTCAGGGCCCCTGTCTCAGCCGAGCGCAAAGGCATCTTCCCGGCCAGAAATCAGAGCCAAAGCACCAGGCCTGTCTCACAGAAGCCTGTAGATGTGAGGCTGGGTCAGCAGGGGGACCAGGCCATCCCAGCTTAGTGACAATTCTGACAGCTGGGGTGGCACGGAATCCCATTCACCCGGCAGCGGCAGCCCCCGCTGGTGTCTCCCGGGCCCTAGGGAATGAGGGGGGAGAAGAGAGAAGGTCAGGGCAGAGAAGAGAGCAGTGCCCCTCCCCCGCCCCAGGCACCCCATCACACACGAAGCGCACTCGCCCACCCTGGGTCTTGGCCTGGGCACATTCTGCTGCTAAGAATGATCCTCATAGCCTCAGCTACCAGATGGAGGCAGCTCTCAAGGCTTTTCTGGTCTCTGGTAGCACCCTCAATTATGTGGTCTCTATCTACCCAACCTGAGAACCAGAGCCGCAAAGGACCTGATGAATTTTTGCACATTTGGAGGGGGTCAGCGCGCTGGCGGCAGGAGGGAGCGCTCCTTCCACCTCTACCAGTCTCACTGCCTGCCTGGACATGAACACCACCAGCCCCAACTCCAGGAACACTCCTCACGATGACAGATACCACTGCTCTCGCATGTTTTCCATTTGATTCTGACAGGAAGCCTGAGATGGGCTCTGCTATCATCTCCATTTTACAGAAGAAACTGAGGCTCAGAGAAGGGAGTAACAGCATAACCACACGGTCAGTGTGCGCCAGAGCCAGGGACCCACTCCTCCACTTCAGACTCCCACATGCACCCTCTAGGGCAGTGGTGGGCAAATACTTCTGTAAAAGATCAGACAGTTATCTGAGGCTTTGCCAGCCAGACGGGCTCTGTCCTTGTAGCACAAAAGCAGCCACAGACTGTATGCCAATGAATGTGCGGGGCTCCCACAAAACCGTACTTATGGACACTAAACTTCGGGTTTCATATAATTTTTACATGTCACAAAATATGCTCCTTTTAATACGTTCAACCATTTTTAAAATTGTATTTCTTTTATTTTTCTCATTTAATCAAGAATATACGCA
Organism: Capra hircus; assembly: GCF_001704415.2. NCBI lineage: Eukaryota > Metazoa > Chordata > Mammalia > Artiodactyla > Bovidae > Capra > Capra hircus. The sequence goes on from NC_030820.1 coordinate 59,920,422, forward strand.
CAATTAGTTTGTGGAAAAGTTAAAACCCAGGCTTTCTAGCCTCAAGCCTCCCTCTTTTTTTAGAAATTAATTTATTTTTAATTGAAGGATAATTGCTTTACAGTATTGTGTTGGTTTCTGCCAAACATCAACATGAATCAGCCATAGGTATTGATATGTTCAACCATTTTAAAAAATGCAAAAAGCTTTCTTAGTTCACGAACTTCAAAAATGCAGGCACTGGGGTTAGACTTGGCCCATGGGCTGACTTGTCCAAACTCTACTCTCGGGCACCCTTCCCCAGTACTCCTGAGCCCTCTGCTCTCAGGGCACTCACCCCGGGGCCCCAGCGGGGGCCCTTGGTGACCCAGCAGATCTCAGTGCGGCAGACAGTGCACCGGATCCAGTCGCAGCCGTCCTTCTTCTGCACCACGATCTGGCACTGTGGGCAATGCATGGCCTCACCCTGCTGCAGCATGGTCTGGAGCAGAGAAGGTGCTGACCTCAGAGCCAGCCCGCTCCCTGGCCCTCGCCCCACTGCAGAGAGAAATCAGCCACCCTCTAGAGTCTCAGATTCACTCTCCCATGCTGCTCTACGCAGGCCCAGCTGCATGCAGCCTCCTCTCCTGTGTCTGCAGTCTCCTCCCTTCACCCTGACACTCCCTGCTGCCCGCCACCTGACCACGTGTCCTGAGTCCTGTCTCTGGACGGGAGAAATGCCAGCAGGCGCTCAGAACCTCCAGGGCTGCATGAACCACAGCCCTGACTAAGAAGCCCCCATTGCTCCCCAAACTCAGATCCTCGGCCTTCAGCCCTGACCCAGTCTCACTCTCAGCATCTCCGTCGTCTGCCGGGCAGCCATATCGTTCTGAGCTCGCAGGGCCAGGTCATCTTGATACTCCTTGCAGTTCATCTGCTCATGGATGGCCTGGAGCAGATGAGGCGCTCAAGATGAGAAAGTTCCCAGAAAGTTAGGGCCAAAGCAGGCATCCGCACAAGCACTTAATGCCTAGATAGTGTCAGTGACAGAGCCTTCCTTTGTAAACCACATACCCATTTTATAGAAGAGGACACTGAGGCCAGGGTGGTGAAGCAAGGGTCATCACATATGATAATAATCATATATACCTATTTAAGTCCTGACAGGCACAGAAATCCCTAAAGCACCTCTCCCCCAGGGCACAGCCCCTTGTCCCCAGCTGAGTTCTGCCCTGGTTGCTGGGGTAATGTTCTAAGAGTGAGCTTACTGGACTGCGACCAGGCTCGGCCCTGTCTACCCGCTCTAGACCAGTCTCTATAGTGGTCACCTGCTAAGAGAATACTGTCGGGGATGGCCTGAAGTGAGGGTTAGGTAGGGCTGTCTGGGTTTGGGGTCAGGGCTCATTCAGGACAGAGGTTGACAGCCTGAGGCCAGGGCTGGGATTGGCCTGTGACTAGGCTCAGGGTTAGTCAGAGGGCAGGACTGGGCTCAGTCTTGGGCCAGGGTCAGTCCAGGTTCAGGGCTCAATCTAAGAGTTAGGCTCAGGTCAGAACTCAAGCCACACCCGGCCACTGACACGCAGCTCTAAGCCATGGGAACCAGGTCAGTATACCAGCTCCCTTCTCTTATTCCCATAATAAGCTTGGACTTGCACTGAGCTCCTGGCAGGACCAGAGTGACTGGGCAGGGTGGGTCCCTGTCCCCACCTTGCAAAGCAGGCAGTTGACATGGAAGCACACAGGGCAGTGGAACGCATTGACATCATCCTCAAAGAAGCACCATCCCTTGCAGTCTGGGGTCTTGCAGTGGTAGCTGAAGGCACTGCGGTTTTCCGCAATGGAGATGCCCAGGTCCAGAAACCGCTGGTATTCCTCGGGGCTCAGGAGCTGCCAGCAGACCACAACCTTGGTGCATGCTCTCTTGGCCACCCTCAGGAAGCCCCCAACCCATGAAGTCCAACACAGCAGTGTTGACAAACTCTATCCAAAGAACAGGTTAGTGCCTTCCCTGGCGGTCCAGTGGTTAAGACTGTGCTGCCAGTGGAGGGGGTGACGGTTTGATCCCTGGTTGGGAACCGTGAGGCGTGGCCAAAAAGAATGCCATGGACAGAGGAGCCTGGCGGGCTACAGCCCACCGGGTCGTAAAGAGTTGGACACGACTGAGCCACTAACACTTTTGCTATCACTTCAGATGAGCAAACCAAAGCACTGAGGGGCTGTGTATCTGCCCTTGAGGTCACCCGGGCCATCTGGCCCCAGAAGTCCTCTCCCCACTGTTGTTAACTTCTCTGCTGTCTTTTCCTCACAAGGGTGGTTTCTTTACTAGCTATTTCCCCCAATTTCTATCCTGACCACTACTTGGGCTGCCAGGATCCCACACAGAGAAGGCTCTTGATAAATGTCTGGAACCCAAGACTGGGACTCTCAAACCCATTCCCACCAGCCAGCTCCCAGCCTAGTTCCCTGGGGTGGGGGGGCGGTAGGGGGCTGCCCCTCCGTCCCCCAGGCCTTACCGCTCGGATCTCCCTCTCCAGCAGCTTGCCCGAGCATGAGTAGGTGTTGTCAATGAAGGGGCAGGACACCTCGGCCTCCTGGCTGTTGCGGATGGTGCCCTGCAGACACTCCCTGAAGGAAGGGGGAGGAGGGGGTAGGGGTGGGAGTTAGGGGTCATCTGAACCCCACCCATGAGGACTCCGGCCCACGAATGGTGAGGCCTGACCACAGGCTGGCTCCTCCCCAATTTCTTCCTTTTTCCGGTGCCTCCCATCAACCCACCTTGTCTGTCCACCTCACTGCTATACATATTGCTCCAGCCAAGGTTGCCTCACCCCTCACCTGAGAACTGTAGAAGCCTCTCACTGGAGTCCCTGGATCGGCCACGTCCTTCCTCAAAGCCTCCCATCCGACCCCACCCAGAGCAAACCGGAGAGCCCTGGTGACTCACCCTCTCTAATACCTCTCTGTCCCTATGCCTCACCTGCTCCATCCCTCTGCTCCAGACACACTGACTCCTTACTGCTGCAGGCAGGCCAGGCACATACCCACCGTGGATCCCCTGGTCTGCTCAAGCACGGCTTCCCCAGGGGTTTCCCTGACCTGTTCTAGGGCAGGGCCTCCTTTGCTTATTAAAAGCCACTGCCACTTATGACACAATTTACAATTATATCAGTGATTATCTGATTAACATCCGCCTGCCCATGGGAAAGTAAGCTTCAGGAGGCAGAAACTGAGCTTTTGTGGGCATTTGGGGATTCCCAGGCCTAGTCCAGTCCCTGGCACCGAAAGCAGCTCATCAAATGTGTGCTGTGAAGGAGGACATGCTCTCTACATCCAGGGCCAGGAGGAGAGCCTCAGAGGGCAGACTATCCACCAGCAGGCGGCAGGGCGGGGCTGGCCCAGGCTGTCAGGCAAGGGACTCACCGCCCTTGCATGGGTCCCGCGGTGGTACAGAAAGGTGCCGGCTCTGGCGCCAGAATGTCTGAGCTGTGCAGCCTCTCTGTACCTCACATCCTTTCTCTGCAAGACGAGGAACTGGTGCCTACCTCCCAAGTTTGTGAGGATGCCCAACTAGCTCTGAGTCCTGGGCCCCACCCCCTTCCAGCCTCGGGTACTACATCGCCGGGGCCGCACCTGCAGAAGGTGTGCAGACACTCGCGCAGCACCACGGCCTCGCCGGGCGCCAGGACCGAGTAGCACACGGGGCACTCGGCGGGCTCGGTGTTCAGAACCAGGCTCCGCTGATCCAGCTGCACGTGCTTGTCATAGTTGCTTTCCTGCTGCTGCTGCTTCAGCTGGGCACACGGGGGTGGGGCCGCGGGGCGGGTCAGGGTCTCAGGGGCGGGCGGACCAGGAAGGGGGCAGGACCAGGTGGGGATCAGGACCGGGTGGGGGGGGCGGGACCCGGTGGGGGGGGGGGGCGGGATGGGTCAGACCACCTAACGGGAGGCAAAGGGGGGCTCATGGAAGGATTCTGGGGTTAGGGTGGGGCTGGGCATGGGGCAGGCAGTGAGCAAGCTCTGGAGATGATGATAAGGGTGGGACCAGGAGCGAGGCGACCAAACACAGGGGTGGGGCAGGAGGTGGGCCAGGCAGGGGCAGTTTAAGGCTAAAACCTAGGGTCAAGTCAGGGGGAGATGGGGTCTGGGTCTGAGTGGGGAGTCAGGGGTAGCAGGGCTCCCATTTCTGCCGAGAAGTATGGCAGGGGTAGCTACAGGGGGAAAGGCAAGGGGTTGAGGGGTGGTGATAAAGCGAGGGAGCAGAGCAAGGCGGGAGAGAGGCCGGGGTCTGGGCCAGGGTTGTAGATGGGACCAGCAGTGAGGTCACGGCCAGCACTGGGTCCAAGGGCGGGATGGGGACATCGGATCAGAATGGGAAACCGCTCAGGGTTACGTATCTACGTAATCTGTGAGTGTGTAACACGACGGTGTGATGGGGCAGAACAAGGGGCGGGTCAGCCTCCAACTGGGCAGCGAGGGGCTGGGTCCAGGCTCTCAGGAAGTCTAGGAGGGCTACAGCCAGGAAGGAAGGGGTGGAGGGGTGGGGGTCAGGAATAGTAGGATTCAGGATGAGGTCAGGGCTAATGGAGCAAGACCTAGGTCACAGCTGGATAAAGCGGGGGCGTGGTCTGGGTCTTGTCTAGGATGCTGGGGTCAGAGCCAGGTACTCTTGAGTGCACGATGGGAAAGTAAGTCAAAGCCAGGGGTGGCGCCACAGCTCACGGGGACGGAGGAGGGGGGAGCACAAATAAGCTTGGATGTGCATCACAGCCGGGGAAGAGGGTCTCAGCGATAGTATGAATGACCTCAGGGAGAGGCCGGTCACAGTCAAGTGTAGGGTCACCACCATCGGCGTGACCACAAGGGGGCAGCAACGGGGGCAGGAGCAATGTGGATGTGTCTCCCTTTCTGGCCTATGCCTCCCCCGTCCAGGCTCCAGGTGTCTTTCCGGGGACTTCGGCGCCCACCTGCTCAAACTGGTGCAGCGCCTCCTTCTCACCGGCCAGGCGTGCTTGCTCCTCCTCGTCTGGCTGGTACGAGGCGGGTACCTGGTAGGCCTCGGGCCGCGCCTGGCAGCACATCTCGCAGCCGGGCCTAGTGGGCTTGTTGATGAACGTGCAGCCGGGGCACGTCCAGCCCACCTGGGGGTAGAGGAGCAGTGATGGCAGGGAGACTAAATGGGGGGGGCGCGGGGCACAGGGGCACATGTGGGACAGCTTACCGGCGGGGGCTCTGGCACTGCATCAGGCTGCCCCCGACCCGGCTCTTGAGGGGCCTCAGGCTTTGGGGGAACTGGGTCCAGGGGGCCCCGTGGCTGCAGCGTGAGGTCCTTGAAGCCCAGATCTGGGGAAAAGGGTTCAAGGGGTGGTGGATCCATGTAGCCAATATCATCCACACCCTGAGCCAGCCAGGAAACCCCCCTTCTATCCTCTCCCTCTGCTCCAAGGAATTTCTAGCTCCGTCTTGCCAGGTGCGCCCAGCCATGGCTGAGCATCCGGGCTCCCACAGGGTGAAAGTCCCTCCTTCCACCCACCACTGCTCCTAGGTCCACCCGGCTTAAGAACCCTGCTTGAAAACAGATCTCCTGTGGGCCTAAGTGTCCACACAAGTGTCCACACCAAGAGGGATAAACAACACTTCTGAAGTGGCCCTGCCAAAATACTGAATCTGAATCCATTCCCAAGGGCACATAGGACAGAAAAGCTAAAAACAAAACTGGCCTGGAGAGTCAAGACCAGAGATCAAAGACTGAAAAAGACTGAGAAACACCAAGGCCAAGAGCCAGGTCTTTCACTATAAAGGACATGAGTGAGACAGCTGGTAAAATTTGAGCAAGATCTGCACATTAGATAGTGGTAATGTATCAAAATTAATTTCCTAAATTTGCTAACTGTACAATAAATGGAAGAAAATGACCTTTTTCTTTTTAAGGAAATATAAACTGAAGTATTTAGGGAAAAGGGACATCATGTCTGCAATCTACTCTCAAAACAGTTCCAAAAATTATTTAGGCATTAATAAATAATTTTACATGGAGACAATGATAAACCAAATACAGTCAAAATATTAGTATTTGGGGAATCCACATGAAAGGTACATGGGAATTCCTTATGCAATTCTTTGTACAATTTTGCAACTTTTCTGTAGGTCTGAAATATTTCAAAATAAGAAGTAAAAAATTTAAAAACTAGCTATTACATCCAACTTACAGATTTAGAAAACTGAGGAGGAGAGATAGGAGAGAACTTGCCTGAGGTCAAGGAGTTGATAAATGCCAGGGTGGGAACTGAACTCAGCCCTTCTCCCCCAGACTGGCTGTTCTCTAAAGGGTTCCCCAGGTGGCTCCCTCCTGGGGTGTCCTTTGTCCTCTCTTCCCCACTATGGATAAGGTCCTCCAGGCAAGTCCCTGATGGAAAGCCCCTGTGCTCTGCTCCTCGCTCCTTCCTGCTCTGCGACCACAGGGGAGTCCACGTCACCAGGAAGCAGAGCCTTACCTTCCAGCATCCGCAACTGCCTCTCCCGCTGCAGCTCCTGAGGGTTGAGCGAGGTGTTGCAGGCAGACAGTAGGTAGAGGTAGGCGCTGTCCCCATTCCGCCTCACACCGTGGGAGTGCAGAGTCTCCTGGTCCCGAGCCAGCCGCTGCCCAATCACCCACTGCTGCAGGGTTGGCGGGAAGCCATAGTCTAGGAACACCTGTCAGGGAGGGTGGACAGGAAGCGTGGGGAGGGAGGAGCAGAGCAGAGACAGGTGGGGGCAAAAGGGGAACCTCTGCCCTCCCTTTCACCCCTTCACTCACCATGTCCTTGAGGGAGGCCACCGTCATGTCCGGCCGCACGGTGAGCCAGATAGCGACCGTGTGCATCTGTGCATCCTCCACACTCACCCACAGCCTGCAGGGAGGGCAAGGGCTCTGGACAAAGGTCCAAGCTCAACCACCAGCTAGCTCCTGGATTCCCACTCCCCTGCGCTTCCTCCTGGATCAGAACTCGCTGCTTAGGCCCTGCAATGGCTCCACACGGCTCTCAGAATAAAACCCAAACTCACTGTGGCATCAAGGGCCTTAATGCGCTGGCCCCTCCAGTCTCTTGTATTACTGGCTATTATTGGCTCCTTAACCAAACCACAGCAGCTGTTATTAACTGTATGCTAAGACTCTTTATTGGTTTGAATATGTTTATTTATTTATTTATTTTTTTTTTTTTGCTAAGACTCTTTAAAGCACTTAACACGTATTAACTCAGTTCTCTCAATGAACCCATGAGACACGTACTGTCATCTCCCCTATTTTACAGATAAAAACAAGAGGCACAGAGAGGTTATAGTGACTCTGCTGAGTAAACAATAACTGTTAAGAGGCAGGATTGAAATCCAAACAGAAGTATTTCAGAGAAAGTGGTTTTAAACACCAACCTTCTCAAAGGTGTAAAAACTGTTTGGGAAGACCAATGGCACGAAAATGGATGGCTGAGATGAAAAAACAGAACTGATTTCAGGACACAGGAAAAAGCCCGCTTAGAACCTCCAGAGCAACTTGGGAAAATGGTGCATCCTTAAAGCAAGAACAACAAAAAACAATCAGAAAATGAAGAAGAGTTGCTGGGAATCTAACAGTAACTCCTGACTCATCTAACCTTCACAGGACCCATCTACAGGTTCACAAGGAAACTGAGAAATACCAAATGACACTCCAAGGAGGCAATTCGTAAACTCAGAATGTGGGAGAATTCTGGAGATCAAAAACCAGATTTCTAAAAAATTAATGCCACTAAAAATAGAGAAAGTGGGTAAAAGAGATTCAGATAACATTAAGAAATGCTGTGTGTCGATTCTCATTTGGCTCCTAATTAGAACACACCAACTATAAAAAATGCTAATGAGATAATCGAGGAAAGTTTAATACAAATAGAATATCAGAGGATTTTAAGGAGTTGTTAATGTTTCAGGTGTAATAATGGTATTGAGGTTATTTTTTAAGCCATTAGTTTTAAAGACATATCAAGGTACTTATGAATGAGCTAAAATCTGAGACTTGCTTTAAAATACTACAGAAAATACCCTCAAAATTTCTCAGGATAAAGATTTTCAACATCTAGCCAACGATCAATGAAATGAGCAAGTTTTAGACACGTAAAGACAACAAACGTTTACCATCCACTTCTCCACATGAAAAGTCTTTGAACACAAGAAACAAGAATAGCTGAGTCTGATGCAGAATGGAAAACTAAAAGGGAATTTAAAGAAGGAAAGGAAATTTAAAGATCTTAACCTTCAAGACATTCTTCTTCAAGCAACAGGGGTTTTGAAACATGAAAGATACAGTGTCAACTGCACTACTTATTTTATACTGAGTAATATTTCCATAATCAAAATACTGTAAATGCTATTTTACTGGGTTTACGTTTTTAGTATCAACCTAGAGCAAAGCATAGAAGCCTTAATTTTACTTAGAAAACAAAATCTAAAAGCTATAACCAAGACTTCCCTGGTGGTCCAGTGGCTAAGGCTCCAAGCTCCCAGTGCAGAGGGCCCGGGTTCGATCCCTGGTCAGGGAACTAGAGCCCACATGTCACAACTGAGAGTTCGCATGCCGCAACTAAAATAAAAATTCTGCATGCCACAATGAAAATCAAAGATCCTGTGTGTCACAACTAAGAATCAAAAAATAAATAAAATTTAAAAAATAAAATAAAAGCTATAACCTTAACACCAGTAACAGAGAAGCACAGTTGGAGCCCTCATTTCTGCCGTCACCAGATCAGTAGTGATCAGTTAGTCAGAAAATTCATTACAGCAGAGAAATGCAGACACAGTTGCAGACTCCAACACTTAATTTTACCTTACAGGATACAAATGCACATTCAGTGGCCAATCTCTAGGCAAAAAGGCCACTGTTTTTTTTATTTAGTACAAATCTGCTACTGGAGTTTCCCATGATTTTTTTTTTCTTTTTGTATGAACTATACCCATTATACAACGGTTTCTGATCTCTAGTATCAGCCTCTTTAAAGTGGAGCAAGAACGTAAGACTCTCAAAGCATCTGAGTACAGAGAGCCCTTTTGGATTTTTACCTTTTTTTTTTTTCACAATTCACTCACCCTCAAATGAATGGCTTTTTTTTTTTTTGGTGCCTCATCTCTATTTTGTCTTTCTAAAGCAATCAGTTTAAGTTTTCATAGACAAAATTCTCTTTTAGCACTCGTGTTTTATTGATTGATATAACAGCTATTAAATTATAATATGGAAATAACAAGCACAACTGATATAAACAAGCTGTGTGTGGTGGTATGTTTTACAGCAGCAACTATAGTGTCATTTAATTGGGGGAATCAAGTGGAGGTCAACTGGGAGCACTTCTACTACAGTACTAAGAAAACCCAGGAAGTTAGGAAAAGGGATCAGTGAGATGAGTATGTTAAATTCCTCATTTTTCATGACAAGATATGTACACAGATACCATCTTAAGTGGATATATCAAGAAATGGATATACAAGTATTTTATTTGAAATCAAATGGCCAATTGATCAACAGATGCAATGTAATCCCTGTCAAAATTCCAGCTCACATTTTTTTGCAGAAATTGACACACTAACACTAAGATTCATATGGAGATTCAAGGGGCCCAGAATAGTCAAAAAAAAATCTTGAAAGAGAAGAACAAAGTTGGAGTACTTATGCTTCTGTTTTAAAAATTTACTACAAAGCTATAATAATCAAAACTGTCTTACTGGTATAAGGACAGACATATAGAGCAAAAGACAAGAAATTAGGTTTCAGAAGTAAACTTTAGACTTATGGTCAAATAATTTTCAACAAAGGTGCCAAGATATTAAACACAGACAAAACAGTCTTTTTATTTTTAACAAACAGTGCTGTGACAACTAGATATTCACAAGCAAAAGAATGAAGTTGGATCTCTGTCTCTCACCGTAACAAAGTTACAGTTTGAGTTCACCATAGTTAACTCAAAAAGGATCAAAGATGTAAATGCAAGAGCTAAAACTATAAAACTCTTTAAAAACAAAAATAAGGGTATACCTTTATGACCATGGATGAGGCAGTGGTTTCTTAGATGACATCAAAAGCACAAACAAGAGAAAACAGATAAACAGTATTTCATCAAAATTGAAAACGTGTGCTTCAAAGGACACTATCAATACAGTGAAAAGACAACCCATAGAATGGGAAATGAAAATAGGTATCCATTGTATACATACACACCACAGTTTCTTTACTTAGGTTGTTTCCATATATATACACAATGAAATATGATTCAGCCATAAAAAGAAGGAAATTCTGGCATCTGCAACAACACGGACATTGTGCTAAGCGAAATAAATCGGACAGGGAAAGACAAATTCTGTATTATACCACTTATATATGGAATTTAAAAAAATCAATGTCAGAGAAACAGAACAGACGACTGGGGAGGCGTGGGGGTGCAGGTGGCCAAAAGCTACGAACTTCCTGTTTTAAGATAAGCAAGTTCTGGAGAAGAGATGTACAGCATGGTGACCATAGTTAACAATATCGTATATTTGAGAACTGCTCAGAGAGTAAGTCTTAAAAAGTTGTCACAAGAAAAAAATAATTTGTTACTATGTCAGGCAATGGATGTTAACTAAACTTACCGTGGATATTAAAGCATATGTCATACACCTAAAATGGTTCTGAGGCTCAATTTCCAACACGTGGAAGGGGAAAGAGAGGGAAGCCTTCCCACATAGCACCAAGCCATTTTCAGACACCAGCAGGGCATCCTACAATTCAGCTTGATTCTGGCCCTCTCCACCCAGAGACAGTGTCAGCTCCCACAGGCTGTGGGCTCAGTCCTACAAAGCTGCCCCCACCACTTCATACACCAATCGAAACCCCAAGTTGTCACCTGTTCTCTGACTTACTGGATACAGATTAGGGATTCCAACGACCTCCTCCATGGGTTGACTATTTTGCTAGAACAGCTCACAGAACTCAGAGAAATATTTACTTACTATATTATAAAAGGATATAATAGCCAAATGGAAGAGATGTACGGATCAAGGTATGTGAGAAAGGGCATCATTCTCTCCAAATTCCAAACCCTGTCTTTTTGAGTGTTCATGGAGGCTTCATTACATAGGCATGACTGATTAATCCATGGGCTACTGAGATTCAACCTTCAGCCCTCTTCCCCTCCCCTGGAGATCAGGGTGATGAGACTGAAAGTTCCAATTCTTTAACCACAGGGCTGGCTCCTCTTATGACCAGCCTCCAACCTTAGGCAATTTAGGGCAAGTCCAAGAGTCACCTCACTAACATAACAAAATGCACCTTTATCATTCTCATAGCTGAAGAAATTCCAAGGGTTTTAGCAGCTCAGTGCCAAGAACAGGAAGAATATACCCTTCTTACTGTAAGTAAGTCACAATACCTTAAACTAACTGTTTTATATGTCAATGATATCTCAATAAAACTGGGGAAAAAATTATGTCCATATAAAAACTTGTACACAAATGTTCATAGCAGCATTGTGTATGTTAGCCAAAAAGTGGGAACAACCCAAATGTCCATCAACTGATTAATAAAGAAAATATGGTATAACCACACAATAGATTATTATTCAGTCATAAAAAGGAATGAAGTTTTGATACATGCTACAACATGGATGAATCTAGAAAACATGCTGCTAAGTGACAGAAGCCCAGACACAAAAGGCCACATAGTGTATAATTCCATTTCATTTATATGAAATTCCCAAAGTAGGCAAATTTCTAGAGAAAGAAAGTAAATTAGTTGTTGCCTAAGGTTGAGGGGTTGAGGAAAGAAAACTCGGGAGATAGGGAGTGTCTATTAATGGGTATGGGGTTTCTTAATGGGATGATGAAAATGTTCTGTAATTGGTTATGGTGATGGTTATACAACTGTGAATATACTAAAAGCCTTGAACTATGCACTTTAAATTGATGAATAGGGTCTGTCAATTATATCTCAATAAAAAATCAAATGGGATCCAATACTGAAAATTAGAAACTGTAAAAGTGTCTTACTACACAGCAGGAAAAAAACATTTGAGTGTTTAATATGTGCCAGGCACTGTACTGAGTATTTCAGCATCAAGTTTAAGTCTCCTGGGGCAGACAGCCTCCCTTCAAGCTGCATGTGGCTGTGCAAAAAAGTTCTGGCCATGGGAGTTAAGTGGAAGAAGTGTGTGCAATTTTGTGAGCTGTGTTCTTAAGAGGAGAGTGGGAGGGTGTGCCCTTCTTCCTTCCTATTGACAAGAATGGTGATGCAATGGCTGGAACGGGAAGAGCCATTTTGGATCATAAGGTGAACCTGAGAAAGGAGGTCATGAATGGCATAATAATAAAACAAAAGAAGCAGGAGCTCTGAGAACTACAGAGAGCAGAGCTTCCACATCTGGAGTGCCTACCATCAAACTTGTTTATGCCACTGTTAATATGTTTTTTCCTGTTCTATGAGACCTATCATTCTAATACACCTCCTAACAACCCTATTAACAGCTCTACTATTACTGCTCCATTTTTTAATTTAAAAAAAAAAAAAAAAACTCTGAGAGCCCAGAGATAAATCCACACACCTATGGACACCTTATCTTTGACAAAGGAGGCAAGAATATACAATGGATTAAAGACAATCTCTTAAAAAAAAAAAAAAAGACAATCTCTTTAACAAGTGGTGTTGGGAAAACTGGTCAACCACTTGTAAAAGAATGAAACTAGAACACTTTCTAACACCATACACAAAAATAAACTCAAAATGGATTAAAGATCTAAACATAAGACCAGAAACCATAAAACTCCTAGAGGAGAACATAGGCAAAACACTCTCTGACATAAATCACAGCAGGATCCTCTATGATCCACCTCCCAGAATACTGGAAATAAAAGCAAAAATAAACAAATGGGATCTAATTAAAATTAAAAGCTTCTGCACAACAAAGGAAACTATAAGCAAGGTGAAAAGACAGCCCTCTGAATGGGAGAAAATAATAGCAAATGAAGCAACTGACAACTAATCTCAAAAATATACAAGCAACTTATGCAGCTCAATTCCAGAAAAATTAACGACCCAATCAAAAAATGGGCCAAAGAACTAAATAGACATTTCTCCAAAGAAGACATACGGATGGCTAACAAACACATGAAAAGATGCTCAACATCACTCATTATCAGAGAAATGCAAATCAAGACCACAATGAGGTACCATTTCACACCAGTCAGAATGGCAGCGATCCAAAAGTCTACAAGCAATAAACGCTGGAGAGGGTGTGGAGAAAAGGGAACCCTCCTACACTGTTGGTGGGAATGCAAACTAGTACAGCCACTATGGAGAACAGTGTGGAGATTCCTTAAAAAATTGCAAATAGAACTGCCTTATGACCCAGCAATCCCACTGCTGGGCATACACACCGAGGAAACCAGAATTGAAAGAGACACGTATACCCCATTGTTCATCACAGCACTGTTTATAATAGCCAGGACATGGAAACAACCTAGATGTCCATCGGCAGATGAATGGATAAGAAAGCTGTGGTACATATACACAATGGAGTATTACTCAGCCATTAAAAAGAATACATTTGAATCAGTTCTAATGAGGTGGATGAAACTGGAGCCTATTATACAGAGTGAAGTAAGCCAGAAAGAAAAACACCAATATAGTATCCTAACACATATATATGGAATTTAGAAAGATGGTAATGATAACCCTGTATGCGAGACAGCAAGAGACACAGATGTTTAGAACGGACTTTTGGACTCTGTGGGAGAGGGAGAGGGTGGGATGATTTGGGAGAATGACATTGAAACATGTATACTATCATGTAAGAAACGAATCGCCAGTCTATGTTCGATACAGGATACAGGATGCATGGGGCTGGTGCACGGGGATGATCCAGAGAGATGATATGGGGTGGGAGGTGGGAGGGGGGTTCAGGATTGGGAACTCATGTACACCCATGACTGATTCATGTCAATGTATGGCAAAACCAATACAGTATTGTAAAGCAAAATAAAGTAAAAATAAAAATTTTAAAAATAAAAAATAAAAAACTCTGAGAGTTGAAATGACCTGCCTTAGATCGCAGAGCTGATTTGTGACAGCTGGGTTTGAAGCTAGAGCTCTTGACACAAGAACCTGCCATTAAGGATAACTTAACTGTTCTATGTGCTCAGTTGCTCAGTCATGTCTGACTCTTTGTGACTCCATGGACTGCAGCCCACCGGGTTCCTCTGTTCACGGGGATTCTCCAGGCAAGAATACTGGAGTGTCTCCCTCATTGCAGGCGGATTCTTTACCCACTGAGCCACCAGGGAAGCTCTAACTGTTCTACAGGCCAACACTACATTGCAGCCCACTGGGGTTCAGGAAGCTCCGAACCCTGGGCTTCCTGGTCAGCCACGCACTCCTCACCTGATGTCCTGTGTCGGAGAGACCTCAGGCTTCAGTTGCACATTCAGGGGCACCCGTTGCTCTGCCAGCCAGATGGCACACTGCATAGCCACCTGTTCATCCCCACCAGCCACTGCTCGGCTGAGTCTCTGGGCTACCTCCTCAGCTGAAATCCACAGTGGAAGCAGGTTAGCACAGGGTTTATTTTTCTTTGGGGGTAAAGAGGGTGAGGAAGGAGGTGATTCTTTATACATGCTGCTTCCTCTCTGTCTTCTTGGTAAACTCCCACACATCCTTCAGCACCCAGCTTAAAAGTCCCTTTTTTCTGAGAGGCCTTCGCTGACACTCCCCACCCCTGCTTGTTTGGTTCTGTTTTCCCTTCATGCTCCCAGGTCCCCCATACTTGCACTTGTTTATCCAACAAACATTTATTGAGCTCTTGCTGTTCAGTCACTAAGTTGTATCCAGCTCTTTGTGACCCCCATGGACTGCAGCACTCCAGGCTCCCCTGTCCTTGCCTATCTCCCGGAGTTTGCTCAAACTCATATCCGTTGATACCATCCAACCATCTCATCCTCTGTTGCCCCCTTCTCCTTCTGCTCTCAATCTTTCCTAGCATCAGGGTCTTTTCCAATGAATTGGTTCTTTGCATCAGGTGACCAAAGTATTGGAGTTTCAGCATCAGTCCTCCCAATGAATATTCAGGGTCGATTTCCTTTAGGATTGAGGTCTTACTGTTTGCCAATTACTGTCACAGAAACTGGGCTTCAGCAGTGAATAAGATAAACGGGGCCCTCTTCTCATGGACTTCCCAGCCCAGTAAGAAGACAACTAACAAGTTAACAAAAGCAAAAGATTCAGACTGTGATTCATGCTGGCAAGGAAATGAACAGGATAAGATGAGGAAAGAGAAGAGGAGGTAACACTGAAGCTGAGACCTGAAGCAGGAGGTGTTGGATAATGTCAAGACCTGGTTGGGGAAAAGTGTTCCAAGGAGAGAGAAAATGAAAGGCCTTGGTCAAGAAATGGTCGGATTAGAACAGAGAAGCTGATGAAGCTCCAGCAGAATGAGCAAGGGGGCAGATGGGGGAAGGCAGAGATGAGCAAAAGCAGAAGTGAGCAAAGTCAGCAGGCATGCAGGCTACCCAACTGCTCTAGGCTTCTGTTCTAAGAACAAACACAGGGGTATGTGAGCAGGTTGGTGACATGACCTAACTTAAATTCTCCAACCTGAGTGGAAGGTGCGAGGTGGAAGGCAAAGACCCTGGTATTCAGGTCAATTGAGGTCTGGTTCCCCCACTAGCATGGGTGGTCTCTTGCCCTCTGGGAGCTCCCCACCCTCTTCTCAGCAGAGCTGGCCCATGGAAGGCCTTAGGGACATCAAATAAAAGAATGACAAGATGCCCTTGGAAGCAACCGGCCTGCAAGGGAGGAATCTGCGAGGCAAGTGGGCAGGAGGAGGACAGATTAATACCTCTCTCCCAGGCCCTTCTGGAGGAGAGGCCGCGTTCTGGCAAGGCCCACCTCCCACCCGAAGCTTCTCAGCCGCCCCCAGGCTGTGCCCACCTTTCTTGATCTTCTCGTCCATCTGGCGTGGTTGTGCCCATTCCCCCGCGGAGGGGGGCGGGCTGCAGCTCCGGGGAAATGCTATCTCCCAGTCACCTGGGAGGACGGGCAGACCACGAGAAACTCAGCCCCAGCCGGTGGCCTCTGGCGCGGCCCGGGCCTTCTTGGTGCCTCAGGGTCCCGGGTGGCAATCGGGTAGCATCACATTACCCGAAGACCGGGGATGGGGCCTGGGAGGAGGAATGGGTGGGAGGTGAGAGGGAGCGCCAAGCCGAGCCGGCTCTGGGAGACAGAGGAAACTGGACAGGCCTGGCTGCGGGGAAGGGGAGGAGCGGCGCCGCACAGCCAGGGCGCTGGGCCGGAGCCCTTCTCCCTGCTGGGAGCGGGAGCGCCCTCCGGGGTGCGGGATTTCAGCCCAACTCCCTCCCGCCCGCGGCGGCCCCTGTCAGTCATGAGAAGGAGCGCGGCAGCTTCAGCGAAAAAGAAAGTGAAAGTGGCGGCTCCGGAAGTGGGGCGGAAGACTGTCCCCGGATCCAGGTCTCCCCGCCACCCCCGCCCGACCATCCAGCGGCGGCCCCCGCCCCGGGTCACGGGAATCCAGGGCGCTCTTGTCCCGCCGTCCGGGGCGTTCCCACGCCGCCCTCGGCCAGACACGGACACTGTGACCCTCACTCACCCGCTGGGTCCAGCCAGCAGCGCCGGGGAGGAGCGGGGCCATGAGGGGCGGGGACTGGGCCGAGAGGGCGGGGACTAGGCCTGGAAGGCGGGGACTGGACCGGGAGGGCGGAGCGCGGCGCGGAGACCGCCCTTGCTCAGTTCAGCAGCCCCAGCACTGGTCGGCTTGCCGGTCCCTACTCCTTTGGCAGAAGAAAACGAGGCTCTGTTTCTGATCTGCCCGAGGCCACGTAGTCGGATTTAAATGCAGGTTGGGCAGCCTCAGGAACCCACCCTTAGCCAGCTGGACGCTGCCTCTCGGCGGTTAACTCTCCACCTTTTAATTGGGCCACTAATGAAGCTTCCCCGGTGGCTCAGAGGGTAAAGCGTTTTCCTGTAATGCAGGTAGACCTGGGTTAGATCCCTGGGTCAGGAAGATCCTCTGGAGAAGGAAATGGCAACCCACTCCAGTACCTTTGCCCGGAAAAATCTCATGGACGGAGGACCCGGTAGGCTACAGTCCATGAGGTCGCAAAGAGTCGGACACGACTGAGCCACTTCACTTAGTGAAATTTTCTTCAGTATTCTTGCCACTTCAGTATTCTTGCCTTGAGAACCCCATGAACAGTATGAAAAGGCAAAATGATAGGATACTGAAAGAGGAACTCCCCAGGTCAGTAGGTGCCCAATATGCTAGAGGAGATCAGTGGAGGAGTAACTCCAGAAAGAATGAAGGGATGGAGCCAAAGCAAAAACAATACCCAGTTGTGAATGTGACTGGTGATAGAAGCAAGGTCCGATGCTGTAAAGAGCAATAGTGCATAGAACCTGAAATGCTAGATCCATGAATCAAGGCAACTTGGAAGTGGTCAAATAGGAGATGGCAAGAGTGAACATCGACATTCTAGGAATCAGCAAACTAAAATGGACTGGAATGGGTGAATTTAACTCAGATGACCATTATATCTACTACTGTGGACAGGAATCCCTTAGAAGAAATGGAGTAGCCATCATGATCAACAAAAGAGTCCAAAATGAGGTACTTGGATGCAATCTCAAAAATGAAAGAAGATCTGTTTGTTTCCAAGGCAAACCATTCAATATCATGGTGATCCAAGCCTATGCCCCAAACAGTAACGCTGAAGAAGCTGAAGTTGAACGGTTCTATGAAGACCTACAAGACCTTTTAGAACTAACACCCAAAAAAGATGTCCTTTTCATTATAGGGGACTGGAATGCAAAAGTAAGAAGTCAAGAAACACCTGCAGTAACAGGCAAATTTGGCCTTAGAATGCGGAATGAAGCAGGGCAAAGACTAATAGAGTTTTGCCAAGAGAACGCACTTGTCATAGCAAACACCCTCTTCCAACAACACTAGAGAAGACTCCACACATGGACATCACCACATGGTCAACACCGAAATCAGACTGATTATATTCTTTGCAGCCAAAGATAGAGAAGCTCTATCAGTTCAGTTCAGTTCAGTCACTCAGTCATGTCTGACTCTTTGAGACCCCGTGAATCGCAGCACACCAGGCCTCCCTGTCCATCACCAACTCCTGGAGTTCACTCAGACTCACGTCCATTGAGTCAGTGATGGCATCCAGCCATCTCATCCTCTGTCATCCCCTTTTCCTCCTGCCCTCAATCCCTCCCAGCATCAGAGTCTTTTCCAATGAGTCAACTCTTCACATGAGGTGGCCAAAGTATTGGAGTTTCAGCTTCAGCATCAGTCCCTCCAAAGAAATCCCAGAGCTGATCTCATTCAGAATGGACTGGTTGGATCTCCTTGCAGTCCAAGGGACTCTCAAGAGTCTTCTCCAGCACCACAGTTCAAAAGCATCAATTCTTCCGCGCTCAGCTTTCTTCACAGTCCAACTCTCACATCCATACATGACCACTGGAAAAACCATAGCCTTGACTAGACGGACCTTTGTTGGCAAAGTAATATCTCTGCTTTTCAATATGCTATCTAGGTTGGTCATAAATTTCCTTCCAAGGAGTAAGCATCTTTTAATTTCATGGCTGCAATCACCATCAGCCGTGATTTTAGACCCCCAAAAAATAAAGTCTGACACTGTTTCCACTGTTTCCCCATCTATTTGCCATGAAGTGATGGGACCAGATGCCATGATCTTAGTTTTCTGAATGTTGAGCTTTAAGCCAACTTTTTCACTCTCCTCTTCCACTTTCATTGAGAGGCTTTTTAGTTCCTCTTCACTTTCTGCCATAAGAGTGGTGTCATCTGCATATCTGAGGTTATTGATATTTCTCCTGGCAATTTTGATTCCAGCTTGTGCTTCTTCCAGCCTAGCGTTTCTCATGATGTATTCTGCATCTAAGTTAAATAAGCAGGGTGACAATATACAGCCTTGACGTACTCCTTTTCCTATTTGGAACCAGTCTGTTGTTCCATGTACAGTTCTAACTGTTGCTTCCTGACCTGCATATAGGTTTCTCAAGAGGCAGGTCAGGTGCTCTGGCATTCCCATCTCTTTCAGGAGAAGCTCTATACAGTCAGCAAAAACAAGACCCGGAACTGACTGTGGCTCAGATTATGAACTGCTTTTTGCCAAATTCAGACTTAAATTGAAGAAAGTAGGGAAAACCACTAGACCATTCAGGTATGACCTAAATCAAATCCCTTATGATTATACAGTGTAAGTGAGAAATAGATTTAGGGGACTAGATCTGATAGACAGAGTACCTGATGAACTATAGACTGAGGTTCTTGACATTGTTCAGGAGAAAAGGATCAAGACCATCCCATGGAAAAGAAATGCAAAAAAGCAAAATGGCTGTGTGAGGAGGCCTTACAAATAGATATGAAAAGAAGAGAAGCGAAAAGCAAAGGAGAAAAGGAAAAATAATCCCATTTGAATGCAGAGTTCCAACGAATAGCAAGGAGAAATAAGAAAGCCTTCTTCAGTGATCAATGCAAAGAAATGGAAAACAACAGAATGGGAAAGACTAGAGATCTCTTCAAGAAAATTAGAGATACCAAAGGAACATATCATGCAAAGATGGGCACAATAAAGGACAGAAATGGTATGGACCTAACAGAAGCAGAAGATATTAAGAAGAGGTGGCAAGAATACACAGAAGAACTGTACAAAAAAAGAGCTTCACGACGCAGATAATCACGATGGTGTGATCACTCACCTAGAGCCAGACATCCTGGAATGAGAAGTCAAGTGGGCCTTAGGAAGCATCACTATGAACAAAGCTAGTGGAGGTGATGGAATTCCAGTTGAGCTATTTCAAATCCTGAAAGATGATGCTGTGAAAGTGCTGCACTCAGTATGCCAGCAAATTTGGAAAACTCAGCAGTGGCCACAGGACTGGAAAATGTCAGTTTTCATTCCAATCCCGAAGAAAGGCAATGCCAAAGAATGCTCACACTTTTAGGGGAAGCACACTGACTGAAACCGCCCACCCACCCTGGCCAGGCCCTTTAGTAACCATTCACACGAGTTGTTTTATGACAGGAGATCCTGGTAAGGAATACGGAACTAGTAAGCCACCACCAACCAGAGGAGTTCAGGAAAGGTCAAAAGGAGACACCGCGTGTCCGTCCACTTCCCAGAATCCCTCTCACTAGCATCCATCTTGGCTGGGCGATGCGTGTGCCACCAGGAAAGACTCTGAATTAGAATGATTGGCCAAAGACAACCCAGAAACTAATCCCATCACCATAAAACCCGAGACTGCAAGCCACATGGCAGAGCAGTTCTCCTGGGTTCCCTTACCCTACTGCTCTCCACCCGGGTGCCCTTTCCCAATAAAGTCTCTTGCTTCATCACACATGTGTCTTCTCGGACAATTCATTTCCAAGTGTTAGACAAGAGCCCAGTTCCGGGCCCTGGAAAGGGTCCCCCTTCCTGCAACAAAACTACTGTGCAATTGTACTCATCTCACCCACTCCAGTAGTCTTGCCTGGAAAATCCCATTGATGGAGGAGCCTGGTAGGCTGCAGTCTACTGGGTCGCTAAGAGTCGGACACGACTGAGCAACTTCACTTTCATGCATTGGAGAAGGAAATGGCAACCCACTCCAGTGTTCTTGCCTGGAGAATCCCAGGGACGGGGGAATCTGGTGGGCTGCCATCTCTGGGGTCGCACAGAGTCGGACACGACTTAGCAGCAGCAGCAGCAGCACATGCTAGTAAAGTAATGCTCAAAATTCTCCGAGCCAGGCTTCAGCAATACATGAACCGTGAACTTCCAGATGTTCAAGCTGGTTTTAGAAAAGGCAGAGGAACCAGAGATCAAATTGCCAACATCCGCTGGATCATGGAAAAAGCAAGAGAGTTCCAGAAAAACATCTATTTCTGCTTTATCGACTGTGCCAAAGCCTTTGACTGTGTGGATCACAATAAACTGTGGAAAATTCTTCAAGAGATGGGAATACCAGACCATCTGACCTGCCTCTTGAGAAACCTATATGCAGGTCAGGAAGCAACAGTTAGAACTGGACATGGAACAACAGACTGGTTCCAAATAGGAAAAGGAGTACATCAAGGCTGTATATTGTCACCCTGCTTATTTAACTTAGATGCAGAATACATCATGAGAAATGCTGGGCTGGAAGAAGCACAAGCTGGAATCAAGATTGCCAGGAGAAATATCAATAACCTCAGATATGCAAATAACACCACCCTTATGGCAGAAAGTGAAGAGGAACTAAAAAGCCTCTCGATGAAAGTGAAAGAGGAGAGTGAAAAAGTTGGCTTAAAGCTCAACATTCAGAAAACTAAGATCATGGCATCTGGTCCCATCACTTCATGGCAAATAGATGGGGAAACAGTGGAAACAGTGTCAGACTTTATTTTTTGGGGCTCTGAAATCACTGCTGATGGTGATTGCAGCCATGAAATTAAAAGATGCTTACTCCTTGGAAGGAAATTTATGACCAACCTAGATAGCATATTGAAAAGCAGAGATATTACTTTGCCAACAAAGGTCCGTCTAGTCAAGGCTATGGTTTTTCCAGTGGTCATGTATGGATGTGAGAGTTGGACTGTGAAGAAGGCAGAGCACAGAAGAATTGATGCTTTTGAACTGTGGTGCTGGAGAAGACTCTTGAGAGTCCCTTAGACTGCAAGGAGATCCAACCAGTCCATCCTAAAGGAGACCAGTCCTGGGTGTTCATTGGAGGGACTGATGCTGAAGCTGAAACTCCAATACTTTGGCCACCTCATGTGAAGAGTTGACTCATTGGAAAAGACTCTGATGCTGGGAGGGATTGAGGGCAGGAGGAGAAGGGGATGACAGAGGATGAGATGGCTGGATGGCATCACCGACTCGATAGACATGAGTTTGGGTAAACTCCGGGAGTTGGTGATGGACAGGGAGGCCTGGTGTGCTGCGATTCATGGAGTCGCAAAGAGTCAGACACAACTGAGCGACTGAACTGAACTGAATGAAGTTTGCTTTTGCTGGACACAGGCTGGAAGCTCTTCACATCCTCCTGTCTTCCCACCCTTGAACTTTTCTCCCGCCCCTCATCCTGTAGATTGGCAGATCCTATGGGATCCGCTTGCAGAATAGATCCAGAATCTGTCACCTCTCACCTCCTCCACCCACCATCCCAATCCACCTCCATCCTTTTTCCTCCAGCACCATGCTCCAGCCTCTTGAGTAGGCTCTTTGCATCCCCTTTTGGTCACTAAGGTCCACTTTCACCCAGATGCCAGAAGGCCCTGTTAGAATCAAGCCATGCCACCTCTCAGAACACTCCCCATAGGCTTCATCTTTCTCAAAGTAAAAGCAAAGGTCCTACAGAGTGCTGTGGCTCCTTCTCTGACTACTCTCCCCTTGGCTCAGTCCACCCACTGGCCTCCAGATCCTGGAACAAGGCAGACACCCTTCCATCTCAGGGCCTTTGCACTTCCCATAGCCCAGATAGCTTCATGGCTTGTTCTTGCCCTTTATGTCTTTAGCCAAAAGTCTTTATATCATTTACCAAAAGCCTTTTCCTGTCCACTCTATCTGAAATTTCACACACATGCACATACATCCAACATTTTATCTTTTCCTTCCTGGGTTCACTTTTTCCTAAAGCATATATTACTATTTAATAGCATATTTTACTTCTTTATCTTGTTTTTGTTTTTGTCTGTTTCCTTCTTTCAGAGGGTAGGGACCTTTGTCTGCTTGCTCATTGCTGTGTTCCTGGTGTCTAGTCACAGTTCCCAACACCTGATAGGTCCCCACAGATTATGTTAAATGAATGAAGGAATCTCAGACTTTCTTCTGGGATCACTTTCTTTTTGCCTGAAATAGATCCCAAAAAACAGAGGTTCTCAGCTTGAGGTATACTTTTGAATCATTTGGGGAACTTTTAAAAATGTTATGTCCAGATTAATATCTCAGATCAACTGATTCAGAATGTCTGGGGTAGGCCCAGACATCAGGAGCTTTTAATGTTCTCTGGTGAGCCTCATGAAAAGACAAGTTTGAGAACTGCTGTTTTACAATTCCCTGTGGGGTTAGTCTTCCGGTGACAAACTTTCTTGGTTTTTGTTTGAAAAATCTTTATTTAGACCTCACTCTTTTAAAAAAATAATTTTATTTATTTATTCATTGGCTATGCTGGGTTTCCATTGCCATGCAGGCTTTTCTCTGTTTGCAGCGAGTGGGGCTAACTCTTTAGTTGAGCTGCACGGGCTTCTCACTGCAGCGGCTTCTCTTGTTATGGAGCACCGACTCTAGGGTGCTTCAGGAGTTGCAGTGCAAAGACTCAGTAGTTGTGGTTCCCATGCTCTAGAGCACAGACTCAACCGTTGTGACCCACGGGCTTAGTCGTTCCTTAGCATGTGAGATCTTCCCATATCAGGGATTGAAACAATGTCTCCTGCATTGGCAGGCTGACTCTTTACCACTGAACCACCTTGGAAGCCCTTGGGCTTCCTCACTCTTGGTAGACATTTTTCCTGATATGGAATTCTAGCTGGGCACCTTGAAGATAGCATTCTGTTGTCTTCCAACTTCCATGGTTGGTGTTGAGACATCATCACCTGTCAGTCTAACTGCTGTTCCTTCTTTAAATAGCTTTACCAATAAATAAATTATATAAGATCCACCCATTTAAAGTGTACAATTTAATGGTTTTTAGTACAGAGTTGTGCAACTATCTCCATCTCATTTTAGAACATTTTTACCACCCCCAAAGAAACCCTGTATCCATTAGCAGACACTCTCTATCTCCTACTCTCTTACCCCCCAGCACTAGTTTACTTTTGGTTTCTATAAATTTTCCTATTTTGGACACTTTATATAAATTTAATCTTACAATATATGGTTCTTTGTCATTGATTTCTTCCATTTAGCATAATGTTCTTGAGGTTCATCCACGTTGTACTGCTGTTCTTTTGAAAGTAATCTCTGTTTTTTTCTTTTCCCTCTGACTGCTTTTAAAATCTCTGTCTTTGGTATTGTGCATTTTCACTATGATGTGTCTGTGTGTAAAAACATATGGACTCTCTTAAATCTGTGATTGATGTCTGCTTTCTATCTCACTAGTTCCCTCGTAGCCACATCTAATCTGTGGTTTAACCCATCTGTTGAATGTTTTATTTTGGTTATTGTATTTTTCATTTTAGAAGTTCAAATCCATTTAGGTTTTCATCATTACATTACTTGATATAACTTCTTATACTTTAGAAATAGTTTCAAGCTTGTTATAGATTTCAGTGCATTAAATATTTCTCTTTTATCATATGTATCTGATAGTATCGCTAGCTGAACTCTGAGTGTCTGTTTCTGCTGGTTTTCACTCCTGTTGGCTTTTCTCTTCTGAGCCTGCTGGTTTCCTAGGTTCACGTTCCTCTCAGCCAGAACACATTTGTACTGGAGGCAGATGCATTTTTTTCAGTGTTCTGGTTGTAGCCTTGTTCCTTCACGGGAAGAGTTGGCATTCAGTTTGGACATCCTTCACCTCACTGGGTAGACTCTGTGATGACGCAAGCCTGGGTTCAGTCCTATGTGTGTGTTAGTTGCTCAGTCGTGTCCAACTCTTTGTGACCCCATGAACTGTAGCCCGCCAGGTTCCTCTGTCCATGAATTCTCCAGGCAAGAAAACTGGAGTGGGTTGCCATGCCCTTCTCCAGGGGAATCTTACTGAATCAAGGATCGAACTCTGGTCTCCTGCCTTAGCAGGCAGATTCTTCACCATCTGAGCCACTGGGGACGCCGATAATAAACGTGAAGATCTCACAGAGCTCCTATCGTTAGGATTTCAGGAGCAGCTTCTTAGGTAGTTTGAGCGCAAGATCTCTCAGGAGGTATAGTTAAGATGTTGGCTGGGGCTTCAGTTATCTGAAAGCCTGACTGAAGCTGGAGGAGTAAAGCCCACTCACAGACTTGGCTGGTGCTGGTTATTGTAGAATGCATAAGTTCCTTGTCACATGCATCTCTCCATAGGCTACTTGAGTGTCCTAGCAACGTGGCATTTGGCTTTTCCTAGAATAGATGATCCAGAAGAGCAAGGAAGAAGCCATAATATATGGTCTATCCTTAAGTCATGCTCTTTATTTTTAGTTTCCTATTAGTTACTGTCACCCCAGCTTGGGGTAGGAGGGAATGATACAAACCCATGGATACCAGGTGCTACGGATCACTGAGGGCCATCTGGCTATCACATATCAAATGAGATAAGGCACATAAAGCACTTAGAACCATGCTTGGCATGTCATATGTGCCCAGTAAACATTAACCATGCCTAATAAGTGTCCTGGCTCTGCTCTGGGCATGTAGGATCTGCACATTTACTCACAAACATTTATTGGGCGACTCTGTGTGCCAGGCACTGTTATTGGAGTCAGGGAGACAATTATAAGCGAAGCAGATACTTAGACTTATGAAACCTACACAGACAAACAGAGGAGAATGTCCTGCCAGGTGGTGCTAAGTGCTGTGAAGAACCACAAAACAGGGTGAGTGGAGAGGGAGCAAGGACGGAATAGGGCTATGCCTCTTTCCATGGGAAGCTGGCACAACTAAGGTGGTGGTTCAGATTTTGACCCAGTAAAGCTCCCCACATCTGTGAGCCCATCCTAGCATCACAGGCAGGTAGAATTTATGCCCAGGTTATACCAATTTTACAGACACAGAGAGGAGCTAACATGAGTTCTCTGAGTCCCCGAGGAGGCAGGCTTTCTCCAAACACAGAGGTTCTCCAACTTGGATGCTCAACAGCATCACCTAGGGAAATTGTTTTTATTATTATTATTATTTATGTATTTATTTATCTTTGGCTGTGCTGGGTCTTTATTGCTACATGTGGGCTTTCTCTAACTGTGGCGAGCGGGGGGCTATTTTTTTGCAGAGAGGAAGCTACCCTTTGTGGTACAGGGGCTTCTCATTACAGTGGCTTCTCCCATTGCAGAGCACAGACCCTAGGCACACAGACTTCAGTAGTTGCAGCTCGAGGGCTCTAGAGAGCAGGCTTAGCAGTTGTGGCACAGGGGCTTAGTTGCCCCTGGGCATGTAGGACCTTCCCAGTCCAGGGATTGAAACCGTGTCCCCTGCATTGGCAGTCAGATGCTTAACAACTGGACCACCAGTGAAGTCCCCTTGTTGCTTTTTGAAACCCCAAAACCACCACATGAAGGAGCCGGCACTAAGACCACATGGAGCAGAAGTGATCCTCCCCAGCCAAGGCTCCCTGGAAACAAGTGAGTGAGGCTGAGCTGCCCCGTGGAGCTGTCCGCTGTCTGCAATTGCAGGAGTGACCAGCATCACATTGATTGTTCACCCAGACAATCACAAACCATGACGTTTAGGGAGTTGTAAAGCAGCAAAGACTGATACAGCCTAGTTACCGGGGAAGAGAATTCTCCTTCCTTCTCTTGTAGCAAGTTTTTCTTATTTTTGGTAATTAATACTAAGTGCCCAACAGACAAACTCCAAATTGTAGACTTAACACAGGAAGCTTCGTTTCTTGCTCAGTAAAATCCAGTGTGAATCTGGTAGTCCTCCTCTTGGTTCAGTTCAGTTCAGTCATTCAGTCGTGTCCGACTTTCTGTGACCACATGGACTGCAGCACACCAGCCCTCTCTGTCCATCGCCAACTCCCGGAGTTTACTCAAACTCATGTCCATTGAGTCGGTGATGCCATCCAACCATCTCATCCGCTGTTGTCCCTTTCTCCTCCCGCCTTCAATCTTTCCCAGCATCAGGGTCTTTTCAAATGAGTCAGTTCTTTGCATCAGGTGGCCAAAGTATTGGAGTTTCAGCTTCAGTCCTTTCAGTGAATATGCAGGACTGATTTCCTTTAGGATAGACTGGTTGGATCTCCTCTGTCTTATAGCTAAGGGAACATGAGGCCTAAGGTGGAAGGGAAAGACTGGTATGGAGGCCTACCAGCTCTCAATTGATTCAGCCCAGAAGTGACCACCCTTATGTCACTTCTACACACACATTATTGGTCAGAACTTGTCCCGTTGGCTGAAAGGGAAGACAGGGCATGTATGGGAGCACGGGATACAGTGGGGATGCCTGTCTTTGCCTCAAAGAACATACCACAGATAGAATTAACTTCTTCATTTGTGTGGTTACCTGTTTAACATCTGTCTTCTCTGTTGGACTGAAGTCCATGAGGGCATGACCATGTTGCATCCATCTCTCTGGGGCCTACCTTACAACTGGCATTAGGAATAGTTGTTGAATTGCTAGTTGAATGAATAATTGGGCAGGTCACGGTGTGATCTTTTGTGTTTAGCTCCCAGTTGCAGAGAAAATCCCCAATTAAATGTCTAACAGTTCCTCCCTCCCAGTAACACATATGCGTTACCTTTGATATTGTAAATCTCTTACACAGTGATCATCCAAAGAATACAAACAGAACATGAAAGTCCCTACTAGTTGCAGCCAGGTGTGTGGCTATGTGCATTGCTTGGTGAGAGAGGATTTACATTTTTATGTGATAGTTCTCATACAGCTGCCTCAGAGTGGACTTGGCAAAATCTCCTGCTTCAAGACAAAAACCAGGTGAGTTTTTCTCTGTTGTGTGGTTTGGGATGAATCTTCTGCTCTCTCTGAACCTCATTTTTCTTGTCAGTGACATGACAAAAGCATTTGCTTCATAGGGTTGCTGTGAGATGGTGATGAGTCTCTGTGTAATATAGATAAAGACCTGCCACTTGGCAGCCCCCGTTTTATATGAACTGTCCCCTCTTGCCCTTGCTACTTGGGCACAGCTTGCTAACTGCAGACAAGTGAGGGAGGCTATCCTAGATTGCCCAGCCATCAGCTGGGGCAGGGTCTTTTGGAGGCTGGATGGAAGGGTAAAGGTTGGAGGCAGCTCCATGAGACCCTAGATACAGCTGGGCCCTCTTCTGGGTGATGGTGGGTGCACAGAGAGGAGGCTGATTTGTCCCTGTCTATATCAGCATTTGCTGTGTAACAAAACACTAAAACTCAATGGCTTAAAACAATCATCATTTTATTTAGCCCATGATCCTGTGGGTCAGTTGGGGAAATTTTCTGGTCTGGGTCAACCTAACTGAACTCTGCATTTTCAGTCAGTTGGAGGGTCAACTGATGGCTGGGCAATCTAGGATAGCCTCCCTCACCTGTCTGCAGTTAGCAAGCTATTGAGGGAGCTTCTGCAGTTCTCTTCCTCTGCACTTTTTCCCATTCCTCCTCCCTCTCAGAATTTGGTTTTGTGCAAGCATCTTTCCCCCACCATCCCAACTCCCTATATGTAGCATGAGCCCCAGGGAAACTGCTGGAGAATTGACATGATAATTAGCATAACTGCATTTCCCTTGCTGGTGATTGATCAGGAGAAGGCACATGGCCCAGGTCTGGCCAATGAGGAATGTGGGCAAGTCTGTTCAGAATGCTCCTAGGAAAGCTTTCCTCATCCCATAGAAAAGCTATAGAGAGAAATACCTGACTCTGATTGAGGGCCTGTTATGCCTGCTGCTGCTGCTGCTGCTGCTAAGTTGCTTCAGTCGTGTCCGACTCTGTGCGATCCCAGAGATGGCAGCCCACCAGGCTCCCCCATCCCTGGGATTCTCCAGGCAAGAACACTGGAGTGGGTTGCCATTTCCTTCTCCAATGCATGAAAGTGGAAAGTGAAAGTGAAGCCACTCAGTCGTGTCTGACTCTTCGTGACCCCATGGACTGCAGCCTACCAGGCACCTCCGTCCATGGGATTTTCCAGGCAAAAGTACTGGAGTGGGGTGCCATTGCCTTCTCCACTTGCCATTGCCAGGCACTGTTAATTCTAAGTGCTTTAAATAAAATAACCCATTCAACTTTCTTGAGTTAGGTACTATTATCTCTCATTTTACAGATGAAGTCTCTGCAGTATAGAGTGGTTAAGAAACTTGTCAAGGGTCAAACAACTAGTGAGTGTTGGAGCCAAGATTGAATTCCAGGCAGCCTAACTCCAGAGTAAAGAGTTCTCAGGTACCACCCTCCCCCTTCCTCTGGTCTTGGGTCTGCCTTAGGTGACCCCACAGATGGTTGTAGCCATTGTGCCAGCAGTTACCTGGGACAACAGAGCCAAGACAGAATGAACATGGGGAGCCAGGCTCCTTTCTAACAGCTCCGTGATGGTTTAGTCATCAAGTTGTATCCGACTCTTGTGACCCCAGGGACTGTAGCCCACCAGACTCCTCTTTCCATGGGATTTTCCAGGCAAGAGTACTGGAGTAGGTTGCCATTTCCTTCTCCAGGGAATCTTCTTGACCCAGAGATTGAACCCAGTTCTCCTATATTGCAGGCAGATTATTTACCAACTGTACCAGATGAATAAATGAGCTCTGAAGCCTATCCCCTCCCTGCCTGTTGACTTCCTCGTTCATCTCCTTCTTTCTTTCCACTTTAACTCAAGATTTCAGTGACTTGCAGTCAAACAGTACCCTGAGACATCAGAAC